>NC_088999.1:3702162-4010676 GCF_963932015.1 Anas acuta
GAGTGGTCAGTGACAGCGGAATCACCACGATATATTTAATAAATTTTAATGCAAGGAGGGTGGCTGCTGAGGTGAGATTTCACCTTGAGAGCTGACCCAGGCAGGACTGGTGTGGTCAGGCCAGGGATGCTCACATGCGAAATGCACGTGAAAAAGAGTCAGGAGAGCTAAATACCAGATGTCAGTAGATGCTGGATGGAGTCATTAGGGGAAGCAGTGATGTGGAGAGCGCTTGGGGGAATTAATGAAAGCATTCAGCCCTAACGCCAGGAAGAGAGGGACAGTGCCCAGGAAGGAGAGATAGGAGATCTGGAGAGAAATGAGGAGTCAATGAGGTGGAGACGTGCAGAGAGGCTGCGGGGACGTTCGGGCTCTGAGGGCGAGGATGGGGCAGGGCTGTGGGGCAGGAGGGGGCCCAGCCAGGTGCTGGGGGCTCGAGGGGTGATTTGAGACAGCGATGAGATGCAGCTCATGGTGGTGAGGCAGCGAGGAGACAGCCTCTGGGCATCACAGGGAGCTGAGCTCCAGGGAAATAGAGGAGCAAAAGCAAAAAGGCCGTGGCTGGAGCAAGGAGCACCTGTTGCACTCCTTTATTCAATCTGCCTCAGCAAGGGATGACTGAGCAAGGCTCCTGTGCAGACTTATTGTAGTGCATTGTAGTTTGTTGTTTTTTTTTTTAATGTACCTTCACACACACACAAAACCAGCCAGAAAAGTTTGACGCTTTTCCCTAGAGCAACCCCAGCGATTTGAATGATGATAGCGAGACAAAGGGCATAAATCCAGGTGGAAAAATCACTCCAGAAAGTGCTGCATGCCTCATCTTTCCAACCAAATGTTGCAAAGTTGTTTTGCTCTTCCCTCATCAAGCTCTTTTATAGCCCAGGCTGGGGGCAGATGAATTTGCATTTAAATTTCCACATCCCCCCCTCAAGGTGGTACTTTTTACTTATGCTAGTTCGAATCAGGAGACGCAGAATTGCCAAAGGAAAATAAAATCAAATGTCATCTTTTTTATTTAATATTTAACTGTGCTTAGACTCCTCCAAGAAAGGACCCTGATATTACTGTTTGGATTGAATTATGATGGCTCCGCCTGAAAGTTATATATTGCCAGTGCTCCATTATTCATTAATCGTAGCTTTTCCTGTCAAGATCAACATGTACTTCTCAGCTGGTGCCTTGACTGCGTAATGCCGCAGATAGGGAGGGAATGTAAAAATGATGCCTCTTAATTGTTCAGGGATTTCAGACATGGCTTTTAAAATGTCACTGACAGTTCCTGAAAGATGGCATCCTTTTCCCCACGAGCTCCGGAGTGCCAACAGATGTTAACAGCCCCCAGCTCCACCCGATACTTTATGAACTGTAGAGAAAGTAAACAATATCAGGATACAGACAGTGAGGTCTGCTGGGGGGGGGATGGATTAAAAAAAGGGCTTGGAGCAGCCTGCAACACCACTCCATACACCAAGGATGAAAAAGATATTTGGCTTGCAGAGTGGTGAAGCCGACGTCAGATGGGGAGATTTAAGAGGAAGGAAATGGGTTTGGGATGGTTCCCTGGCTGCTTTGTTGTGCTGCAGCCTAAGGGTGATGTTGGGGAATTGTTATTGCACCCCTTGAGGCAGATTAAACACGCATTTGTCATTAAATATTAAAAAAGAAATTATGAACAATGCATTGGACAGAGCCCTACCACCATCAGTGGTTCTGAGTTTGCCAAGATGCGTCAGGAGCAGATTCCTTAGAGACAAGAGGCCCAGCACCAACCCTGAGAGCACCTCGCCCCATACTGGGTCCATCCCAAGCCCAATTCTGCTGCCCAAAAGTGGCCCCAGGGTGCTGGCACCGCTCCATCGCTACAGGACAAAACTCTGGGCTTTTCATGTCTCACCCCCAGGGGAATCTTCACCCCCTGGAATTTCCCCTTCGCAAATCCTGTCTCCAGCAGACCTCACCCAGAGAAGTATGAAGCATCTCTGAGGTTCTGCACTCAGGGATGATGGCCTTGGAGAGCCGACAGCATGTATGTCCCGCAGCAAGTGATGCTTTGTCCTGCACATTTTGGAATTCTTTTGTTTTCTTCCACCAAAATCAGTGCCTTCTCTCCCAGCACAACTCCCAGTGCCACTCACAGCAGTGTTCGGTGGGGAAGAAGATAGAGGAGAGCAGGGCCAGGGCAGCTCAAAGTTTCACCAAGTGGCCAGGGGTGGAGGCTGGCACCAGATGCCAGCGTTCCCAGTTTGGGCTGTGATTGAGAAATCCAGAATGAGAAATACAATGTTCTGCAAGAAGGACACTTCAGGACATGAGGAGTTGCAGCCAAGAAGAAAAAATCAAGGGGTTCAACAAGGCTGGAGTGAGAGGATACATTGAATTGGGGGCAAGGAACATATCCCCATAATAGCACCCAAAGCACCAGACTGTGGGTGGGGTCTGCAGCGTGCAGCATGTGCACACATGGTAGGATTGGGAGGGGGGGGGTCAGTCCACATGGAGCAGTGCCTCCCGTGGAAATAGCCATGGTCAGGAGTAATTTTGCATGGCCCTGGTGCTCCGAGGCATCCGATCTGCTCTGCTCCATCCTCTGCCCTCCCGCAGGCTCTGCAGTCCCCGTGGGCTAGAAGCGGTGACATGAGGGCAGGGCTTAGCTGTGCCCCCGCCTTTGAGGAAAACAGAATGTCCCCAGATGTCCCCTGGACATTGCGGCTATTTCCGCAGCCACAGAACATGTTTATTACGGGGCAGACGGGAACCTGGCATCCGCTGCCTGCCCCGTGCTCCCCTCGCTTGTCCTTCAGTTTAATGGGATACAGGCATAAATCATAGATCTGATACAGCACACGGGCTCAGGCTATATTTTTTTTATAAAGAACATTTGCTCTGATTTATAGAGCACTGGGTTTTGAATTAGTCTAGCTTGAAAACTGAATCAAATCTTTCCATCAAGTCTGTTTTTTTGCATTATGAATGGCTTAGCTGTTTAGTAATGGAATGCCAATCAGCCATTGCTTCTCTCCATAGGCAATGCTGAGAAGATCATTTCGGAACATAGACTCTGTGATTAACTGAAATGAACTGTAAAATTGTATTTTGTTTAAAGCTTTTGCTTTTGCTGGGAGATCCCTGAGCGGAGCACGCTGGTGTAAAGGGGGTTAACGGAGGCGGGGGTGCAGGGGGGGGACGCTGGCTGAGCTGTCACCTCACCACCGCCAGGGTTTTCTCCTGTGTAAAACAAGAGTGATCACCTCCTGTGTTGTGGGGATGGCTGAACAGTTAGGACCACGTTTGAGATATGGCCTAAATCCTACACAAAAGAGTAATGGCTTTTCTCCTTGCTTTAAGAGCAGGTGTCCCCCTTGCTTGGGAATAAGGCACATCAGCACGGCGCTGCTGGCACGCCGCTTGCTGGAGCTAGCTCTCGTCTCCACAAGCCTGTATCCCACCAGGAACCTCAGCTGCCCTTGGATTGTGGTCCCACGGGTGGGAGCAGTGCACCCCAGCCCACTCAGACCCACAGCCAGCATTTTGGTACCAGCCTTGGATCCGCACACATCCCCTGCAGGAGGCGCATCCCACCCCAGCACTGAAGATGACAAATGCTCAGATGTTCCCAAGATGTCCTTAAGTCAGTGGGGCTGCTCTTAATTGCCCTCCCTAACAAAAGTGCAGGCCTTATTTCCAGCCAGAATTTGTCAAGCTCTGGTTTTAATGAACCTTTCTCAACAGAAGGCCCTTGACACCAAGGTGACAGAGCTCTCCACCTTCAACTCGTATTTCTGCTTTGTCGCATACACGGGAGCATAAATAAGCTGTTTTTCAATCAAACAGCCCAAGGTTCTCCAAATCTTTCACATTCAACCGGAGTGAATTATTCAGTGAATTATTTTGCTGTATTTAATGAGTTCCAGTTTGATTTGACTAAATATAACTTTACAAACACGTTCTGTCTGCTCCCATCCATCTCAATAGCAGCTTTGAGATATTCCTTTAAAGCCATGTTTAGTGGCTTTAGGTTAGGTCTCATTAATACAGTAATGATTTTAGTAAAGAGCTCACACACTAAACCCACTCTGTGGAATACATTAGCAAAATCACTTTAAATGGGCTGAAATAAATAACTTTCCTGAGCTTTCATGATGCGGCTCCAGAACATCTGAGCAGATGTACACTCCAGTGGTCAAAGGAAATCCGCATGCCTATAAAAACTGATGTAATTCCAAGTGAACTCATGTCAGGGCAGTCACAGGGGCATGGCAATGGGAGGAAAGGTTCCTTTTAGCATCTCTCATGAAAGTTCGGGCATTTTGCTTGATGTGCTTGGTGCCTGGCTCCCTCCCCTGCCCTCCCTCAGCCTCTCTGGGTGGCTTTGGCACAGTGCGGCGCAGGCTCCCCTCTGCATCCTGCTGCAGTACCAGGAGCACTGCAGAAAAATCAGGTGGAAAAAAAAATAAAATTAAATAATTACATGAGTATCAGACTCGGAGCTGCCGGTTCCCCGCAGGTTGGTGTCTCGTGGGTGGCTGGGAGCTCGTGCTGAGAGCTTTCATCCCATCGAGTCTCCTCCATCTCCCCCCAGCCAGCCCATGCTGCGGCTCTGACGGCTGATGAAGTGTTTGATGCTGCGAGTTTCACCAGGGGCATTTCGGGGGATTTGCTCTTCCACTCAGCCCCTGTTGGCAGGCAACAGCAGAAACATGAACTCTGTTTCTCTGACAAATTTGCTCAACACATCCAAAAGTTACAGAGGTGGCAGAAAAACACACGCGATGTGCAGTTACTTCCAACCTCCATTTCCTTGGGAAGAAAATGGACTAAAAGTCTGCAGAAGTCTTACCATATACAAAGTCAAATCTGGGTGTAGGATGTCACTGGGATGACCACATCTGCAATCTGCTCACAGACACAAATGGCACAGCCCCTGCCTCCGTTTCCCCCTGGCAGGACAGAAGTGATGATATTAATCCCCATTTAAAAACAAAACAAAACCAAAAAAACAACAACAAAACAACAAAACAACAAAACAAAACTCATTTTGAGGCTGACAGATGGAAGAGCTGTCTAAGAGCAAGGCATTCTCGGTATTAATTCACCGGTGGCCAATTTTGTACCTGGGAACAATATGTGTTTGATTGTGCCGGTGCCAGTAGATTGCATTTCATAAGTGCGTCCCTGGAAGGAACCGGAGCTGGGATCTTTCTCAGTGGGAACAACCATGAGCTGTGATGTATCACTTCACGCTGGAAACATTTATAGCATGCTCCTCACAGTGGGCATCTGCAAAGCAGCTTCTTAAGCTTTTATCACAGCAGGATAATATCGACAACCAATGAACTTTCCCTTTCCGTAGCAGTTAGAGAGGGATAGGTATTAAAATCCTCCACCCGCTCAGCTCCCCGTCGATTTTCATCCATGCTAAGCAACTGACTTATCACGGGGTTGTGCCTCACCAGGAGGGATGCTTTCGGCAAGGCACTGCCCTGGCAAGGGATGATGCTCACCAGCCCCAGGGCTGCACATGGGGCATCAGCCATGGGTGGGGAAATACCCACAGACATCCCTAAAGGTGGGCATCACCTGTGGCTGCAGGGGGACAGCCAGACCCCTCCTGCAGCACCCACCTGCCCTCCCTGCAGCCTGCCCATGCTGTTTGTGGGCTGTGCCAATGTACGCACCCCAAGGGAAATGAGTAAGGGGCCACAAAGGGGTCCTTATTCCTAGGGATGGGCAAGCTTGGCACTGGGACACAGGGAGGAAGAGGCTAAAAAGGTGGAATAAAACAATTGCCAACAAGCAAGCTGTGTCCCTGCACTCATGCCTCTGTCTCCTCTCTTTGCTCATGAACTTCAGCCAAAGGTCATTAAAGCAGTAAGCAGATTTCCTGGTATCAGACCATTTGGGGTCGGGATCTTTAACTACAAGGGACTCATGGTCCCCTTGCATTTGAGCGCAGCATCCAGCGCATGGCCATATATATAATCATGGTCGTTAGTATTGAAATATCACTCACGATTCTTTTATCGATTTTGGCACATGAGGCAAGGATGCAAATCTGTGTTAAAATAACAGCTCCGCTGCAGTGCTCAGTATTGATGGACGGGGAGCAATAATGCTTACTGGAATGAAAAGCTCGGGGTGATGCTCTGGGATTCCCCAGGTGCCAGTGCAATGGGGAATGGCCATCATTGCGATCCAGGCTCCATTGCATCGCTTTGGGAAGGGACCTGGGAGAGGAGAGGACCAAGAGCTGTAGGGATGTCCAGCTGTGATAGCATGTTGGAGGTGTACTGCACTCAGCTCCTGAGCATCTCTATGGCTGCATCCCTTTCCCTAAAGATTTGGAATCTACTGCTTAAAAGATCCAGGATCACTGCTCCCCAGAGAAACCAAAGTTTTTTCCTTACACGGTTGGTCTGCGAGCTGCTCTTCTCATAGATGCCAATGGGATAAGCACTTGTCTTTGGGGTCCTGATGCTTCTGCAGCAGCTCCCTGTCCCACCTGGGGGACACTACTGATCCCCAGGCCCTACTCCTGGAGATGTCTCCTTGGGGTGGTCACAGACGGCCTGGGGACAGAACAGGGCCCTGTGTGCATGCAGGCTGCAGGATGGGATGCACAGGCTCCAGCTGTCCCCTGTGATTCACGTTGCAATTTCAGACGCTCTGAAACACCGAGTTATTTGTAGAGAAAATGCCAACACGGTGACTTTCTCAATAACTTTCTGTTGAATGATCTTGCACTCAGGCCTGAGGACAGGGGAGTTTAGAAATTCACAAGGCAAATAAAAATATATATATATTTTAGTTTTACTTTTGTTTTTCCTCCTCTGCATCAGGGCCAGAGCACAAAAGGTTATCCTTGCAGAACTGTGGCCTTGCAGGAACAAGCTGACCTTGGAGCTGGCTTCTCCAAAACCACAGTGTCATCCCTTCTTTTTCATCCTCCACCTTTTTTCTTTTGGGGCGTAAATAGAACCTCTCCCTCCCTCTCCACACTATCCTAAATCCCATCTCTCTCTGTCTCTGTACTTAGGATTCCAGCTATTTATCTGCTTGTATCGACTAGATTAGATAAAGATTTAGGTGTAAGGGTGGATGGAGATGGATCGGTAGGAAGCTATCCAGCCATCCATCTGTTTCTCCACCTATCTATCTCTCTTCTTAAACCCTGATACATTTCCCATCATAGGAAGCGAGCTCTCCTCCTAGATGAAGACTGAGGATAGATAGATGGATGGCTAAGTAGATCTTTATTTAATCTATCCATCTATCTATCCTCCTAGACTGACCTAGCAGCCCATCTCGCCTCCTAATTTTTTCTCTGCCTGTCTGTGCTCAGAAACTCTCATCCACCCAGTTCGCAGTTAAGGATTTACTACAGCTTCTCTCATCAGAGTGCAAATGTGTTTGACCCTTTTCATTACCCATAAAATTACTTGCATTGCTCCTTGTTTTTTCCTGTAGTTTTAACAGAGAGAAGCAGAGCCTGAAAGCTAGCAAATAATCAGGCACTCTCCCTAGTTAAACGCCTGGTCAATCATCACCGGTGAGCCAGCAGCAGTGTGCCTGCAGCTGGGGTGCACAAGGAACCCCAGCCCAAAAGATCAGACCTGCTCTAAGCAAAAAAACATTTTTTGTGGGGTGTGTCCCCCCCCAACATCACTGGGTGACTTCCATTTGGGCGGCACTGCTCATACATCGCTTGTTAAATGCAGCCCTCCACCGGGCTATTTTGCCATTAAAGAGCGAAGATTTGGTTCTGCTGCTTCTTGATGTGGCTCTGATTAAACACCCCGCTCCCACCTCTCCCTCTAGTGCCGTGCCGGGTAATTTATGGCAGCACACAACCCATTGCTGGAAGAGCTCCCTACTGCTCTGCAGAGCCTTCCCCTCCCTGCACACCATTCCCCTCCTGAAGAGAAACAAGTGGCAATTGCTGAAAGGATTCCAGAGAGACTATATCACACCTTAAAAAAAAATAAGAAATTAGAGGAGGAAGGAGGAAAAAAAAATGACTTGGAAGCCAAGAAAGTTCCCAGAAAAAGGAAGAAACTGGGACTTTAGAAAACATCTACTAAAAGTGAGATCTAGCAGAGGAGGCTGTATCCCAGCACCTCTCTTCTGCCTGCCCCCGGGACATTTTCGTCTTTGTTCATGCTTCAGCCTTGATATCTGCAAAACAGAAGACATTTCTGGTTTAAAACGATTCCGCGTTGCACAATGTTGAGCTGATTATCGTGAAATTAATTATTACAAACATAAAGTTAACACGGCAGAAAGGGAAACAAAACCTCCCCAAAATCGCCGGGGGAATTATTTGCACAGATCAAAAGCAATTTGCTGTCTCAAGCTCTCACGTTGCAGGCGGTGTCTGAGAGCTCCTCTCCCTACCCCGGCGTGGCTGGTGAAGGAGCTCTGATGAGCTCAAAATGTTTCAGCAGGGGAGGAAAATTATCCCTCCCCCCCCCTCCCAGCTGAAGTGCCAGGCTCACCTCATGCAGTTTTGGGGTGGCAAAACGAGGCTGGGAGCTGGACCCTGGGGACGAACCAAGGCTGGAGCATCAGCACATTCCCCTGTGCCTGTCTATTATGGGTATGGCAGCCTAAGTGGGATTTGGTGGGACTGCCTGGCTGGACGAGGCAAAAAGTGATGTATTTTGGGAGCTGCTGGCAAAAAATGCCCCGGCAGGCATTTTACCCCCTGGCTGGGGGGTAAAGGAGAGGGCGGCTGCCTCGCTGCAGGTCTCCTGTCCCAGGCAGTTTGTCCTTCATCTCCTGAGCTACAAATTCACTCGGACACATGTTCTGAATTTAGAAACAAGCACATTCAGTGGAATTCATATTTTATGAGGCCCCTTTTAGGGGCATATTGTAAAAGAAATGACTAAATCTGATTTTCCCTTTCTTTACATTCTCTTAAAACTAGCTAACAAGAGGCAGGAAACATAAAAGAGCTGCTCAGGCTGCACCATGAACCGGTTGGTTCAAGAGTCTGTGAACATCCCAGAATTTGCTACGTGCCAATGAGACGTTAAGGATTAGAGGATGGCTTTTCCTCCCACGGCAGTCCTGGGGAGCTTTGCTGTTATCACCCTGAGACAGGTTTGGAGAGGAATCACGTTAAATATTGCAGACCTGGGGATCCAGGAGAAAGCACCATCCCTTCTGTGTGGCTCTGACAATAGGTTTTCCATCTTCTGCTTTATAATTTTTTTTTTCATCTTACAAATGGCACACACAGAGCTCTGTCAAAAAAGGTGAGGCTCTAAAGTCCAGTACTCAGACCTTTGACAGCTCAAATCTGCCATTTTAATATTTGTAGATATAGAGATATATGCGCATATATACACTCCAGCTGTCGGTTTAGTGCTGACAAAATGTCAGGGCCTTACCTTTTCAGAAATGACTCATGGTGTTCGACTGCCCGAGCGGATGAGCTGTGGAGCCACAGCCCTGCCCAGCACGGACGTGTGGCAGTCACAGAGGGCAGCAAGCTTCCCCCAGAGGTTTCTCTCTAGGAAGGGAGGGTCCCCAAAATACAGCTCCCCTTGGAAAATAAAGGCAGTATTTGTGTCCTCAGCTCTGGCGATGTTAATGGTAATATTATATGGGTGTGGGGGTGCTTTGGAGCAGCCCAAGCCCTGCACCATGTTCTGAAAATGATGGGACAAACTGGGATGCTCCTGGCCGGGCACATGGGACATGAGCTAGTTCTGCTCTGGGATGACTTCAGGATGTCACCCAAAGGGCGATGGGGACAGCAGGGAGGATCCCTTGGCAGGCACATCTCAGTCCCAAGGTGCTGACAGAGGTGTCCCCAGAGGGCAAGGTGCTGTACCTGTCCCCCCGCCAAACCTCTGGGTTTGGAAATTCAAGGCTGTAAAGTTTCTTCCCACCCTCTCTAATCTATAAATCATCCCCTAGCTATTTGTTTTGGGGAAATATATAGTTCCTGCCATAACCACCGTGAGATAAAGCATTGTAAGTGTTACAACATGTGGCTAATCCCTTTAATAGATCTCTTGCTATTAATTTAAGTACTTGCTTTGGCTTTGCTGGGCCCTGTCATTATTCCTGTGGATTATGTCTTCAAGGTGGCCTATCTGCCTTATCCAAATACTTTTCATATTTCAAACTCCGGAGCTCACTTAGCATTCAGCACAAAGCAGCCCAACACCTTGCAGAGGCGCCGAACTAGCGAGGCATAAATCTGCTGCCCGTCTCGCAGCGAAACAAATGGCTGCAAGCTAAAAGGAAGAGGGCTCCATGCTGTATCATTTAGCAGCGATGAGCTTAAATGCAGCTGCAGATAGGTGCAATTTGCTCCTTCCCTGAATAGCGGGAAGGCACATTTTCTCAGCAGTCTTGTAGGCCAGTTGGGATAGAGCAGCGTTGACCTGAGAGTCACTGGAACGTATCTGGTCCCATTGGCTCCCTTATAATTGACCTGCTCGGGCATATTGAAGGTCAAGCAGTGAAGTTTCCTTTTTATTCTAATCACAGATGGATTTTTAAGAGTCAAGGGAGAGCAATTGAGGTGCCGCTGCGTCCTTCCCAGAAGTTAACGGGCCCTGACGCTGCTCAGCCTGGTGCTGAGAGGCACCAAGAGCTTCAGGGATGAGTTTGCCTGCAGCCCCCACGGGTCCCCAGCTGCTGGCAGCTGTGTTTGCAGCCCGGCATCTCCTATCCATGCCAAATGTGCATTGTTCAGTGACCATGCCTCCCGTAGGAGGATGAATTCATAGCTACAGATTTCATAGAATAGAGTGGTTTGGGTTGGAAGGGGCCTCTGAAGACCACTAGTTCCTACCCCCTGCCATGGGGCAACCAGACCAGGTTGCCCAAAACCCCATCCAGCCTGGCCTTGGACACTTCCAGGGACGGAGCATCCACAGATTCTCCAAACAACCTCCTCAGTGCCATCATAGTAAAACATTTCTTCCTAATATTTAAGCTAAACCTCCTAGTTTAAAATCATTGCCACTTGTCCTATCTCTGCACACCCTGGAAATTGTCCCACCTCAGCCTGAGCTCATGCCCAGCAAAGGCAAGTGCTGCCTGAGAAAAGAGCAAAGAAAAAAAACAGTGAGGACATCAGGAACGTGGCCTCCTGCTAGCACTGCTCAGAAAGAGCCACATGTGCTACCCAACCAACATCCAGTGACATGGGGCCATGCAGAGAAACAGAGCCCTAGACCCCGTTTTGGAGCCCCAAGTCCCTCACTCACTGTCTCAGTTGAGATGCCAAAGCCAACTGGGAGATGCTGAACCTCTGGTGTGCGTTCATTTCTGGTAAGTAATGACTATTAGTATTCAGGGCAAAGACCTCACAGCATTATACAGTTCAATATTTTCTGCCCCTGTAACAAAGGCAATCCATTTTGCATGCAGAACGCGAGAGTGCAACCTTTTGTTACTTGAGTTTCTTAAATTTTTATCTCAAAAATCAATGAAGGAATTGGAATTCCACGTCTCATTTTATGGTCAGTAGAAAAAGAGGGAGAGCATGAGGGAAAATGATGCAAGAGGGGAAAGGGGAAAAAAAAAAAAAAAAAAAAACACACCCTAGCTCATCCTGATATGCTCATAAATTCTTCAACAATTTAATTACTGCACATTTTGTGCTTTGGTTTTAAAGATTTGAATGAGGGTTGGTGTTTTTTGTTGCATTTTTTTTTCCCCTGCAGAGTCTATAGAATTGCTTGTCTTTTGTAGTTGATCTTCTTGGAGAAAGAAATTATTCTCCATCCAATTAATCTAATTAGAATGTAATCAAGTTGTAGAGATCTGTGCAGCAGTGTGAGTGATTAGGAAAAATTACCTTTCTGCAAAGAGTTTAAATTTAATTTTAGTTCCATAATCTAAAGCCCAAATAAAGGAAAGTGTAATTTGCACTGCACTACTTTGTGCCACGGGTAGGAGAGCAAATTTCAGCTGCGTTCACAACAAACCACCCTTGTGCTCCACAGCTCGAGCCACGTAAAAGCAGCGTTTCCATTTTCCAGGAGGAAATGGGAAGGCACGCTCTGCTCGGGGTCACGCAGAGGCTGGTTGAGAGCAGACCCAGGTTTTAGTGCTCCAACATCGGGTTTAACCCATCAGGCTGCACCCCGCAGAGCTGCCAGCTGGTGGGCTGCCAACACCAGGATGCTTTTGCCAACCGTGAGCAATGCCACAGCATTCAAGCAAGAGTATGTGCGCCCCTGCAGCAAGGAAGGGTCCACTGGAATTTTCTTACTCCCTACATTATCTCTGTCTCTAAATCAGGAGTAAAAATTCAAGACTTTCACTTTATCTGTGCGATTAAACATTTTCAAAATGCTTGTTTTTCACCACGTCAGGAGGTTTCCAGGGCCATGAGTAGTTCAGGAAATAGGAATGAATTAAACCAGCATTTTTTTATTTATTTTTTTTTTTGGTAATTTGCTAAATTATTTCTTTGGCTTTCAGCCTTCCCATTTCCACTCAGCTGAGACATTTCACTGCAGACATAGCTTTTCCTTCCCTCTGGGAAAGGCTTTTATTTTTTGGGTGTGGGGGGGTGTATACCACCACTCTCAGCTCATCAGTGCATCAGGCAAAGCTAAGGCAAAAATTGTTACATTAGGCTGCATTAAATCTCATTGAAGCTGGTGAGCAGAATCATTGCCTTTCACATTAGGCAGTTGTAAGCCATTACTGGCACCTGGTTTACAAAAGCCATCTGCCTTTTAGAGACCTTGCCCACCCAAAACCTTGCACCAGGCCCTTCTGCTCTATCCCTCTAGCTAGGTACATCCAGCACAGGAAACCATCCTTCCAAAACTGAGGTGACTGTCTCCCTAGGGACATGTAGTCCCCAGAATTGCAACTCTGCTAAGTTTGGGTCAACCTCTTAGCCAAGATCTCCACTAAAATGCTGAGCTTCATCCTTGAAACCCCATGGCCACGTTCACCAGCCCAAACCAAGCAACAGAAAAGTGTTGGAGTACCTAGACGGGCAGATACACATGTGCACACACATACACACCTGGCCTATCCCATGAGAAGTTCCTACAGTTCTGATGAAAAGATCTGAGGCTAGGAAGTGAAGATTGGTTCAGGACTCTGTTAGTACAGAAATATCCAGCCATCTCTCTTCCTCATTGCCCTGCCAGGGAAAAAACAGAGAAAGAAAAATAAGACAAATGATTTTGTTGTTACAATTCTCAAATTTATGATTTTCAGAGTATTTTGAACATTGTCTACACTAAAATAAGCACTTCCCACTCTTTTCTTCTTTTTGCAATATTTTGCAGCATTTTTAGGCTGCAAATTTTAATTCAGCAGTGCTGGGAGCAGAGGGTGGCTGCTCCGTTCCTTCCCCTCCCCGTGACACTGATCCCCCAAGCCCCATCTGCAGTAGCAGCAGTGACAATGTCCCTCCCCTTATGACACCCTTTGCGCAAGACCTGACAGCTTGTCTTAGCCCTTGAAGGAAAGGGGTGAAGGAAAAGGGAAAAAAGAAAAGGTGGGAAGGAGAACGAGAGAGAAAAATGAATTGCTTAAAACTTCTATTACTCTTCATTACCTTCTGCTTTATGTAAGTTCCAAGGTTCATTTACCAGCTGTAAGTGGCCCGGTGCCTTTGTGTGTAAGAGTTGTCATGCCTATTGCTCCCATTAATGTACTGCGTGAAGCTAAAGGTAGCTCGGCTGGAGCTGCGAAGCCAAATCAATGTGACTAATGTCCCTCGTGCCGCAAATCCCTAATTGTCCATCGCTGGGCTAGATGAATGGGCTTGGAATATTTGCTGCAAACGGGGACAGGGAGGGAGATGACCGCTGGTGGGAGCTGCTCAGGTGGGTCTGGAGGGACAAGCAGTGTCCCCACAACCAGGAGAGGGGATGGGAGTGTGTGCCTTTGCCTCTGGGGGTGTCCCACTGGGGTGGTCCTTGCATCCAGGAGATGGAAGCAATGCTTGCCCTAAAGCTCAGAAAATTATTCAAAATCCCTTTGAGACATGGTCATGTGCTGTCCTATCAGTAGTTGGGCAAAAATTTGAATGAATCAGCCCTTTTTTCTTTCTTTTTTTTTTTTCCTTTTTTAGGATTAAAATGTGCTTTCTGCAGAGAATCCTCAGGATTCTTTTAAAAACTGATGGTTTTGCATGGCCAGGACAGCCAACCCACTGTTCTGGATATAAACAGCAGTAAAGCAAGAAAAACATAGGCTGAACACAGAGGAGCATTCGTCTTTTACCTGAGGGAATATCATTTATTTTACGGATTTTTCTTAGCACATATTTGTAGACTTGCTCATGCCCTAAGTTTCCTTCCCACAAGAGGCAACTTGCAGGGCTTTTACTTTGGGTTTCTCAAAACTAAACTAAACTAAACTAAACGGATTTATTTTTTTTTTTTTAAGAAAATATGATGTAGCTCACTATTTAGATGTGGATAGGAAAGTGGGAGCTGCTGGAAGTAAAGACAGCCCAGAGTAGACAGACTCTGCTTTTCTGAGTTTGAGAGCCGTAGACTGAGGTTTTCATCCTGCCAAAGTTTGAGATCTTGGGTTCACTTCCCAGCCTCCTACCCCAGGTACAGGCTTCATGGAAAAGAACCACACTTTCTTGTTTGCAATCACCATAAGATACTTATGCATGTTTGTTCATGTTTTAGAATATATATGTCAGAGAAACAGTAGGAATATTTTGGATTACAGTGTATTAAACACGTTTCTTCAGCGCGCACTGGGAGCAGAGGCTGCAGAAGGCTTCGTCTATGGGCTTTTGAGGTCTGTTTTTGAGGAAAGGTCAGACTCTGCTCTTTCTTGCTTGTTTTATTGCATTTTCCTCGAAGGATCTGAAGAGCCTCTGTGTGATCATATCCTTCCTCTGTGAAGTGGGAAGCTGTTCTAACATATGCATCTTGCTTCTTTGGACTCTTTTGGAAAATCCAGCCTTGCAGCAACAGCTGGGATCTAATTCATGGCCCCTACATTGCAACTGGTCATTTACAGCTATGTTACACGTCATAAAAAATGAAATATTTCCTAATCTACCAGTTGGTCTGCAAGGTTTCTGGATAAGCCTGGCACACTAGGTGGTCAAGTTGTGAAGGACACAGCAAAAGCTGGTCCCTGCCCTAAAGACTTTGAAACCTCAGTACAGGAGAAAATCAGAGAGGGAAGGAGACATAAGGACAGTGATTTCTTCAAGGTCACCCAACAAATCAACGGCAAAGGATTTTCCAACTCCCCACTGAAGTCCTCGCAGCATAAAAAATGTTTTCTTGTAATGCAAAAAATCCTCTTTTCTATATTTAGCTGCAGAATTACTCCTGGAACACGTTAGTTCTCCTAGGCTGCTTGGGCAAAATAACGTTATTAGACCAAATGCCACTGGAGGCAAAGATGATTTGACATTTCATTGAAAATTGCACCCAGGACTATTAAGGATGGGGGACTTATTTGGATACACTGCAAGCACCAACTCTTCAGACTTACACATTTCAGTCAGAGCAGCCTGCAACTCTGCTGCAAAATCGGAGGAGAATTTCATACCTTTTTCCCCCCCTCTCTCTCTTTACACTGAGACAAATCTCCAGGAAAATTCATTACGCGGTTTAAGTGATGGGATTTATCATTCCATTCAGCTTCTCAAACTCAGAGCTCTCCTCGCTGTCACACCAGCGAGGCAATTCTAATTTGTTTCTTTCATATTTCCCCCATGAAGTTAGCCTCCGAATGACGGGAAGAAAATAGAGACAAGAGCCTCAAATGGCTCAGGGCTAAGCACAGCGCCGTGGGCCTATTTTCTGCCTCCTGCCTCTCTGTCTGGGGCTGTGGAGCCTTCCCACAAGGGGAGATATCTATGGCATATCATGGGGATCCAACCCAAACATCATTATGGGGTTCCTGCACAGCATTGGTGCAAATCGGGAGCACAGGCAGGTCTATTGCCTACCATGGAGGAGGTTTCTCAGCCCTGAAGGAAGGCAGGAGGTGCTGACTCAACTCTTCCTCATATGTGCTGCATTTCTCTGAGGTCTTCTAATAGCTGGAGCACTTTTTTCCATCCAGTGTGTCCTCCATGCACACACAAGGATGAAAAAATCCTTCACCTCACAGGACTAATTCAGCCACCTCTGCTGGGCAGTTGGCATCACCAGGAAATCACCGTCCTCCTGAGTCAGGAAAAAAGGCATCCTGAAGGGCAGAGAGGAGATGGACAGTGCCAGCAGCTGACTTATCCAAAAATGCCCCAGAGCATCACAAAAATAAATACACCTGAGCTTGAATGGCCCAAGGCAGCCGCATGCCCAGGCCATCAAGTTCTAACTGCAGTGTAAAGCTGCTGACTGAGCATCTCAGAATTTATTTCAGACAGGTCCCTAAATCTGGCATCCATTGTAAATGTATTGGACCTGACCTTTATCTAGTGTTAATATTAAATTGATGGTGTTTCCTATTAGCCTCATATAAATACATCTTTGGCTAATAAACGCTATAGCCATATACCCAGGGTGTTTGTTTCTATCTGCCTAGAGTTATTACCCCATAAAGACGGAGCAGCTCCACACGATCATCTAATTGATATATTTTGCTTGATTCCCAATAAGCCATAAAAAGGTACGTTTGTTGTGGGGAAACTACAATTTTTATCATCTGCCTCATGCTAAGGGAGGACAAAAGGAAAAATCCACTTTATGTTTGCTAAAATATTTAGAACAAGCAGTGAAAGATGGAAAACATTTTAGAATAACTATAAGTTGTATTAATATGATAGCCTGTCCTTGAGAATAAAATGTTGTCATTGGTAGGTATGTAGGTAGTAAAGAGAGAAAGAGAGCAATCCTACTTTAAACAGACACGTATCTTATTTGATTGCAGCACCATCCCTATGCAGTTTCAATGTTCTTTCTCCACTAACACCAAATTAATTCATTTTGATTATTGTTATTATGGCAAATGGCAAAAGGAATTAACGGTGATGAATCAGGCGCTTACTGCGAAGAGCGAGCTGGATTTCCCACCTCCCATTGAGACACAACGAGACCTGCACACGGCTGCAAGTCCATAAAAATGATGGAAGAAAATGGGAAGGAAATCATTTGGCAGATGAAAAAGATTCCTTGCAAGGTAAGAGTCTGCCAGACTTTGTACAAGACCCAAGATCATCACTGCGACTTATAAACAATTAGAAGTATTTTTTCCTTGAATCACATATTTGGCTCAAGAGAGAGCAGCACTGCTGTAGTGAGTGTCGGGACTGATCCTGCCACTGGCTGAGCAACCAAAGGGCAATTCCTGCAGCCCTTTGCTGCTCAGCTCCATGGGGAAAGCACAAAGCTGTATTTTGGGGGCAGGAGGGCACCAGGGCTGGAGACTCCAGTGTGTTTGGGGACTGGAAAAAGACTGCTGGCATTGATAGGCCTAAGAGGACTGTGGGGAAAGAAAAAAAAAAAAAAAAAAAGAAGAAGAAGAAAAAAAGAAAAAAAATCACAGCCCTGGCTGAAAGGCATGTTGGAAAAAAAAAAAAAAAAAAAAAAAAAAATTCCCCTGGCTGGAGCATCCTATAGCACCAGCTTCTTGAAGGAGGGGATGGATCTCAGCAGCCGAAGGAGTCCCCACGAGAGGGCATTGCTGCGATGGCTCTGTGCTCCCTGCATGTCCGCTGCTTGCAGCCCCCTGCTAGGTGGAGGTGGCAGCTGCAAAGCCTTTCTGCCCACACCACCCGTGTCCTGAGGCTTTTCAGGGCCACACACTGGAGCTGCCTCCATCCATGTTTCAGTTTCCCTGCTCTCATTTCAGCCGGGACAGACTTTGGAGGGCTCACACTTGATCCCTGGCTGTGCAGCGAGGCAGGAGACCTGGTGGGTGAGAGTCACCCCTGTGCCAAGGCACAAGACACCATGAGCCTGCTCCCAGCACAGAGACCTGCCCCCATGGCCACATCCAGCACCCGTACCTGTACCTGCAGCTACAGACCCACAGCCTCCTCTGTGCCTGGTGGGTTCCCCAATTCCAGGTCCCCCCACACTCTCAGGATCACCTCCATCCATCCCGGAGCTGCAAAAGCCAACAAAACCTGTGAGGAGCTGAAGCCATCACGGAGCAGGTGTTGTTTATTTGTTTGTTTGCAGACACCACGGAGCGACATGGCACTATTAGCATCTCCGAGTCCTCAGCACTGCTGAGCACACACGGAAATAGCAGCACTGCATCTCCTTCTGCTAACCCAGTGGGACAGCGAGGGCTGCTGCAGCAGGGAGGTGACACGGATCTGGCTGCAGACAAGGAGCCCAAGGAAAGCATCCCGCACTCCGAGGCCACCGGCTGTTCCCACCCCAGATCTGAGCCAAACCAGGGGTCCTGGGTGCAGGGATGTAGATGGTAGGGAAAACTGTGGGGTCAGAGACCAGGGCAGGGGGATCTCTCTTCCTCATCCCATGCTTAATGTTCCTTAGTGGTAGGATCTGGGAAGGACTAATAATTGTGATGGTTTAAAATGCAGCAGCAGAAACGCTAGCAAGCATTAGAGGAACAGTTTGGGAGCAAAGGGAACTGTTAATGCTCCCAGTTAATAGTCTCCAACCAGTCTCAGCAGCAGCCAGGCTGCAGCAGCAGCCCAGGTTTCCTTGCCATCCTAAGCACTTCGGGGCTCTGCCACCCTTATTTGCCGGTCTGACACCAAGCCTCTCTCTACCCCCCTTCTCCACTTCTAAGGGATGCAGCTATTTCTGTATTACAGAGAAGTTTTAGGAGAAGAATCCATTAGGGGCTCATTTACAGCCATGCCCTTAGGCAGACGCAAACCTCGCTTCACTGAGATGATAGACTAATCCATCAACCTACTTCACCGCTGGCCTGTTCTGTCTGGAAACGGCATTACTGAGCACGAGCACCTCGCGCCTGCCTGCGCTGTCTTCTCGCTCTTTGCAGCCTGAAGGATGCTCAAGTACTCCTCTGAGACACGCAGTCCCAGAAAAAAAGCCACACCGCGCCGTGGCCACGTACCCCACTGCTGTGGGAGGAGAGGGTTTCTTTTCCTTGCAGTGATCTATAGGTTCTGCAAACTTACCGGATCATGGGGATGAAGTTTGAGCATCACTGGGACAAAGGAAAAGACACAAACTGCCTAAACCCAGGGCCATGGCTTGCCTTTCTGCAAGGAACCATCAACAAAGTCAGATCCAGTCTGAATTTCCTTCCAGCTCCGTTAGATCAATCTCTAATCATGCAGCAGAGGCCTTTTGCGATAAGGGCAGGAGCAGAGCTTCCTGGATCAGATCAGAAGTCCATCTAGGCCAGCCTGCTGTACGGCCAGCACAGGAACAGGACAGGCGTGTGGCCATAAACCCTTCCTGATCCTGGCCATCTGCAGCTCGGGGCCTTCCTGAGCCTGATGCATCTGTAACCTGTATTTAAGAGCCCTTGATGGGCCCTTTCTGCACATATTTCTCTAATGACTTTTTGAACCCATTTCTGGTTTTGGTCTCCGTAGTGTGCCCTGGAGTGAGTTTCACAATTGAATTAGGGATTGTCTGCAAGTCCTTCCGCCATAAGGGGAGGGAGAAAGTTATCTTGAATTTCATCTCTTGTTGGCATCACTCTGAAATCAAATCTTTGAATCTCTGCAAGGAAGTGCAAGTCATGCCTGGCCAAAGGCCCGGGGTGCCCAAGGGATTCATGAAGGAGCTACTGGGGTCCCCGGGGCCATCTGTGTGCATAAGGTGTCACTTATCCCTGAAAATTCCCGAGTTCTAGGGAAAATTACCTAGTTCTGGGCAAGTGTGGAGTCCTTCAGGACCTTCCCAATGAACGGCGCTTTCAGGTCTGTTAAGCTTTCCCATCACTACCAGGTTCCTTCTCAGTCTCTTTCCACCCACTGATCTAATGGGACAGAAGATTTTATTTTCTTCCAGAGATGGAAGAGAGACTAAAGGAATGAAGTTACATTTTTCAAAGTCATGCACCAAAAGAAAAGCTTGCACATCCCTAATTAGACACAGAAAGAGAAACAGACCTTTGCTGAGGTTGGTATGCTCAGTCCATTTCCATCTGGAGATGGGACAGCTCTGTCATATCAATCTGGCTATATGACTGGTCCAGATTTGACAATGTCAGCCTGGCTTCCCAAAATCTCCATCAGGCTTGTATCAAATCAAAAAATAAATCACAGGTCTCTCAAACCCTGTGCTCAGCCTCCTCAATCAGAGATGCTTGTGTACTTGTCCAAACAACTCTGTCCTGCAAAAACTACACCCACAGATTTCCAAAGGAGACTTCTGCACTGGCAAGCCTGTATTTGATACTTTTTCTGATAGGGACTTTATCATTATTTGGCCATAAACAGAATTTCAGTGCTGATAGTGATGTTCTGGTTTATCAGTGCTCTCTCCACATAACCCAAATCACAACAAGGTTCCTTTGGGCACTTTCTGGAGTAGATACTGGGAAGAGAAAGACGGGGAGGAAAACAAGCAGAAAGTTCCTAACAGCCAAAGTGATCAGCACACACCTCCGTTCTCCTGACGTTAAACACTGCTGACACAGGCCCTGCTCTGCACAAATCTGTAGCTTCCTTTAAATTAGCAATTCCACAGACACAGTAGGAGCTTGCATAAGAATTGTCCATAAAGAGAAGAGAGTCACAATATCAGCCTAGCATGAAACCCTGGTTTCTGCTTTTTAATTAAGATTTCAAGCTTGTGTCTCCCCTGAGGTGCTGTGGGAGGTTTTGCCAGATACAATAAGCAGCTGGGGTCCCTCTCAGCAAATTGGCTTTTCATAGGATCCTAGCTCTGCTCACACACCCTTTAGCATCTAATTCTCTCTGGCAAATTTGGGGTGCGGCATGCACAAGAAGGGAAGGCCCAGAAGTCAGGCACTGGGACCCATCCTTGCAGGCTCTGGTCCTTCTGTGGCTCCCTTGTGTGAGCAAGGGCTTGCAGGTGACACGTGGAGGGAATGGGACAGGAGTTTGGGGACCTGTCATTCCCAGTATACCAGCTCTGTAATTAAACACAAAAACAGTAACTCTTGGGATGGCATTTTGAGAGTGAATATCTTAGAACTCTGCCCATGCATATTCTCTTAGTATTCTCCAAGAGTTTCTTTTTCCCCAGCTGTTCTTGCCTGCCATGCATCTCTGCAGCTGGAAAGTGAAGTCAAAGAGACACGAACAATCAGACTACCAGGCTATCTTCCAGAATCAAAAGCAGATGCTGGCAGAAAATCCCAGGAGACAAATACACAGAGTTATTACTCTTGCTGTAGGGTTCCTATTGCCCTGCAAACACAGACAAAGCAAAGCAGTGTGACCAGGTACCTGTGGGAGGGACTTCAATAGCAGCCCACTTCTGCCTAACTGCTCCTGCTCTCCTTCCTCCAATTTCCCTGCCCCAGCCCACGCTGTGATGGAGCTCCTGTGGTCCCTGGAGCACCCAAAACTCTCCATCTGTAATTTCAGAGCTCAACCCCATGGATCATAAACACCTCCAAGATGAAGCAGTAGCAAAACTCTCCACTGAGAGCTGAAATAACCTCACTGAGGCAGGAATCATAACCAGAAATCCCTGCCTCCCTCCCTCTTACATCACTGCCAGTTTAGGATTCATTTAGGAGGAAACAGACACCATGGGTACCCCAGCACGGTGCTCCCCTGGCTATTGCAGCTTCAGACACGTCAGGATGCACAGCTCTGTGCATCTGTCATCCCCGTTTACTCTGTCCCAAACCTTTGCTGAGCAAATTCCAGTTTGCATCAAGCGACACCGCATCCTCCCCAGCATCCTCATCTCTCGTTGTGTCCCCACAGGCAGGGCTAGATCAAACCCAGGCAAGGCTTCAGAGCAGGAACTTGCCTTTCATTTGCACAGGTGCAGCTGAATCAGAGAATCATCTGGGTTAGAAAAGACCTTCAGGATCACCAAGTCCAACCATCATACAGGCCTACCATGTCCCATCCCTAAAACATGTCCCTTAGTGCCACGTCCACACATCCCTTAAATACCTCCAGGCATGGGGCATACACCACTTCCCTGTTCAGCCCATCCCAGTGCTTCAGTGGGGCCACCGTTGGGGACATTTTATGTGCCACCTGCAAAGTAAAGAGAGGAAGCAATGAGCACCCGTTCCTGGCTGTCACATTTTAAAGAAGACACTGAGGCCGGCTGCACTGGAAGCACGTCTAAAGGTTTCACAATCACTCCCATAAAGTATTTAATGCACAATAAAAATGGCAAGTAAGTTATCAAGGTCTGGTGAGGAGATGGAGGCTAGTGCCTTGCCTTACACATGTTCATAAAATATTAAGTGGCTTTAAATAGAGGAGGGAGAGGCCACAGTTCAACAGGCAGCTGCTGCACGCAGGCCCAGCAGAAGACAGGAATTGTTTAGGACCCATTAACTCCCATGGCAGTGTTAATGGTGCTGTGGCTGCTCGTTCCTCTGCCTCCACACCCTGCAAACAGCTTTATTTAGAAGCTGAGACCGGAGCCCAGCTCCATGCATTACACTCGCCTGGATGTAATTAGGCGTCAGCAGAGCACAGCTCCCCGGCCAGGGAGAGAGGAAATCCAGGTCAGGTCATTCCCTGCCCACAGTCACCTCCAGCCAGCCTGGAAATAAATGAATTTGGGGAATTTGAAGGGCTTTTCAAGCCTTTTCAAGTGGGACAGAGGAAAAATTTCTTTGGATGGAAGGGGTTGGCTGCCTTTGGTGGTGAGCTGGGGGCTTTCACCTCCACCCTGCCATGGATGGAAGCAACATAATTCAACGAGCCTGCAGAGCACCTGCTGTCAGAAAAGGAGTAAGGAGCAGGTGATTTGCAGGCTGCTGTGGGAAAAAAAAAAAAAAAAAAAAAGCTCTCCTGGGAGCTGTCGGGAGCCTGGAGCAGTGAGCCTAGCTTTGCTGCAGGGTGAGGGCCGAGCCTGGGTGATGCCGGCAGCAACAAACCCTCAGCCCAGTGCTCCCATTGAGCCAGTGACTGGGAGACAAGAGGCAATAGAAAGTCAAATGTGATGTTTTGACATTTGCTTGTCCCAGCTAAGGACAGAAAATTCAAAACACACAGGGAAAGAATGGCAGAACTGGAATCCCATACAGTTTCTGTTCAGAAATGTCAAAACAACTCATTTTGGTGCAGAAAGACATCAACTTGCCACTGCCCACGCTGCCATTCAGCCTGGGCATGCTGTGGACAGGCACCAAGCTGGTGCTGACATCCCTGAGCCATGAAGGAGAAACAGCCCCGGGAGTCCCTTAACCAAAGAGGTGGTCACAGGCATCTCCCTCAAGGCGTGCAAATACCGGGGTTCCCGCTTGGCTGCAGAGCAAACATTGAGGAGAAATCCATTTTGATAAGAGCAAAATCTATTCTTTGGACTGAAAAGATTCATTTGTGTTTATATACTACCTCCGTGTGCATGCGCATGTGCTTTTTAGTGAAAAGGAATTAAGTGGCAAAAAAAAAATAGTCCTGAATTAAGGCTCATTTCATTTTAAAAACGTTGAGAGGCAGAACGCCAGGTGTTGTGCAGAGGTTTCTTTGTTCGCTGTCACAATTCAACTTGAATTTGCAAAATACTTTGACTATATCCATTCTGATTTTCCTGTCAGAAATGTTCCAGGTGACAATTTTTACCCAGAAAGCTCCACTTGTGGCAACTCAGACAAAACAGTTTAACTTCAGCCCGGAGGGAAGCATTTCATTCATATTTTCCTGAAGAAAAGAAAGGAATGCTTCCCAATCAAATTGGTGCTTACAGGGTTGGGGGGGATACTTTCCAGAAATCTCAATTTCTACACAGACCCAATAGAACAAGGACATTTTCATGGGAAAACATGAAATGCAATGTACCCTATAGCTTGCCCTTCAATGCCCAGACTGCAGCATCTGTTTTTGACCAGCTTTTCCAATGCAATGAGGGGAACTTTTTGCAGATTCCCCAGCCCCAGAAACCCAGAGGCAGCTGCCTTCAGCCTCCGGCACCCGAGCGGGGCCTCAGGAGCTGAAACCCAAGAGCTGGTACAATGCAGTGCGTGTTTCCTGACGTGGATGCAGTGATGTTAATTCCTAACAGCTGAGAGCCTGGCCCCCAGCCCTTCCTCATGCTCCACACTGAGCACCAGCCCAGAGTGCATCTTGTGTTCTCCCCTCCGTGCTGCATCACATTTCCCCCATGGAAAGGCTGATTTATCACCATTAATCCCCTTTCCTCCTTCTGAATTCACCCCTCCAGAGCAGCAAATGGCTTTTTCTCCTTCTGTAAGAACAGCCATTGCCCTCCAACCTCAGCAGGTTGGATCTGCTCCAGCAAACCCCCAAACCACCCCGTGCCGTGGTGAGACATGCTCCCATCCTACAGGAGCACGAGGATCCCAATTTGCTCTGAGTGATTGGACCCAGAGCTGCCCAGGCAGGGGGCTCAGGGCTTCCTCTCACACTGCACATTTCACTTGACTTATTTTACCTCCTTATTGAAGCTGAGATTTTTTTCTTCCTTTTCCTGCTGCTAAGATTTTTGTCCTTTGCAGCTGAAAAGGCTCTATTAGACTTGCCTTGTCCTTTCTCCACAAGTCTGCTTTGGTTCCTCTAAATCCTGGATGTAGCACAGGTCTCTGGGGTGGAGGGAGGGCAGACTCACCTCCCCATCCACAGAATCCCAGCAAGGTATTGAAGGAAATCCCTGCAACAGAGAGAGCTGGTGCTCACAGGGCATCACCGAGTCCTTCCTGGAGATGTTCTGACTTGGCACAAATGTGCATTTTGGACTGGCAAAGTGGGAGTGCTTCCAAGCTCACTGTGTGGATAAAGGGGGTGGTGGCCAAGTGATGTAAATTAGAGCAGACCCTAAGCTGGGCTGATTACAGCAGATCTGCCACCAGAACAGTGCTGGCATTGGCATGAGGAGCCATCCAAACCCCTCTGACAGTGTTGGACTCACTTGAGCCCACCTCAGCCTTCCCAGGTCTGCATGATTTCCTTGCACACCTGGGTGCAGTGGTGCACCAGTGGAAAATGGGGGCTCTGAGTGCTCCAAGTGCAGAAAAAGCTCGAGTGCAAAAGCAAACGGAGGTGATGAAGTTGGTTTGTGTTCCAAGCACAGCCACAGAGCTCAGCTCCATGGATCTCTGGGAGCCACTGGATGGGAAACCCAACTTCACAGCTGGGACTGTGTGCTGGGAGGAAACACACTGCAGGTGTGGAGCTCAGTGTCTTGCCATTATTATTATTATTATTATTATTATTATTATTATTATTATTATTATTATTATTATTATTATTATTACTATGAATTCATGAACCAGAAATCCCAAGCGTACCTCCTGCAGCAAAGCAGTACAAAATAACAAAGCTACAAATGGTCCTTCCAGAGAGGGTTTCCTGTTTTCCTGGCTGATGGCCCATTCCAGGATTCAGGTTGAGCCAAATCCTAAATTGTAAGAAACTCTCCGGCGTTCCCCTTCTGTTTGAAGGGGAACTGCCAACACATCTCACCAATAGTCATCTGAATTGAGGGGGAGACGTTCAATTTTATGATGGGAGGCGGGCAGCCAAGTCCCATTGATCTTCAGTGAAAAGCCTTCAGTGAAAAATCCCTCATGCCCTGTCACCAGCACGAAGAGCTGGGCTTTGCCTACGCAGCTGGTTTTGTTCTAAGGCACTCATCATCATCGGGTCTGAATTCCTATCGCTATCCTATTATTATCTCTGATTAAGCAGGGTGGAAGAGGAAATTAGGCGATTCCTATGTACTCGTGGACTAGCAGTGATGTGTCTTAATGAGCTCTGCTTAACCCATTTGTTACCTTCCAAATAAAGCTCCCTGGGAGGGCTTTCACCACCAGCTCCCACCACCGGACCGCCGTCTCCCCCTCCTGAACTCCATTAGGCTCAGGCACATCACCAGCGGGGCAGGGCAATGACTCACTTTCAGTATTTAAGGCCAGCCCAATAAATCCCTAAATGACTTTCTAACGGAGCAGTAAACTCCTCAGAACATAATCAATGCACATTAACAAAGCACTGGGAAGCCAAGAAGTTCTTGGGGGGTGGGGAGGTTAAAACCCATGCCATGAATCTTTCTCGTGTTGTTTTATCGGGCAGGAACCTCCTGCTCCCTTTATTACGTTTGACATATATAGATGGGAAATATTTTCTAAAGCCATTTATAGCCTAGCCCGGGTTTCCCAAAGAAGCCTATTGGAGCAGAAAGGTCTCGGACTGATTTTTCCAAGGCAATGCCTCAAGATTATGTGCATACCAAGAGGGATTTTTACAAATGTCAGAGAATCACAGCATAGGTTGGGGTAGAGGGGACCTCCGGAGCTCTCCAGTCTGACCTCCTTCTCAGAGGAACTTGAGGCAGCTTCAGATTAGCTCAGGGCCTCATCCAGCCAACTTCTAAATATTTCTGGGACCGTGGCTCCACTGCTTCTCCTGGGGCTGCACAACCTTGCAGGGAAGATGCTTTGGAGCCACTCAGCTTTAGGGGCCTCAGCACTGCAAGGGCACTCAGAGGATGCCTGTTTCCCTAGCGAGGGCTGGTGTTTAGCCCTCTCCATCTCCCGGGGCTCGACACACCAGAAGACGTGCCGTCGCATGACAGCCTGGGCAAGAAGGTACTTGAGAGACTTGCTTGCGTTTTTCTGTCTGTCAGCAGAATTAGTTGCTTCTAAATTCAATGTATGAGCTTTACACCTCAAGGGGAATATAAGCCCTTCTCTCAAAGCTAGAGTTTCAGCCACCCTGACTCAGGCACAAGAGAGCTAAGCACTTAAAGTTAGACTCCTCGATAATCCTTATGGAGAAATATATATATATATTATCTCATGCTACAGTCAGCCCTAAGGTAAGAACTGGGCTGTGGTAACAAGCTCAGACTTGAACATGTATCAGTGTTTCAAGGCAGGGCAGACAAATCCTGCCCCTGGACCACCGTCAGGCCCGGAGCTCCAGCCAGAATCTCCCAGTCATCTCATTACCAGCATCGTTACGGGATCCAGAGGTCCTATCAGGCTCAGCTCCCTATTGTGCTAGGAGCTGCATACAGACAAGGACCCAAAAAAGACTGCCATAAAAAAAAAAAAAAGACAGATGGAGGCACAGATTTATGTAAAGTCACACAGCAGGTCAGAGGCAGCATTGAAATGAGAGCACGGGCAAGTAACAGGTCTTAGATTCCCAAATGAATGTTTTGGCTTTGGCACTATGGCACCAACCATACACTTCAAATTGTTCTAGTTCAGATACTCTGGCCACCTCGAAACCTAAGCCCAGAAAGCTGCAAACCCCGTTTCAGAAATAGCTGGTACAGAGCCATCATGCCTGAAAACTGCCACAAGCCCACACTGCTGCCTGCTTCTCCCAAAATCCACAATTCATTAGCGTCCTCGGTTTTCAGACTCCCATGACAATTTTCTCTGAAGCTGGGCACCATCTCCAACTCCCACATCTTTCCCCGGGCTCTGACTCACACTAACCTTTTCCCAAACCCTCCTTCCTTTGAGAAATCAAGACAAGCTACTGTTGAATCATTCCTTATAAGAGCAGATAGCATTACTGATAGAGGTCATTAATTATTACATCAGCAATCATGCTAAATACGGTTTGTGTTCATTATTACAGTGCTATATTTATGTTAATTTAACACTTATAAATAGTATTAATAGTAATTGCACCAATAATAATACCACAGTTGTGAAATGTTTGTATAACATCCGTCTGCTCTGAGATGCTCTGTGATAGATAACGCCGCCGCCATCTGGCATTGCTGGGTGTGTTTGGCTTGTACTTATCAGCATGGCAAATCAGGCAGCCGTTTCCATCCCAGGAGCTCCCACTGGTTCTGACATGCCAGCAGCCATAAATCACTTCTAAACGGCTCCTGGAGAGGAAGATGGGAACCCACAGGCAAAAGTTGGGAGCACCAAAATGGAAAGCAAGAGAGCTTCTTACTGCCGCATGCAAAGAGGCCCAGCAAGGGGAGTCTGCAAAACCACAGAGAAAGAGGAGTTACTGCAAACACACAGCCCCTTGCAGAGCACCTGACATTTTAGTTTCAATTGATTTTAACAGTAGGACTTGAGTGGTCTTTGCTTTGAAAGGAATTCCTCTTTTCCTGGGCCCATGGTTACCAAACTAAGGAGGTCCTCGCATGGCGAGCAGCACCCCACTAGAAGCTGCTATCAAGGCTGTATTTAATGCCTGGAAAACACCCTGTAAGTCACCTGCTTCTGAGCAGGTCCCCTACCCATAGACATCTTTCTATCAGTCTCTCTGAAAAAAAAAAAAAAAAAGCACAGAGGGCAGGAGGAGGAGGGTGAAGGAGGAGGAGGGTGAAGGGGGTTCATTCCTTCCTCAGCCAGTACCAGGTTTGACTCCAGATCCTGCATCTCTGCCAGAATCCACGTGCCCAAAATGGAGAAGTGATAAACTGGTAGCAAGCATGGCCACTTATGGGTGCCTGCACATGAGTATACCAAGCGCATGGTGGAAATAGGTAAAACTACTCAGAGATTGGGTCTTGTTCAGTGTCACCCTTTTTTCTTCGTTCCTGGGACCAAAGCGAGATCCTGAAGACAAAAGGAAGAGCTGTTAGTCCATGGTCTCCCACCAAGGGAAACTGGTTCTTGTCCCACAGGAAGAAACTGTTGGAAGAAGCTGAAATTGCAGCAGCAGCATCCTGGCTGGGGACTTTTGGTCTTGACCACCATGAACAGGATTTCAGTCCAGGTCTTTCCCAGGAGATCTCTCAACAGAGTGACTCTGAAAAACACAGCTCTTAGGGAACTCTGCACCAAAAGCTGAACATTCACTCCTGCCTCTCATCCACCCCGCAATACCACTGAAGGAAGCTCTCTTTCAGTGCTTCTGCTCGTGCTGTGGTTGCACAGAGCTGCAGGAAAATGAAGAGGGACTTGCAGAGAAGCTTCCTGGACAGATCCAGGCTCCTCAGGCAGGAGGTCCTGCTGGGACAGGTGGCCAAATCGGCCCCCAAGCCTTGGGATCTCTGTACTGGCTTGCAAAGAGCCCTGAAAATCTTTGATTTCCTTCCAACACTGAGATCCTCAAGCAATGCACTGACTCCATGCATGTCCTTTCCTAGCTAGAAAGCCGGGACGATGCTGTTTGCTGGCCATTACAGAGCCCTCTATTATACATGGGCAAGTCACTCAAACAGCACTGCAATTTGGGAAGATTCACTTCTGCTTGCTGTAGCCAAGGCAACCTAAAAAGGCCTGATTGCTGGAAAGGTCCCAGCCCCTGGCAGCTGGAGGCACGCTTCCGAGCAAGCTGGGCACCCATTTTTGATAATCTCGACCTACAAAGACCAACACCACAGCAAATCCCAAGCAGAGCTTTTGTGTCGTGCCGAAGGAGCTGGTCTCTGCATCAGATTCTTTGTGGGATTTGCCCACAAAGAAATCTAAAGCAGAGCAGTTAAATTCCAAAATAGACAATGAGCTTCCTCAGTAAAAACATCAGAAATAAGCACTAAATTGAAAGTTTTTGTTTATAAACCTCACATGAACAAATCCTTTTATACCTTCTTTGGGTTTTTTATGATAATTTTCTGGGGCTTCTGGAATTTCTGCTTTGAGTCAAATATATATATAAAAAAAAAAAAATGCCTTCCTTTTCTTGTTAGAAGTGGCATTTCAAGATTAAAGCATTCATTCCAAGACAAATATCTTTCAAATGTTCTCATCAAACAAGGGAAAAGATTCAGAAAATCTGGCATTTTTCTCTACAGAAAAGAACACTTTTGACCAAATCATCTTTTTCTGATGGAAACGGACTTCTTGTGAAAGTATACCTCATTCTCTCATCCATGTTGCTAAATGCAGCATGATCAGAAAAAGCAGCAAGCCATGGCTCTTCCCCACTCACTGCACACACAAAGGCTCTCCAGCTAAAATCAGGTGAAATAACGACACACGTAAAGAAAGAAAAAAAGTTTCAAATAAACTCTTCTTTTTCGCTCCTCCCAGCTCAATTGCGAGCTCTTCAAAGTTTCTCCTCTCATTGAGTTGAGTCATTAGTCTTCAGATAAGTGATGCTTGAGCCTTTGATTAAAATTACTGGGGAGCGTCTCTGCATGATTAAAGAGAGATAACACAATAAAAGGAAGAGGACTTTACACCATTATTATGGCAAATAAGTGCAATTCCCAACCTGAGAGCTGCATCAACTTGTCTAATGTAATAAATGCTTCCCCTGTTGGAAACGTGTCAAATTAGACTTCAAGATGTCAGCCTTCGGTTTTCAAAGGCCTTGAAGCTTTACGGGGCACTGCGTGACTGCAAGCCTAATATGATGGAGAGCGAGGAGGTGACGCTGCCCCATAGAGCAGGGCACCGAGGGAGCAGAACGTGCTTGTTAGTGGCTGGCGGGCACCAGCCCAACCTCTGCTGCATCTGAAAGGTACAAAAATATATTTTGCACATGCCGGCAAGTACGGGATGCCAGCTAAAGGCATCTGGAGAGGGGTCAAGGGGTGGATGTTAAATCAAGGACAGGCTGGTTTGGGCTGCTTCCACCCACCAATGTCCTCGCACACATGAAGCTTTGCCCAGGGAGAACCAGGATCCTCACAACGAGCCTCTTTGGGGTCTTGGTGGCACAGCAGGGGACACACCAGAATAGCTCTTTTGTCTAGGGAAAAAGCGTCATTTCCGATTGTATCCAAACAAGAATAGTTTAGTGGATGAAAAAAAAAAATAGCTCTGAGTGAATTAAAGGAAAAAAAAAAAAAAAAAAAAACTCATTTTCAGTCCAAAGAGAATATCTACACAGGAAGTTATTTCAGAATAACTATGCCATCTGATTCCCTGCTGTAGACAAGCCACGAGTCTCTGCTTTCCTAGCAGAAAGGATGAATCCTTCCCCAGGCACAATGTGGGGCTATGTTCTCCAACTATAGGTGTGAAGATAGCGCTTGTAGCTTGTAGAAGTGCAGACAGATAGCTCACAGATGCATCCTATTCGTGGCTTAAAATACACTAGTTTATCATGCAAATGATATGTCAACAGAATAGCTGCATTTGGCAATATTTCCCAAAGTAAATTAAGCAGTTAAACATGCCATGTGTAATATTAAAGAGGTTATGTGTTACATATAATAAGCAGATGAAGCCAAGTTGACAGGAAGCCAGGTTTCCGCAGAAAGCTGAAATTCATCTCAGAGGAACCAAGGTGTGTGCCTCTTCCCACTGGAGCGGCGCAGAGGGGATGAGGTTCAGGAAAAACGGGGCCGTGCTTGTGCCAATGCCCCGTGAGGCAATGCAGCCTGAGCTGGAACCCCACAGAGGCTTTATCCGTAAGATGGATGGTCCAGTCTGAGCCTCCCGGTCAGCATTTCAAGAGCCGGTGCACACCGAGGTCTTGCACTCTGTATTTTTCACAGCTTGAGCTCCGTGCGTCTGGGAACCATTTGCAAGGGTAAAAATAATGCATGATCCAATCTTCTCAAGGCTTTTCACTTCCTGGAGGGTGGAAATACCAGGCAGGGAAAGAAAGGGAAAAAAAAAAAAAAAAAAAAAAAAAGCTCTTGGATTATTTCAGCTCCACAAATTGCTCCCCGAGGCAAGTAAATGTTGTAAAAAACGTACACAAATATTCAGATTCAAGTTTAACCAAATACCAGGACATTTGGATTTATTCAAGTGTCAGCAGCCCCCAAGCTTTCTTAGTTATTTCAGGCTCCCTTACATCATCAGCAAATGTTTTCTGTTTCACAGAAACTCAAAGTCAATCCTGGGGGCTCCCAGGGCCCAAAAGAAAGAAATGAAAACGTTCCCCTCCTGCCCCATGAACCAGCTCGTTAAACCCCAACCCTCGCACTGAGCTCCAAAGTGAAAACTGCTCCCGTGATTTATGGAGAATCAAAACTAAACCCCTATTTGTTTACAGGCATGATGCTTGGCTTCAGGGTGTTGTTTTAAAGGAAAGCAATGAAGAAAGACATGGAGATGAGGTCCAGTGCCCCCAGTCCCAGGCAGCAGCCCAGACCTCCTCTTCTCCAGCGCCTCCAGCCTCTCCCAGGTCCCTTAACCCATCTGGCACCCAGTGTCTCCACGGGCACCTTACTTTGAAGGGAAGGCTCTTTATCTCACTTATGTTTCAAATTTCAAGATGGCCGTGAGCCTTAGGCTAGTATTTTTCACACATCCTAAAACATCATCCCTGCCCCCCCACACACGCATGCACACATTCCTTATGGTCTGCTTCCCCTCAGGGCCTCACAAGCCTGAAGAGATGATAAAATTTCTGTAAAATAGGTGTTTCTGAGGCATTTTCTAACAGTTCATGACCCTGCTTAAACCCCAGTGAGGAATACAGTAAGATGCATTGCATAACTCAGGAGGGGAAAAAAAAAAAAAAAAAAAAAAAAAAAAAGGATGTTTTGGAGTTTATTGCTTCCAAAACATCCGAATGATGAGAAATCCAGCACAACCAGCAGCTCATTTCCTTTGCCGTCGAAAACCACCACCCTGTTTCTGGTTGGGCTGTCCTGGCCAAGGCATGTGGCCGCTGATGCTCGAGCAGCTTCTGCCTGCCCTGCTGGGAAGCTCTCTGATGCGACCAACGCGACTGCCTCGCCTCCCTGCAGGTGTAATGGTGCCATCAGCCAGCTATTACCAACTCCGTGCTAAATTAAGCAGATCACACTCCTTGATTTGCTCTCTGTGAGGTGTGATTCTCCTTTCATTAGTCTTTTTCTGGCTCTTCTTTGAATCCCCTCCAATATCCCCACACCCTTTTTGAACTGCGGATGCTGTGCCAAGTACGGAGGTATCACAACCTTCCCACGCAAAACTGGCCAGAGGAGTTGTTTGATGGCCTCTTGTCTCCATGGGGCCTTCCTGAGTCATCTGTTACCCCATTCTCCACCTTTCTTAGGACTAGAAGGGGACCCCACATACCTAACTTCTAGATGGCCTGGGTTAAGTGTGATGAATGGTCTGACATTTGACCACACCGAAATACTGTGTTTACTTGACCCAGGGCTGCCAAGCAAGCATCATTAACTGGAGCTCTGCAAGGGTCTTTGTGCCTCTTTCAACATTTATCAAAGAGGATTTAATGGCTTCTTCTTTTTCTCCCCTGAATCATTGCTAGAGACGCTGAATGGGGTAGGGTCAAGACTAGCTATTTAGGGTCTCCACGAGAAACAAAGATGTTTGATGTGGATTCTCCTTTTAGGTCTCCATTTAGAAACCAATTAAATGACCCAGCCATTTAATGTGCACCATGTTGATTTTGGATGGCTCCTCTTTATCCATTAGCATGTCCTGTGTTACAAAGCCAAAAGCTTTTTAGAAGTTTGACCAACTTAGGAATAAGTGGAGTAGGTGACAGCTGGCCTCCCTTAGACGGATGGGCTTTGAGGGCAGTAAGGATTATTATGACCAGGGTCCGACCTCCTCAGTGACACAGGCTATAAAATTTCATCCATTAGGCTCCTTTGAAAATCCCAACTATAAATCTTTCTGATCCAATCCTTTCCCTACACAATTCCCCTGGAAGCACCAAGGTTGCTCAGAAAGCTCAATACGATGGATGGTGGAGGGGCCGAGAAGGCAGGGTCCAGCTCTAGCCATATTCAGGCCTCTCCTACTAGTGTTTACCTAGCAGCAAACTTCCTAGAGCATTCATAGTTTCCACACTGCTAATTTTAGGCCTTTGCTTTCCAACACCCACAGACTTGGAGACACAGCCTGCCGCCTTGCTGCAGCTTAAATGCTTTCTAATGGCCTCAACCCAGAGATTTACACTGAGCCAACTCACTTTGAAACCCTTCCATAAAAACGCCTTCTGCAAACAGATTTGTTTCATTATCATTGGGCCCGAAAGTGCCTGAAGTAACAAACAACTTCAAACTCCTTCAAATTTACTGTGGCACTAGGTTTGCACTTCATTTAAATGCCATGTACCTGGGTACACATCCTGGGGGGGGACAAGGAAGGAAGGGAGGGACGGAGAGCCCCAGTGCAATGTATCAGTGATTATGGTGCAATAAATATTGGATGGAGGATCTATGATAACATCTATTACAGCTTTATGAAATATTGATAGCGTCTGAATACATATTGCCTCCTGAACAGCTCGTTCCGGAGATGTTTAATGAAAGACATCTGTCGTTTTATCCTTGAATCTACATGCAGGCAGAATATCGTCTCCATCCTCCACTGTAATCTCCATAAGGGTTTCCAGATCTGCAAGGATAAGGCATGAAATACTCAGGCTCACCTATCTGGAGGGGTGGAGGGAAGAGAGATGGAGTCTGCTTTATGCGCACTCAGTCTTCCATTTTGGGAAAGAATTAACTCAGTGCCCCTCTAAAATCAATCCCTGCACAAACAGCTGGCTTTAGCAGGACCGATAAAAGGCTGTGTAGGCTGCCATGGCAAAACAGTGGGAGAAAACAGGGCTCCCAGGAAAACCAGCTCACCCGTCAGGCACTTACCCCTTGCTGTGCACGTAGCCCTGTGCACAGCACCCTCCCCTGCGTGAACCAAACACCAATCCCTGACATAATCCCAAATAAAGGACACGTGGTGTTACTTCTCACCTTGTAAGGTCTCTCCAGGCATGCCTGTGCGTGCATGCACACAAACCCTCCACACAATTACTTCAGTCTTTACACCACTGAATTCACTTCCCTTCTAACACCGATCCCACCCTGCTCAGGTTCTGCCAGCATGGGAAATCGAAGCACACGATCTCCCCACGCACCTTTTGCCAGCTGAGCTGTAACCTCCCTCACACATGAAATCCAGTTGCCCCATCACAGGCTGCTCTCTGCAGGTGCAGCTCTTGGCTCATTTGCAGTGTTTTGTCCCCATTCCAGCCTCATCAAGGGCAACCGTCACCTTCAGGGTCCATTTGTTCACTTTATGGATGGGAACACACATTTCTCATGTTCCTGCCCCAAGCCACAGCCCCAGGTGAAGGGACAAACCTGGCAGGTTTACCCCAGCAGCTCTTCTCCTACCCAAGCCTTAGTGACACTACAAAAGTGTTCTGGAAAGCAGGCATCATGTGGTTTTGTTCCCAGATTCTAAATATTCACACCTGGGTACTGCTAAATAGGACAGAGCAGAGGGGGGCAACAGCCAATAGCTTTTCCTCTTCCCTGGGCAGAGCAGATTCAAGCCCACTTAACCCCAGGTTGTGACTGCAGGACTCCTCCACGGACCTGCCTCTCATCCTGGCACTGCTCCCACACATTACCTTTCCCCTTAGTTCTTAACTAGAAAGGATGAACTTTGCCAGCCCAGGGACTGACAAATTGAGCTGCCTCAGTTGCCTACCAAAGGATGAGAATCTTAATGTACCCTTATTTCCCAGTCTCCATTTCCCCCGTGCGCACAGGATCCTTCTGCTAAACACAGGGCATTCGGGAAAACATCAAAAGAGAAATCAGAAATGACTGTGATACCTCAGACATATTTTCTGCAACACCTCATCAGATCAATAGCTGCTTATAAGCAACACTTCCCTGGGAACATTTTCGCCTTCCGTGAACTGTCTGATCCACCCAGCAACAGCCACAGAGGAGTAATACAGCACCGCTCCCACCGTTTGTTACCACGTAACAGAGCCTGCTGTATTCACAAAAACAACACGTGGCTCTCCCCTGCTCGCTGAATTAATGATGGGTGCGATTGTGTTTCTCTCCACTCACTCAGCAGGAGGAATCCCGGCACCAGAGCCACCTCTGCTCTTCGTGTAGGGAAGCGTCTCCTCCACAGCCTGGTCCAAGGAAAAGCACAGAGCACTGGATCCTAGCTGGAAGGCACCAGGTTCATGGGCATCCCGTGGCTTTGCTTCCTCTAATCCCCATCTCAGAATACTTAAGGACCTAGGAACAAAGCCTTATTGTCCCTTATGCCTTTCCTATATATTCCTTTATGTGGGGCATGAGGCAGGAGGAACACCTCGCTCCATGCTAGTGCAGAGACCAGCCCAGGGAAGGTCTTCAGAAAGGCATGCAGTTGTAAATGTTACGAAGGTGACAGGTGACAATCTGCCTTTGTTTTTATTTTTTAGTCTAATTTCTTAGCCTAAAATGGATCTTTAGTGAAAACTCAGCTTTATAAGCTTAGGTTCTTAAGAATTTGGCTTGGTTTTAGCACTGTTATTTTATGAAAATGTCAGATTTTGTTTCTTCCTGTAAATTATGCCACTTTCTAGTCGAGGTTTTAAACCAATTTAGCAAACGCCCTGAAAGCCCTTGTTGTGGACAATTCTTACTGTGATAACCTAAATGGGTTATTAAACAGCATGTTCAGCCAAATCCATGGGGATTTAAATCACACAGGAGTGAAACAAGCACATGCTCCCCACCATTTATCCTCTGCCTTGATGAAATCCCAGGACTCAAGGTTGAAGCAAAGCTCTCCAGGCTCTCTTCTCACCCATCTCCTAGCTCCTAGCAGGGTCAGAAGCACGAAGACAACCACAGGCACATCCCTGACATGCAGTGCTGGTTGGAGCTGCCCTTTCCTCTTCCCAAAGGGTCCAGTCTCTAGGCTCAACTCAACTCTGTCCGACCTGAGCACGTGAACCAGAGAGAGCAGCAGCAAACAAGCCTTCATCCTTTCCCACCCACCTTCCCTCACCTCTCTTCCTTCACAGCAGCATATTTCTTCTACCTCCCTCCGTCAACCCCTTTCAATGGCATTTCCCTTCCTGCTGCCAAATGGATGCTTAAGAGCACGGAGACAGTAAAACATTGCTCTAATGTCCCTTGCTGATGCATAGTCTCCTCCCATTATTGGTATAGCAGCACCAGGTTATACGCCGTTAATAGCCTTTCCACTTGTTTATAGCCTCGCTGGCATCGTTCCTGGATTTAGCACCGCTGCTTGCCTTCCCTTCGCTGCTTCGGGGGCGACCTCCCCTCCGGCAGCAGGGCTCACATGTCACGCGTGCGATGTGCAATGCAACGCGCGGGAGCTGCTGGGGTGCACTGCCAGCAACCAGCACATCAAAAACACATTACAGCAAAGCCGGCGAACTCATCTTGGACTGGGTAGGGGTTTGGGAGGAGATTTATTTATTTTTTTTTTGTGAAGCAAGTGAATAATTCATAGGCAAACCATTGACATGATAAATCCCTCCGTTTCTTTTCTTTTGTGAATTGGTCCGAACAACTTTCCAATTCCTTCCCTCTGCATTTTCATTATCCGGAATTATTCACTAAACAATTGCTTGGAATAATTCTGGGGAACAAAGTCCCTGCTGGGGACATCCGTGCTGACGTCAGTGGAACCAGCACCAGCGGGAGCCGTGGTTCGGAGGCGACCGGCCGGCTGTGAGCCTTTCATCACCAGGATTTGGTCTCCAGCTCCAGAGCCACGGGCTCAGCTGGGGCAAAGTGCTGAGGCTGGACAATCGTCATTTTCTCTCCCATTAGATGAGCAGAGTTCCACAAATCAGGTTTGCTCTGCGAATCCTCATGTTTACAAATTACCAGGAGCTGCAATTGCCGAGATGCAGTGCTAGATCGCATCCGCACTTCCAGCAGCCCTTCTGCCAGTGTGCCTCATCTCCAGCCCTGCAGGATGAGCAGAACAAAGTGCAGCCTCTCCATTTCCATTTCAACTGCTGCAAACGAGCCCTGCCCTTCGCAGACACACTCCTGACAGTGTGCACAGGCACCGAATCCACTGCTGGGCTCCCCAGCACCGCGCGCTGCCTTTGATATTCATGGGAGGCAAAAGAAAACAACTGACAGTTTGCTTTTTAATTTCATGGGAAATTTTGGAAGTGGTTTTCGCTCGGTTCTGCACTTCATTTATTCATTTACGGACTGACCCAAACCCCATATGAACAACTGAATGTCTTCAGCACACCGCAGCTCTGACTCAAAGTCCTTGATATTTATCTGCCTGCAGTTTCCAATAAGTTAAACCCGGCTGACCTAAAATACTGAATTCTGAGGAAGCTCGCCAGCTGATGACTCCCGCTATCCGACAGGAATTGTCTGGGGTGTATTTTCTGTGTATTTTATTGTAGATGAGACACCTGACACTATGAGATCATGAGCAATTTCCAGCTCTCTCCAAATCACCCGTATGGTTCCAGTCCCGAGCCCCACAACATAATCAGTTGTGCTGGAAAACTTTCTGTGCTGATTGTCGGTAATTTGCCACTCGTAACTCAGAGGGAGAGAATTGCTGGCAGTTCTCCCCTTCATCTTCTCAGAAAAATCAACCTGTGCTGTGCAGGCCAAGCAGACTGTAAAACCCCACAAATCTGGAGGGCTGACTCTCCAGTTATTGAAATGTTTCAGGCCAATGGCAAAATATTAATGTCATAGCAGAATTTCCATCTCTGTCATGGTCAGGATGTTAACTTCTTTGGTCGTTTCTCCATTTTGGCATCTGCTTTCCCCGCCTCACATCCCTGCATTTGGATTTAGATTAATTCATGTCACCATCCTAGACATACATGTTTACAGAGTTGACAAACTAATTTACCACAAGTGCCAATGTTTCATAAATGCAATCTGATTTCTGCAAAAATCAGGATCTTTCCTTGCTGCTGAAGCCCTCTAGTCAAATGTGCACAGACTCGAATTTCACACCAAGGAAACACAACTGCAGACGGGCAAGCTTTACTTCTGTGGTGCTTGAAATAATTGCCCAAGCAAGCTGGAAAAAATCTCCTTGTGCAGTGAAATCTTCAGGCATTTTCCTCTTTAAATCTCATCTTCAGGGCACTGCTCCCTCCTGCCTGCCTTGCAGTGGGGCTGTGTCAGTGCTGACAGCCCCCAGCCTCTTCCCCTTAGGTGCAAGGGTTCCTCGTACACCTTGCCAAAAGCAAGTATCCTACAAGGGATGCCGTGCCTTCAGCCCCTGCAGCTGACACAAGCCTGCTCAGCCTGTATTTTAGCAAAGGATCAGGATGCATCCATGGGTTTGACATTACAATCTTGTTCTCCTTAAGAGGTGCATCCCTGAGCTGCAGAATGACACATAGAATCATCTCACGGATGGGGCAGTTTCCTTGCCTTTCCAGGTGTCCTGCAAAATCCCACATCCCATCCAAGTCCTTCAGCCATGCTATTTACCATCAAACACTATCTAGGTCCTTATGGTCTGGCCAAACAGATGTAAAAGAAAGAAAGAAGGACGTGAAACCCAGGCTACTGTGTTTTGTCCTAGACAACAAGCCTCACTGCTTGCACTGACACAGGCTGCCCTTGTACAGAGCTGGGATATCATCCGGGATCAAACTGCTGCCTGCAAAAATGCAGGTGGCTGATATAAGGGTTGCTATTCCCTGTTTCGTTAGGGTTTTTTGCAATTAAATCAATGGATATGACCTGATGTCTCCATTTTTCCCAGTGCCTTCATACAGCCGCTTCCAAATGTTCAGGATGCAATAGCACAGATACCCATTTTACAGACAGGAACACTGCGGGATGAAGAGATAAAGTCCAGATCTCTCGACATCTAACCCCCTGCTGACAACAAAGATGGATAAAGCCCTTTTGAACCAGCAGGACTCGTGTCGTGTCACTGCACAGGCACCTAGTTAGAAGCCACCACCTGCGGTGAAGGGGTGCTGAGGGCCAGCTTTTGGAGGTGCTGGGCTCAGCCTGGCCACAGACCTTGCTGCTGAAACCAAGGCAATATCTCAGCACAAGGCTGCAGCGCACAGTGCAGATGGGCCCTAAATTGAAGCCCATGGTGATGTCCCTGCTCATTCCTGGACCTCTGCAGCTTCCACGCCAACACCAGCCACAGGCAACATCCCCACGACAGCCGCACATCCGATGCTATGATACAGCCCTTCTATGGAAAAGCAGGAAAACCAGCTCTCACCCTCACTGCTGGGTCCGAGAAGACAAATCTTCCTGGTTTGGGGCAGGAGATACTCATAAGCCTCCTGGCCTTGCTTGATGTGGTTGCAAATCCCGGTGTCAGCTGGCCCTGGACTCCCTGCAGCGGGGAGGGATGGTCTCCATCAGCATTCGAGGCATGCAGCAGGCAGGCAGAGAGGATGCAGGTAGCAACAAACCTTCCTCGGAGGAGGAGGGCGGCTGCTTGCAGGATCTCTGCTCTGCCACAAGCTCTGCTCTTGCGGAGCCTTTTGTCTCTGTCCCCAGCTGCCCCATGCCAGCTGTGTCCCAGCCCAAGCCTGAGACTGGAGGCCCTGGAGCCACTCCAAGGCTTTGCACACTACAAAGCAGCTCCAGTTCTTTTAATTAGCTGGAGAACATAGATGAGCACACCACGTACCCCAGCCCCTCCTGCAGAGCCCACAATAAAGCGTTGCACACCTCCAGGACCACTGGCCATAGATCAAAAGCCAATTTGGTACCGGGCTACTGGCAGCTGGCTTCACAGGCAGGATCACAGGCTGGAATGAGCAGTGAGTACCTGCTGAGCCCAGCCAGCCCTCCCACCAGCTTTGGGGCATTAAAAATCCTGGTCTCTGCTCACCCAGATCACAGAAAACCCCACTGTCACCTGCAGAGATCATGGAAAATTATTTCCTTAGGAGTAAAACCTGTGTCCCAGCACCACCAGCATCTCTCCATCCATCCATCCATCCATCCATCCATCCCTTCCTCTCTCCCTACACTCCTGATCCTTGCTCTGGAGACAAATCCTTCCAGAGATACCAAAGATCCCTTGCTTAGGTCCATATCAGGTTCTCCAGCTGCTCAGGGCAAAAATTATGAATTATTATGAATTGCTGGGTTTCATCTTGGGTTTAATCCACCCCTTTTTGTTGGTGTTACTGAATTCAAAGTAATGGGTGCTGCAGAGGAGCAGAGTGCACCAGGATGGAGTCAGTGACCCACGGAGCACGTGAGATAAATAAATGCAGATCCTAATTGTTACTGGCCCCAAATTAACACAAAGTCCCTATCCATTTGCTGGGTCCAGTTCATACTGCTCCAAAACGCCAAGCTGAGCCCCAGGTTAGATTTTCCCAGTAAATACCAGCCCGGCCCCAGTGCTGGGCACTCCTGTGGCTCAGGGCAGAAGAGCTCAGTCTGCCAGCCTGGGCTTTTCCCTGAGCTGATGCAGGGATGTGGTACAATTGGTACCCAGCTAACACAGTGCAGCATCCTTGGTTTCAGGACACTGTCCTTCAAAGAGGCCAAAACAACAAGGCAGATCAGGCAGCACCAGGACCTGTAACAGCCCCAACTCCTCCCCACCATCCTCTGAAACCAGGAGCACAAATTGCAGGACCACAAATTGAGCTTTGCCTCTTCCTCCCCCTCCACTCACACCCTCCCTCCTCTCAGCTCAAATTAAAAGGGCAGAAAACCTGTGCTGGCAGCAGGGAGCCGCATCCTGAGGCACAATGAGGCTGAGACACCGTGCAGCACTGTCCCCAGGGGATGTGGTCCTCCTGGGACCATGAGAGGTCCCAGAGGAGCACTAGCAGCACGGCAGAGTGCCTCGGCTGGCTCTCCAGCCCTCGTTCCCGTGTCATATGCCAGTTGGCACCGCTGATTCCGTGGTGCTCTGGAGCACCCTTATCTCTCCAGGAGAGGCTTTCATTGCAGCCCTCGAGCACTAGGAAATGGAGATACTCAACTCGCTGATGCTGCTCTGCAAATCAATCAGAGGGGGAGGACGGGAAGGGGAACAGCTTGTCCCTGCCTGTCACTCCGTGGAGGCTTTGCCCTTCACTGGTGACAGCAGATTAATTCCCAGCCAAACCAGAGCATCCGTCTGATGTGAAGCAGGGAAGCTGCTGAGTGGCAGAGCCCCTGCCTACGAGTACCCCAAGGTGGGGGGAACAGGATGCAGAGGGCTGGGAAAATATTCTCCAGGGGTACCTGGGGTATGGTCTGTGCCTTAAGGGTTGCAAACTGCAAACTTTCTTTGCCAGGAAGCCCTCTCCAGCCTAGGGCAGCCATCTGCCTTGGGTAAACGAAGGAGCTGCTGACATCCAGAGTCAGCGGTGCTGTGCCTGCGGTGCAGCAGGGGACTGCAGCAGGTCTGGGAATTTTGGGCACCTGGAGATGGACCCAAGCCTGCTGAGGTCACACTGCCACCACGTTGCTGTTGCATCAGGGGCTTCCAGCCCCATGGCAGGAGGCTGCAGGTGGGTTCCCACCAGCTCCCATCCCTGCAGGGAAGCTTTTCCCCAGGCTGACACGGTGAGAGGTGTCTGTCCCCCGGGCACAGCCCCCGCCTCCAGGCACCAGCGGGCTGCGAGCTGTCCCCTCTCACAGAGCAAGGCACCAGCCTGTCCCCCTGCAGGCTGCTCTCCTGCTGGCCTTCTGAGGGTCACGTCGCTGGTGTCACCTCTCCACGTCACTGGGGCTTAGAGGTGGATTTAATGAGCCTGCCTTTTCCTCAGCTAAGAAAAACCTCTAAGAAGCTTAGTCCCAAGCATCCCAGGGAGCCAACAGGGCTCTCTGCAAGTGTCACAGTCCCCACCGGAGGACAGAGATAGCCCAAATGGCCTAAAGCAGGATAACTGACATCAAAAGCAGGCACCAGAGATCTTGGGGACAACACACCCATGAGGATGGCTTTGTCCTCACTAGACCCTGCCAGGTGCCACCCTCCTCATGGGATGGACACGGCGGGTGACATCCTGCTCTGCCTTCCATTGCCCTGGATGAGGACACATACTGGAACCAGGGAGAGGTGACAGCAGTGGTGGCACCATGCCCACACTCAGAGGACCCAGCAGCATCTCTGAGGGCTGCCACAGTAGAAGCTGAGCTGCTGGTCATCGCTCCTCATGTTCTCCCACTGCTGGCTGGTGTTTAACCCCTATCCCTGCACTCGTCCTGCAGTCTGGGGCCACCAAATCCTCCAAAAAACTGGTCCCCCTGGTATCTCTGCTAGGTTCCCAGCAGCTTTTTTAACACAAGTGGCATCAGGGAAGAGAATCCTGATTCACAGCAGTATAGAAGGAAATTTAAGCCTGTAGTGTTTAAACCCAGAAGAACAAGTCCTTGCAAAGCAGAAAGGAACAAAATTCATTATCAAAATCAAGGGAAGTGAGCATCATTTCTTCTCTTTTATGAAGGTCACTGAAAAAGGAAGCCTCACATGGGGTCCCTGAGAAACCAGTAGTGTAAATAGTCAGCGGACAGAGGGCATCTTCTATTAATGAAAGTGTCTTGCCAAAAAACACAGGCATCATATAAATTATCAGATAATGAAATTCCAGTTAATTTGCTGCCTGGTCAGCCACAGCCCTCCTGCCATGCTCCTGAGCCCGGCCAATAACATTAAGAAAGAATTACATCAGTACGAGGGCAGCTGGTTGAAAACCACATCTTGATGACTTGATTCGGGGAACGGCACCTTCTCCAGGATGAAGTGGGGTGAACGATGCAGCCCCACAGCACTGGGTCACTCACTGCTGCTCTCCCATGGCACGATGCATGTCCGTGGCTGTGACTTGTAGGTCTTTGAGAGCCAGAAGTGAGGATTCTCCACTAGGCTGAGGAAAACAAGCCATATTTTCAGTTCACAAGTTTCCTTGGGGAACTCGGTATCCCAGGGGCTCCATGGAGCTGCTGACGTGCAAAGTCTCCAGCTGGTGGGTGTCTGTCACCTCTTGGCATGTCACAGTGCCATGGAGCAGAAAATGGCCCCATAACCCAAGGCAAACCAACCTGATTCCACCTCACAACCACAGCCTTCAGCCCCAGGCTCACGACCACCCACTTCACCTTAACCAGGCTTCAGTAGGGTCCAACAGCAAGCACCTCAGAAGGAACACAAGAAGGGGATGACTAAGTAGGGACATATCCCAGAAAGTCTCTTCCAGTCCTTACCTGTCTGCAGCTTTGCAGTGACCAGCCCTGAACTTCTGCCTGGTTGCTCTTGGCCATCTCGCCTTGCCACTGCTCTCCCCTCGCTCCTTTTGGGGCTGTCTCTGTCTCTCAGTACCTGAAGGAGTTGAAAGTCACCCCCTTTGCTCTCTTAAGGCCTTGATCCCACAGGTAGAAAGAGACCCAAGACAGGGAAGGGCAACTTCAGTGATCAAAAACCAGGACAAGACACAGGACCATCTCTAGCATCAACAACCAGGACTGGGTTTCAAGTACAAATCGCGTTATAACTCCTTCCCATTACCCTTTTCCCTCTGCTGCTCCAAACTATCCAAGCTTCATAACACCAAATATTCAGCATGCTCCATGTAATTTTAAAGCCATTATGTAAGCTGCTCTCTCCCCCCCATCTCTCGATGTCTCCAATTGGTGTGTCAGAATGTAATTAGCTTTTGATGGGATGTTAAGATTTCTTGAGCTCCTGTGGAGAGGCAGCATGGGGAGAGGCGAGGCAGCGGATTGTGATTGTCACTCCCCACGGTAAATGCTCGAAGACCCTGGAAGACTCATTTACAAAAATATAAAATAAAATAAATAAAAAATCCCAAAGTAACAGACCCAGTAGGCTTCAGTTTAATTGACTGAAATCACCGGTTTATTTATTTATTTATTGCCTCTGTGCTTTCTCCTGCTTGGAGAGAAATGGCAATTAACTGTCTCGTGACCGACGGATGAGTGCCATGCTGCGACAGCGGTCAGGGCTCTACTGCAACTCCAGCTCGAGAGGCTGGAAGTCCTGAGCTGTTCAATCCTGCCTTTCCAAGCAGTGCTATGCTGCCAGCTTTGCTGCTACAACCCATTGCATGAGCAAATCCTCGTTTGCTCCAGGACCAGGTCCTCCAGCTCCTTTTGTCCATCACAACCCCCCCACATACCTCCACAATCCACCCCAGAAGCAGACAGGACAGAACACAGCAAAGTCCAATCCACAGCCCAAAGATAATACCTGACACCCAGGTCTGCAATTCGGGGGAAGTTTGGTGTCTCTGAAGAGTGTAAATCTCTGTTGCAATCTCTGCTGGGGCTGAGCTCCCTCAGTGCTTTGCATGCTACCACGGACAGCAGAGCTACTGCGCCCCAGAGATGGATGCACCAAGACATGGGGCACCAGCTTTTCACCAGGAAGCAGCATTTACAAACCAGGCCAGGTGTTTCAGCTCTGTCTGTGGTGTCCTGTTGGAAGGGAGGACACTGGGGGTTCTGCAAAAAGGACGTGAGTCCTTATGCAGGTAAAACAGACCCAGCTTTAGATGCTGTGCATAGAAACCTGCCACAGAGCTCTTACAAAACCAAGCTCATTTTGCTGTCATGTTTCCAACCTCCCAAGGGAACCATCCTGGAGACCTATGCCTTAATGGTCCGTGCAACAAACACCACATTCTCAGACCCTTCTCCATACTCTCTTCCCAACTATCCAAGCCTCATGGAGGTGTAAAACAAGGCAGGCGATTCCCCCAAACAAGTTTTCTGCAGTCTGGCCGGGCCTGAACTTTCACAAGAGCACCTGCCCCAGCCAACAAGCGCACATCAAGTCCTTACATACCTACAGATGGTGCTCATCTCACCGAGCAGTGTTTGTCTACACACAGACCCTGGCCCAAAGCCCACTGAAGTCACTGGATGCTTTTCATTAACTTCAACAGGCTGTGGATGAGGTCGGTGTGGTCAGTTCTCGTCAGAGGCATTGAAATGCATCCTGCAGGATGCTCAAGCACGCCTTCAGATCAGCCATGTAAATGCTTTCCTAAACACAAACCTGCCACAACTCCCTTGTAAATGCACATATATTAATACACCTCTGGCTCCAAATTCGGCGATGATGTGAAACGCAGGCACATCCAATACAATAACGAGCCGTTCCCATCAAATGCCAAATCAACTGGATAATGGGCCATATTGATTGCTTCAAGGGCCAGACCAATTCCACTTGTCCTTTTAATGATTATTATGACATTATCTATATTATTTCTGCTCAGAAAAATTAATTCCTCTCTCCCCATCCCTGTCGCTCTGGATGCGAGTCCATTCAAGCCTCCATTCCTGCTGAAACACCAGCTAAGGAGATCTCTGCAAGACCTGGACTTAATTCACTTCTAAATTGTTGTCAGGCAACTGGATTTTTTTCCTCTAATACTGCCACTGGCATTAATGGAAAGAAAACAATAAATGTATCTGGTCACCTAAGTAGTCAGCCTCCCCTTTCATAGCTCTGCTGACATTTCTGTCTCCAGCCTGGACAGTAATGCATTCCATTTTAATGTTAGCAAATGCTTTCTTTATGATCAGAGACATTTTTCATTTGCACTTGTTTGCATCTCCCTTAAAATTCAATATTTCATTTGGGGATGCAGGGTTATTGTCTGCTCCTCAAAATAAACCATATGTGGCACAAGGATATTTCTAATGATTTTCGCGGGTCTCCCCCCCCCCCCGCCCCCCCCCCGAGGAGCAGCAATTGCTTTTGGGGCCGCTCCCAGGAGCCAGCCTCAGCCCCCTGTACAGGGCCCTGGTGCATCTGTCTGCTGGGGCTCCTTGGGCTTTTTGGGGTCACCCCAAGCAGCATCCCCCAAAAAAAAGCAAAAGCTGAGTTTAGCCAAGCTTTCATCACCTTGAGCCAAATGCCCCTGTGGATGCATTTATTCCTCTGGGCAAAAGCTGTGCTTCTCTGCAGCTTCACCCTGCCAAAACTCCTGCAGAAGTCACACAGGCAGATGAGGATGGCCACGGGTTAGGAGACAGCTCTGTCCTAACCCCCGACCTCCCCATCTGCCAGAAAACCATGGGGGACAGACACAGGGCAAGCTCAGGACTCCTGCTGGCATTAGAGGTTTGCAATTCTCAGCTGCTCTGAACGTCCAGTAGTAGAGCCGATGAGATCCCTGTGTCACAGCCTGGTCCTCACAGACCTCCCAAAATGGTTTGTGCAGGAGCAGGTGGAGCTCCTAGGGCACATGCATCAAGAGGGTGCACTCAGGAGGCTTCAGTCCCCAGTTTTGGGGTCCAGGGCTGGGGCAGACTGCAAAAAGAAGGCATCAGGCGAAATCCACTGTGCTCCAGAGGATCCAGCAATCAGAAGCAGCTGCCCCAGAAACAAGCAGTACCTCGGCACTTGCACACTCCTAATTCAAGCACCCACCACTTTTGCAGCCTCCCTGGAGGAAAAGGGTAGGCGGTTCACACCATGCAGCATCTCCCCCAGCCTGAGCAGCTCACATCAAGGCGAGCTGGAGCCTCTCCCTGCTGTGCCTTTCCCAAGCATCCTCTCTGACCTCCAAGCAACCGCATTTACTGCTGACCGCCCCCCCCCCCCCCCTTCCCCACGGTGAAAATCTGTTCCTTTCAAGGGTGCCTTTGGGACCCAGATATCTTGGAGGGCAATTACCAGATGCTCTTACCTGAATATCCCTCTGATCTCTGGCACTAAATGAGAATTGACAAGAGAAGTGGGTTGGATATATACATAGCAATTTTCTAATTTTCTGAGCAAATTTGGTTAAAGCTGCTGAACAAGAAAGCTTGAAACTTCAATAATAGAGCAACCAGCCAGGCACGGGAATGACAAGAGCTCTGAGCTCAAACATGGTTCTGCCCTGACCTAGAGAGACCATTTGAAAGGCTGAAGGAAATATTTGTCCTCCTGTGGCCATTACATCAAGGCTGCTGAGAAAGGTTTCCCAAGCAGGCTTTTGCAGTACAGCACCATCCCCACCAGCACCAAGCCTGAGGCTTTGAAAGCGGGCTGAATCCTAGACCAAAATCTGTTTTGTTGACTCAAGGCAGTCAGAGGGAAAGGTTTTGCATATGGGCTGCTAAAGGGTTTATATTATGGAGATTATGTCTCCCTATGCATATGCACTGTAATAATTACAGAGTATTTGTGAGGATGAGGAGTGCCTTTTGCAACCTCTGTGCATGCAGAGGAGGACAGAGGGGGCCCTTAGAGCTGGATGTATTCCTGCCAGATGAAAGCAGCCAGCACTGAAGTTATTCTGAGAGCAGGAATCAGCACAAGAGCTCGTCGCCCGGCTTTGCTGTGATCTCTTGCAATAAGGGCGCAGAACAAAAGCTTTATCTCTGTGCAGGAAGGAAGGTGTCCCAGTTCCTACCTCGGCAGCTGGATGCTGGGACACGGCTGCTCTGCCTCGTCTCTCCTTGTTGCTATTGCCTGCAGCAGGTCTCTGGGAGCCGTGAGTGGATCAGGTTGGGGGAAGGTGCCAGGAGGTCCTGGGGGGATCAGGCTCCCCTAGTGCAGGAACCAGAAGCAGCCAAGGAGCTGCTGGAGGAGCTGCTCAGTGTCAGAGCAGCAGAACCTGCCCAGAAGCAGTTTTACCCATATTATCCGCAGCCACCGATTTCTGATTGCATTTAAAGCAGCCACTGGGCTTTTTCCCAGCGGGGCTGTGTCACCCACACAGCCACCAGCCCACACGGCAGATGTCTCGGGCCGGGTCTACCCACACCCCGTGCCCACGACCATAGCACTAGTGGCTGCAGTGGATCCCTCTCAGCTGGGGCAAGATCTGGCAAAGCTCCCACGAAGCCACGTCTTCTTCCTGCTGTTCATTTCCTTAACTGATTTCTGGTAGCTTTCCAGGACGTATTACCATCTCAGACACTGGCTCAGGGTTCATCTAAGACACCAGGATTTGTCACCTCCTTTCTTCTGCTGTCTTGTTTTCCCCCAAGCCTGGTTTTCTCATGCCCACAACCGTCTCAGATTATTTTGGTTCCCAGTACCAGAAATTTCATTATCACCCATCATCTTCAGACACAACAGAAGACGTAATGCAATCATTTAGCATTCATAGATCTGCTAGCCCTGCTCCTTCATGTATTTATCAGACAGTGCCAGAAAACCCGTCACGAGCATCCCAGCACTAGTGCCTGGTGTGTCAGCCCCCTGGAGCAAACGTTGAAGAGCATCTCTCCTGATCAATGAGAAAAGCCCTGCAATAACAATCCATAAAACTAAACTGCATTAAGAAAGCCCCTAGACTCATCTTCCCATATCTAATTAATTAAACCCTACTAACTAGCCCTATCATCCGGCCCTTTCAGTTTTTATTACAAGCTTTTATAATGGAGCTGGAAGGAAAATTGACTCTCCCTTGGTGGGGATGGCATGTGAAATATCAGTACCAAGAAAAGATTCGCAGTATTAAGAAATGAAAAGGAACTGGAAAAAGAGGAGGAAATGCTAAAAGACCAGATGAAGTCTTCTGTGATGGAGAACATTTTCTGTGCTCTCACTGCCAGATAAACCTGATTTGAGCTCCTGATTTGCTCAGAGCCTGACAAGGGGAGGCTAAGAGATGAGCTGGCTCTTAATCAAATCAGCTCCCTCTCCCCTACAAGCCTGATGACACCAATACATGAAAACTGTGGAGATAACAGAGGGTTCCCAAGGGCAAGGAGCTGGCAACAGAATTTCCTTGCTGTCTTGAAACCACACCAATCAGCAACCATTTCTTCAGAGCCTCGTGCCTCCTGGCTTTTGTCTCCATGTTCTGCTTTCATCTCCGTAGTCACCAAGGTGCTCTGGGGTCCTGTGCTCTTGGGCTGACTGCAAGGAGCAGGAGCCTGATTGCACCTTAAAATCTACAAAGCTGCCTGCCTGGGGTTCACACTGGAATTTTGAACAGACCTTGCATTAACATTAAAATAGCATAAACGCACATTTGCAAAGCATTTGGAGGAGCCCGGAGGCAGAAGAGCAGGGACTAACACAGGGCACCAGGGTCACACATGCAGTGAGGTCAGACCAGGGATGGCTGTTGCTGCTACTGCTCCAAAAGCTAACATATATATTTATATATATATATATGTGTGTGTATCAGGGCTGAGATGTTCTTACTGGTCAGGAGTGAGCAGATGTCCCAGCACCCACCTGCTCCATGCCTCACTCAGGCTGGACAAAGCACGTTACTCACCCTGGTGCAAGATGTACTCTCTTAATTCCCATCACCTTTACATTGCTACAGATGTCATCCATTTCTCATAGCTCCCAAGTCCTCACAAGCTTTCTCCTAAGAATATTGAAGGGATTTTTCTGATCCTGAGCCTTGATATATTTGGGGAGTTTGCTGACCTCTGTTTCACCACCTTGTTTTTTCCCCCACCTGGGAAGCTCTCCCCCCTACCCAAACTGGCCTTGTACCAGCTTTCTTGTTAACACGGCTTCCTTCCACTACCACTTCTTTGAAGAACACATTTACGTGCTTTATTAATCTCTGGATATTGCATTCACCTTCTCCAGACAGCTTGTTAAAAATGGATCTGTTGGTGCTTCTATTGATTTCAGGTACTATTAACACTCATCACCCTTCCTGGAAGTGGGTTTTGCACTGCTGCTGCTGACTGCCAGCATCACCCATCCCCTCCCTGATGGCCCGACATCAGGGTCTCCTATCAGCACACGTGTGCTTGTTGAAGTTGTTTTTTGCTCAGGTAATGCCGGACACACTGTATCTGAGCACTGGTGTAAACTGGGAGCAAAACTGCATGTACCTGAGCAGGAGATGGAGGTGCAGGAGAGGAGGACGAGACCAACACCTTGGATAAACATCCATTTGCATTGCTCTGAGCTTTTTTGGTTGGGAAACAACATAACCTTGCCAGAAGGGATTTCTTCCTGCTCTGTTGTCCCCAAAGCATCCCAGCCTGGCAGGCACTGAAGCCTGAAGTCCTTTTCCCCAAAGCAACAGCAGCAGGGAGATGTGTCTGGAGGAGAGAGGGACAGCAATAGGAAACCTGGAGATGGAAGAGGAGCTTCTTCCAATTCTCCCAAATGCCATGGCCTGGGCTGAGGACATCCATGGAGGTGCTCATGGGGCAGAATGAGACCCGAGAACCCCGTATCCATCCCTGGCCTGGGGTCATTGCTCTGCACAGGTCCCTGCATCTGGATGCTCAAATGCCTTGGGAACCACTCAGGTATTTGGGGGTCCTGGAGTCAAAAAAGGTCTCAGGGCATACCCGTTCCAAAGAGCAAGCTGCTGAAATGGGAACACGTGCTGGTGTTTAAATATTTAAGACTCAATAGCCACTAAATCCTGATAAACACCCAAATGCAGAGAAATAGTTCTGGGAAATTAATAGGATTAGAAGTGTAGTAGGGGGGTTAACAGCAGCAAAACCTGCTGGTCTGCTCTGCAGCAGCATTTGGCTGGGTCTGAATCATTCCCAGCCTGGATGGAAGAGGAGGTGGTCTCACTGGACACATCATGGGCAGGAACATTCAGGAGAAAACACCCCACAGAAAACACGGGAGGAGGTTGGATGCTCCTCGTAACAGGGTAAAGCTCTTCCAGCCCTGTTACATCCACCTCAGCTCCACGGAGCAATGCATGAACCATGCTTGCATGGCTCGAGAGCAAGAGAGGCTGAGAGCCTCTATACATTACTGCAGCAATAAATGTCAGCCACTGAAAATGGGCTTCAATTTCTAACCGTTGATTTTCAATAAAAATAAAGGCTGAATCCTACCAAGCCTAGTTAACTTGCAGGAAAGCTGACAGACCTAATCAGTTTGCTTTTCTTTAAGCACTGTGGTACCTGAGCACCTAGGAAATCTCAGCTCCTCATTACAGAGAAGCCCCTTGTTAGAAGGGGATTTCTCCAAGCGGCAGAGCCAAGAGCCCCACACCAGAGCCATGCGTGTGCCCTCACTGCTCGGGATATACAAGAAGCAAATCAAGGTCAGCCATCCTCCAGTAGAAAAACCCCTTTCTTCCACCAGGTACCCTCGTATTCACAGCATTTTTCCCAGTATTTCTTTTCCCTAGTGTTTCTGTCTAGCCCAGATGTAAGTGGCTGAAGTAAAGCTCACACCATTTCCCCTGGAAGATTATTCCATGGTCTAACAGACTTGGCCATTAATTATTTTTTTTTCCCCTTCCTGACAGCTGAAATTTGATGTAGTTTAATTTCATGCCATTACATCAAGGTGTGGAAGGAAATGAGAAAACCCATAAGATCGTACAAAGATTGTCCAGGCGATCGGGCAGGATGGTGCTCAGCAGCCACAGACCTGGCACAGTCCCAGGCACATCTGGCGTGGCACATCAGGACTACCTTGTCCCCCTCTGTTTTGCCCATAAACTGCTCGGAATAGGAAAAAACAACCCAAGGAGGCTGAGGCTGCACCAGAGAGAGGCCCTGAGGAGCCGCTGGTGGATAGGGAAGACAAACCCACAACATTTTGCACCAAAATTTAATCTGTTGTGAACTCAGGGAGAGGGAGGGAGAAGGTTCAACGTGTTGCAGCTGTAATAGAATACAGTCCTCCTTCCCTAATCAGGCTGTGTTATTGGGGAACAATTAAGAGCAAGTCAGGGGTAATTAGATGTAATTAAGATCTCTCAGCAGGGAGCAAGGCACTCAGGGGAGGCTGCACAGCCGGCGGCTGAGCTGTGCCTGCGGGAAGGGCACGAGCTGGGATGGGGAAATGCACCCCGGGCTCTGCCATGGGGCACCCACAAGCCCTGCAGGAGCCAGCCCAAGCATTTTTTTGCCCACCTGGGACATCTCCACTGTAAAAGTCAGGGACATCTTTCCAGAGGAGGTTCTCAAGGTGCTGACCCAAAGGGAGATGAGTGCCCTTGGCTGCCAGGATCCAGAGAGTGAGCAGCAGGAAAAGACTGACTGCAGGGCTTAGGGTTCAGCTCCAACAGCAAAAGTTTTCCTGAAAAGCCAGCACCCCTCCGTGCACTCATCCTCTCTGGGTTACACGACAAGGCCACCTGCACACTTGTGCACTGGCTAGACGTGAGAGGTTTCACAAAAATCTGCTCAGTTTTGTGAGAATTTCTACTACATCTGACTGTGCAACAATAGGTGGAGCTAGAACTGCTGCCAGCTTGCAGGAATGGCAACAAACCTCACGCTAACACCAGCTCCACGGCCTGAGCCCTGCCAGCAGGGACGTGCCCAACACTGGTGGCCTTCCAGAGCAGAGTTGGATGGAGCCAGTCCATGCAACTGCTGAAATGCTTCCTGGGGGACACACACACACCTTAGGGAGGGTTTCCACATTATCGCAGCACGATGGAGCCGTGGCTCTTACTGCAAGTTTGGGGTCTGGCTGTGGCCATGCAGCTGGTGCCATGCCAGGGCTCCAGACGAGGACATCAGACAGCTGAGCCAGGAACACCAAACCTCTCCCTCTGCCATCCCAGCTTGACACCAGAGGTGCAAAACCTGCCCCAAAGCACGTGAGGGCATTTAGGGTGGCTTAAGCTGCCCCTACAGACACTACCAGGGGATGCTGCCTTCAGGACCCCCCCATCCCACCAAGCAGAACCTGGATGGAGCAATGCTGAACCCATGCAGCAGGATGGTGCTGGCCAAGCCACCCTGCACCAGGACAGGAGCCAGGGCAGCCTCTCCAAGGCACTCCAGTTGCGTTCCCCAGCCACCCACCTTGGTTTTGGTGCCTCACCCAGGCAGGGCTGCTGCACCAGCCTTGTTCAGGCACAGCTGGCAGCTAATTAGCTGTTTAGCATAAACCCTAACAGTCTGCAGCCTTCCCTTGGGATGGAGAGAGAAGAATTTTGCTGCTCGAAGTGAAGAAAAGCTTTACTGCAAGGGGCAGCCAGGAGGATGGAGGCTCACGCCCACGCTCAGGTACAGGGGGTTGAAGATGCTCTCTCCTGCTTCAGCCCCAGGTCAGAGCAAGCAGGGCTGATGGGCTTCCCTGGGACACGCCCTCGTTACAAGAACTGCTTAGCACAGACCCTACAGCTAGAATTGGGGACAAATCCCACCATTTTGTGCTCAAAAGGACCATCTCCAAGGCAGCAACTTCCCTCTGCACCCTTCCTAAGCAGCATATCTCCTGTCACCCACAGCCAAAATGATGCTCCAGCACTGAGCATTTGTATACCAACCTTTCTGAACTGGGCTACATCAGGGGGGGATATTTCCCCACTTGTTGTACCTCCTGGATGCTCCTGCAGCATTCCTCCTGACCATGTTTGGGGCAGGTGGTCTCTGGGTTTTCCACACTGCCCCGACAGCCCTTCCCACCTCCTTCAAGGCAGAAGGAGGGACAGAGACAAAGTCATTTGCCAAACACCATCAACAAGAAATGGCAGGAGTCAAAGCCTACTTTTGTCTTCTCCCATGGCCATCTCATGGGGCTGGGGAAGGGCTGAGAAGGGTTTTGCTTTCCCCTCTTACTCCCCAGGTGATTGCCTTCGGTTTGCCTGCAGAGCAGAAGCTCGCCCTCAGACGGGCCTCGGTTGTTGCCATGAAGATGACTCCTGACTGCACCAGAATGGAAAAGCAAAATTAAAAAAGCAGCAAAATCACAACTAAAAAAAAGTCTCATTTGCATAACAGGTTTCTAAGTTTCTCGTGCAATTTGGAGCACAGAATACAACGTGGAGCTGTTGAGAACGGAGCAGCCCTGTGCTGGTGCTCTGGTGCTCTCTTTGCCTGGGCAACGAATCCTCTGCTCCCGGCAGCAGCACAGGGCAGGATCCATCCCAGCACAGATCAGCTACCAGCAGCCCAGAGCAGCTGGCAGTGACCTGGGTTTGGCTGGGTTCCCTGAAACCTGCGCCCCTAAACCCTCAGCCCAGGATGGGGAAGCTGCCCTGAGGCTGTTCCCCATGGAGATCTCCTGGGCTCCAGGTGGTCAGATCTCATTTTTAACCTGTTTGGGCTCCAGGCCACACAGAAGAACAGAATGAGTCACAAAACAGCCTGCTTGGGTTAAAATGACCGATTTTGGAGCTGTGCTGCTAAGACACAAAGCTACTGCTGCGTGGCGAGGGCTCTTTGTGGGAGCTGGTGGCTCTAAAATTGGTCTCATCTCTCAGGCTTTGCGTGCAGGCACCAGATTTTTCTTCTGGATAAACTCTGCCTTGGGAAGGTTCTTCAGGGGAAATTCATGAAATTTTAAATTACAGCAAGGTTCGAGCACTTCAAGGGGCTTCAGCATCACGGTGCTTCACCAAAAGCATCAGCCGAGGCAGCCTCTCAGGTCCTCCACGGGCAGGGTCACCAGGACCTCCACACCTCCTCTCACTCCAAGACTTTTAAGGCAGCACTTTAAACAAGAGCCTCTTCCCTGCTACCCCAACAATGTGCAAATACTTCACTGACAGAGAGCAAACATCTCTGAAAAAGCATCAGCAGCCTTCCTCGAGGCCACCTGAAGCTGGGTGCCCATCACCCCATGGTCCAGGCTGCTCCCTAGGGATGGTGGTGCTGGCTCCGATGAAACCTCCTCACCTCAGCCACATTCAGGGCACTGCGTGCAGTGCTTCTCTTCGTGAGACGCACTAAGTAATCCCAGCTTCCCGGGAAGATAATTAAGTTCCACTCGATGGTGTGACTGCTACAATTTAAAGCGCGCGCGTACACACACAGAATGAGTAAAGGTGGTGCTTTTTTTTTCTTTGCCTTAATAAAAATAATTGGCTTTGGCCAGCTGAGGGTGTTTCTTCTCCCCTTTTCAGCAGCAGCACCATAGTGAGCTAAGCCTGCTCAGTGACAAAGCTTGGGCCATCCTTTCCACAGCAGGACCCCAGGGAGTTGCTGCGCCCTTTGCAGCACCCGTGGGATGCACACACAGACACAGACCTTGCCCTGTGGTCTAAACAGGCAAGAAAACAACCCCAGCAGAGCAATCTGCCTTTAGGAGCGCTGGCTACATGTGAAAATAGGGAATTATTGGGATGATGTCCTTATGCTGCCGTTTCCACAGCATGTTTGACGTGCCCAGGGGAACGTCTGGCAGCCCCTGCGAGCTGGCCCTGCTGTGTCCCACACCGTATTGCAGTGACAAACGGAGGCACAACGGCAGTGACGAACATGTCCCGGGGCTGCAAGGGCTGTGCAGAGCTGATGCATCCCCAGGCACACCTCCACAAAGCCATACAGCTCAAGGAGCTCCATACGGTGGGGCTGCAGGCACCCACAGGGTGTAGGGGCTGCCCACGGGGGCTGAGCTGCTCCATGCATGCATGGGGAGATTATTTCCAGCCTGGGTGAAGCCCAAACATCTCAAAGGGGATGGGATCCCGATTCTGAAAACCACAATGTCTCTAAGCTCTGGCTAAGGTATTTGTTGTCTTGAACTCCCCTGTTTTCACTTGCAGACCCCAAAGCATTTTGCAAAACATTCACCCGCCCTGTTGAGCCACACATCCCTAGCGTAAGGGCATTGCAGCACCTACCCTGCAGCCAAACCTGAGCTGCTCCTGCCCAGCTGCTGAATCGGGCCCATCTCCACAGTTCCACATGGAGGCATCAAGAAATGGTTAAATTCCTAAGCGAGCCAGTAATTACATTTTTACTGTAGTTTAAAAAGGCCATTTGAGGCCTTACAGAGCAAACATTTTCCCTTTTAATGACACGGTAATAGATTAAGAGGGGCCTGTCTCATGGCAAACATCAAACAAGGGAGATGGATTCCCCCAGCGGTGGGAGCGAGCAGATCTCTGGCACATGGCACGGGCACAGGAAAGCAGCAGCCACTGCTTTGGCATGGACCTGGCACGGGCAGGGTGGCACCAGCATCCCTTGTGCCCCTCCTCATCTCCAAATGGCACCAGGGGACTGAAGCTGTGCCAGAAAAAGGAAACAAAAAGGGTCTTTGGGGTGAAGGGGGGTGTTATTGTAGGTGTTTTAGTTATTGCAGATGTTTGGGTTGTTACAAGATGATGTGCAGGAGGAGCCAAAGGGAGAGGCAGCGGGGGAAAGGAAATATTTACCAAGCTTCAAAAGCAGCAGATGGTTGCAATGGAAGGGAAGTGCAGGCAGGGCAGCTCCAGTGGGAGCAGGATCAGCCCTGATACTGCAAAGGATTTCAGGTGCTTGGCACTCCGGGCCACCACAGCACTGCTGGAAGCCCAGGGTGCTCCGTGCACAACTGGGTGCTCCATACAAACCTGTGTGCCCAACGCAAAGCAGGGGGCCCTGGGGGTCTGTGAGCCACCGAGCACCCCACCAGCCCCCACATCGCTGGTGCTTTGCTCCAAGACATGCATCCAGCCAGGATCTGTGCTCCCCATAGGCCACGTCCCCTCCCCAGGCTGCTCGGTGGGGGCTGCCCCCAGCGCTCAGCACCTCCAGCCCCTGCTAGGAGAAGCGCCCGCGCACGACGGGATGGAAACCTGCCTAATTAGTGCCAGGAAAAGCAGCAGCAGCAGCAGGGGCCCAGGCAGCCCCTGCCAAGCAAACATGTTCAAATCAAACCGGAGCTTCCTCGCTCCAAAGTTTACAAGATGTTTCTTTCAAACCCTCATTAAGCCCTTCTGTCGTCGCCTGCGCTGCCTGGCCCCCGTGCCGGGGCTGGGAGATGCCACCAGGCGCAGGAGCTGTGGGTTTTCAGAACTTCAGGGGCTTCTCCTCAAGCCCTACATGTGTTAACCCACTTTTACACCCAAGCTGCCCAGCCAAAATTCCGTAATGCACACAGACAAATAATCCTCCTGGAGCGCTGTCCCCATTTTTGCACCCTTGGCTGGATCAGACCAGCCCATTGGGCATCCCTGCACCATCACCCCGTGCCTGGACGTGGCTTTGGCTCTGTAGCTGGTCACCCATATTTTGGGGTTAGCGGGCAATAAAACCAGCAGGCAGAGGTACTGGGCTGTTCCTGGCCTCCTGCCACAGCTCAGTGCTCAGAAACAGCCAGAGGCCCTGCACAGCACACAGCGTACCCGTACCTGCCTCCTGCCCAGCACCCGCAGCAGGATTCATTGCAAAATAGCACAGAGACTGATTTAGGGTGAAAACAAGCAGCTGGGGGACAAGACGGTGGCAAAACACGTCCATATGGGATCAGAGCAGCCTGCAGACCCTGGCATTGCCGCTAGAAACACACTCCGAGCTTTGCCAAATCCAATTGGGTTTTAAAGGGTATTTTTTGGGTGGGGGAAGGCCAAGGAAAAGCACTGGAAAATATCAGGTTTCAACGCGCTCTCAGCATTGTGTGTTTTCCCTTTTGATGTTACTTTTTAGTTTTTATTGAAAAATATTTTGTGGTCTGACACAAACCTCACTCTTGCCTGAAGAGCCAATGTCAACATGAAATCCTGCGAGCGCCTCAAAGGGAAACATTTGAAACTACATAATGAAAAAAATAAATAAAAAGAAACTGCCTTCTCCTTTCCTAGTTTTTCCTTTTTCCCTTCTGGCAACTTTCAGCATTTTTTTGCTCTTTTCTTTACGAACCGAAGTCACGGTTTGGGGTCTCAGTGTGGAGCAGAGCCTGGCTCCAGGTGACAGGACAGTGCCCAAACCTGCTGCACTCCAGGGCAGCATCCTGGGGAGAAGACCCTGGAAAAGTTTCCCCCTGTGAAACCGTCACCCCTGGAGCTAAGCCAAACACCTTCCCCTCCTGGCACAGCACACAGAGGCCAGCTGGGAGGCCAACAGCTCTTTGGTTAATGTCAGAGAAACCTTGGATCAACCAAAAAAACAAATCTACCCCCAGGAAAACACAGCCCTCACCCTCCTCCTCCAGTCAATTAGGGCAGCACTGTTAACTAGGGCTCCCCAGACTGCCTCGCACCCTTTCCTTGACCAACAGGGTTTGCTGTTTTTTTGTTTTGTTTTGTTTTGTTTTGTGCTGCCATTAGTCAGAACATCACAAAACCAAAAAAGCCCAGAAAAGGCACAAAACTGGGCAAGGGCAGGCTTGCTAAAAACTGCAGCTTCTGCACCTTGGCAATACATTTAATTTTGGCTAGAGAGGCTCAAACCAAGGGCTATGCCAAATGGTGCATCTATAAAACCGGGCGTGTTTAAGACATTTATGCTCCACTTTTGTGCAGGCTCCTGCTCTGGCTGCAGGGAAGGGGAAAACCCAGGCACGCACGTGCATTTTTGCACACCTGAGCAGCTCTGCAGAGGGTTGCAGACACATCTGCCTGCGTGCACGCACTTCAGGCTTACAGGGGGGCGTGAGCCTGTTTATTTGTGTCTGTTTGTGTGTCTGCACTCGGGCTGTTTGTTGGTACGGGCTGCCTTTCCCTCCACATATGTCTCTGTGGCTACGTGCCTGACTGCGTAGGAGAGCTCCCGTGGCTTTCTGGTGCCATTCCCAGGCAGCTCTGACAGCAAAAGGCACGCATTGCGCCGGGAGATTATTAAACAGCGATGGAAGAGGGGAGGAAGCACTGAGGAATAGTTCATTTTCAACCTGCATCTCATTCCTTCATGGTTTTAAAGGATGTTTCCCACCCACCTCTTCTGGCATGCAAAAGATCTGCCCGAAGCGAAGCTTTCCTGTACCCAGGCACGCACAGGAGCAGGGGTTGGATCCTTCTCAGTGTGCAAGAAAGCTGCTGGTGCTCAGGTCTCCATTTTATCCCTCTCCTCTAACCAGTCTCCCCAACCCAGCATCTGAAAAACTTTTTTTCCCTACTGGATTTGAAGGAAAAAATAAATGGAAAACCCTTTTTGGACCTCTGCTAACACCTTGGAAGAGCTGAGCCAGAAAGGGCCAGGAGCCAGGTGGTGACCATAAAACATCTCGAGGGTGCTCCAGGGGCAGAAATTGGGATCTCTCCGGTAGATTAATGCCAGTTTAACAAGCAGAAGACAACAATCCCTTAGATCTCAACCATGCAAACGCTCCCTGCCTTTTTGTAATGCCGAGGCATGCTAGGGCCTGTGCCTGCATTCAGGAGGGAGGATTTATCACACGAGCACATCTTAGCACTGCGTTACAGGCAGCAGACCTGTCTGGGCAGCGTCTGCAGGGCCCTCAGGTGTGCTGTGCCAGTGCCACTGGTGTCCCACCAGTAACCCCCACTGCAGCCCAGGGCTGTTCCCGATGGATGGGCACTCCAAGCCCCCAGCAGCGAGCAGGCACAGCAGCCTCCAAGAAAACCAGGCTGAACATCCAGCCCTGCAGTGCTGGCACTGCAATGAGACAAAGCCATCACACCACGTGCAGCAGTGGCCCCAGGAGATGTATCCTTGGGGCACCCACAGCCCAGAAGCACCTTCCTCCTGCCCTGGTGGCAGGCCCAGCACCACCACCACTGCTCCCCAGGCAAAGCCCCCTGGGGTGCGGTTCCACCAGCAGGTTCCACCAAACCAAAAGCTTTGCAGCTCCCCAGGGTCCATACCTGACCCCTTCCCAGCCCCAAGGTCCTGCCTACCTTCACTGCTGTCGCTGTGCCCTACCTGAGCACCACCTGGGCACCGATGAAGACCAAGGACAGGGACTGGTGCCTCATCCATCCTTCATGAACCTTCCTCTCCCGCTAAGGCTTTGGGCAGCTCTTCCTTGTTCTAACAGCCTTACAAAAGGATTTCTGGTTGCTTCAGATGCCCAATGCCAGTCTCCTCTGGTTCCTCCACACTACAGCTCATCTTCCACTCACAACCAAATTCCCCTTTTCTGGATGCTCTTTGCATGTGGGTGTGCAACGCGTGTGCTCCTACTCACTTGCTCCCCCCAGCAGAAGCCGTGCAAGCCATCAACACTCTCCCAGTGATGCCTCGGCCCCATAGCAGAGAGCAAATTGCTCTCTCTTGTCGAGGAACCCCCATGCCAAAGGTCTCTGGGGGTCCCATCTGTAACTCTCTTATCAGCACCCCTCTTTGGCTCATTTCTTTAACAAATCTCCCCTGCGCATCTCACTGGAAACAGCCCAGAGATAACAACAGCAGATATGGGCTGACCTATGGGATTCCTGGAGTGATCAAACTGTCAGATAACAGAATAAATCTTTCTCATGGGCTGGGGATTAAATCAGAGAGTGTTAGCTGCTGCGGCTTCTTATTTATTTCTGTTCTCTTAAATTGCATTTCCCTTCCCCCCACCAAGAGTGCCTGCTGCCTACAGCTGTAAATTACTGCAAACCTTTATGGCACGTTTAGACACTGAGTCTCTTAACCTTGCAAACACCTCTTGTTTTCCTTGATGGTCTCCAAAAGCTCTAGGGAAAGAGAAAGCAAAAAGGGAGGGGAACGATTTGATTGCAGGCGCGTGCCTCGGCATTGCACGACGGCACGACCGGGTCTGAAGGTCGCCTGAAGCCCAGGGGCTGGGTGTGCAGCTCCTGGCTTTTGCATTCAGCAGCCTCCTGGCCTTGGGTACAACACCTAATCTCTGCTTTGCCCCAGCCCTCCTCTGTCCCTGCGTCCTGCTGAGGATGCAAACGGGGCTGTGGGTGCCACCCTCTGATGCAGACACGCGTTGTCGCCCCAAAATGCCGTGATTCGCCATTGGATTTGGTGGGGCTGCACTAAGCAGCATCTCTGGGATTGGGGTGGAAGAGAACCATGAGAGCTGCAGAGCACAGAGCTGCCCAGGGAGCTCTGAAACAGGGGATGGAGGAATATTGAGAGGTGGTTCGGGCTGTGGTGACTATTGAGCAGAAGTGTTTGACATGGCAAACTACGTTCTCCTTCTAAATAAATAAATAAAAAGCAAGAAATAGAAGAAAACAAATATACATGAGTGCGATTCAGGTCCGAAGAGATTTGCAGGCGTGCACCTTCTGCTAAGAAAACCTCACTGCATGGATTTGCCCCCGCAGTGCGCTGCAGCCTTACCCCCATGTGTGGGGACAAACGAGGCTGGAGGGCAGCCCGTCAGTGTTGGGACTGACAGCCCGATGTCAGGTCCGGAGGTGGCACATTAGCTTGCCAACACCTTCGTGCAAGGGTGGGAAAAGCAATCAGAGGAGACCAGCTCGGGCTGCCCGGGGGTGCTCGCCTGATGGCTCTTTATGGGATCGCTGCCCCGCTGTGAGCGGCGAGGGCGAGCAGCAGGTCAGGGGAAAAGTATCAGGGGAAGAGAAAATCCCAAAGTCACCTGAATGCCCAGATGCCCTGGGAACCATCCTTTGGGGCTGCACTGGTCCTGTATCGGATTGACACATCCCAAATCCTGGGGACAGCCTCACCACGCCGCTGGCCTGCCTCCAGCCCTACACATCCCTGTGGGGCTGCTGCAAGCCCTCGTTTCCCAAACTCCCTGCGAATTTTGGGTGCATTCATCTCTCCTCAGGAGGCCCGGAGTTCAGACACGGCTGAGTGCCTCTCCTTTACAGACCTGGCAGCTTCGCCAGCCAGCTGAGCCCTTCTTAATAGGCAGCAGCAGCATCCAGGAGCCCTGAGCCAGCCCCGCTTTGCTCGGCGCCGTGCAGCCCTCAGCCCAGAGCTCTGGCTCAGGGGAAGGCAGGACAGCGGGGTTTTTGTCCCCAAGGTGACAGCAAGATGCCAGCACGGGCTCAGAGGCTGTGCCCTGCACAGGGACACCCTGAGCCCTTCCCCAGCGATGCCGGGTCGCTGCCCATCTGCTCCACCTCAGACAAGGTCACCTCAGATTGTGCAAAGAGGGGAAGCGTTCAGAGATCCTGTCCCAAAAGTCCCCAAAAGTCCTGCTGACCAAACCAAGCAGCCGGCCCCATTCCCCTCCACCTGCCTTACCCACAGGACCACCTCCCAGCCCACCAGAAAGGGACAATTTCGCAATCCACCAGCACCACCACCGTGTCTATACGGCACGGAAACCCACCCAGGAGCTTCGTCACCTCCTGGGACTGGACAGAAAAATGTCACTTGGCTGTTGGCCCCAAAACACAGAGGGACACGTGGGTTGGAGCACCAGCTCCAACAGCATCAGGAAGGGAAGGAGGAGCCCATGGATGGGAGATTTTCTAGGGACTCAGAGGGCTTCAGGCTGCTCAGGGAGGGGAGGATCAATGATCGCTGCCGTTAACCTGCAGGGACACCAGAGACTGAGGATAAATCCCAGATAAAAGCTGTTCCAGCAGGAACACCTTCCCTGCCCCATGAACCTCAAAGGCACAACAGTAAGGGAAAGCTCAGTGATTCATTTCTTTTACAAAACCACGTCCTGAGAACACTGTCACATTTTCTAGCTGGAGTGAAATCCTCCTGGCAGCCCCCGTTGCTGTTCGGGACCTCGACCTAGCCGGCTGCAGGATGCTCGTGTGCTTTTCAGCAGCACAGATCCGCGTTTGCCTCCCTATTTCAAATTCTCCCCAAACTTTCTGGGCAGGATTTTCTCACCCAGCCATTTGTATTTGGTATCCGTGCTGAAATACTGCTTTATAAATAGCAAGAGCTTTATCTTGACTCTAACCAGCAACCTCAACTTAAAGCTAAATGCATAATTTACTGCAAATTAAACTTAATGGGACTAGAATAATTATGTTGACTTTTGGAAGTACTTAAGGATAAATACATGATTAGATATTTTGCACACCGTGAGGAAATATTTATTTCGAAATACAAATTCTTCCCATTGAGCCTTTCGATGGCACATTTAGAGGTGACACCATCAGCATATAGATTGCAGTACCATTAAGGCTACTTAAATAAATTACCCGGCTGTATTTGCAGCGCTGGGGAGATGGGGAAGCTCCAGCCGTGCACGGTGCCCACGCCACCAACTCGCCGGACACTGCAGCCTCCGCTCGCTGTGCCCATCAGGGAGGTGCCGCGAGCATCCCTCCATCCCTCCACTCCTCTTGCCAAAAAAATGAACCAAGCAACGTCAGTGCTAACTCATATTTCCTCCCCTGGGGAATTGGATTTTTTTTTTTTATGGAAATGGCTCAATTTGAGAAGTGTAATTATTTTTTTCTTTCCTGCAAGTCAAAAGTGAGGGACATTTCAGCAGGAGGACTTGCAGGATCTTTATCAGCAGCTGATGCTGTAAAAGCAGCTGTGGCCACAGCGTGCTGCTGCTTTGTGCTTGTCTGAAGCTCCGCTGCTCTGAGCTGCCAAGAGGTGAACAAAGAGGTTTCAGCAATGGGCTGCTCTGGGGGGAACCCCAGCTCGTGGCTGCATGGGGTCAGGGCAGCCCCAGATTAACAACCAAAGGGGGAAACATCACAGCAAAGTGTCACTCTCTTCCTCCTCCTCCTCCTCCTCCTCCTGCAGGCTCTGGCTCCTGCAGCCACTGCCCAGTGAAGATGAAATTTGGGAGCCGGGGCACCATTCCTGGCTGCCAATGGACGGGGACAGCCCAGGGTTTAAATCAAAAACAGTATTTCGTGGGGGCTTTTTTTTTTTCTCTTGATGCTAGCAGAAGGGAACTTTCCTCTTACATCTCCTAAGGGGTGAAACCTTGGCTGATTTGGGGCTTTCCTGGAGGTTGGGATCACATTCCCAGCTGGGTTCCTGTTCCAAGGATGGGTGGCACGGCTGTCCTGGGCAAGTGGCTGTGCCCTGGGGACAGCTGTGACACGTTTGTCCCCTCCAGGCCCATCGGAAAGGCACCAGCACTCAGAGGCTGGCGATGGCAAGGGGATGGAGGTGACAGCCCCACCTGAGCCACGAGCAGATAAATCACAGGCGATAAATGAGCTGCTCTAGCTAATTGAATTTGGGTTTCGCTCTCATGAATTAATCTGCCAAGGTTAATTTGGGGGGAGAGGGTTAGCTTGCTCTTCCCCCAGCCCTCCTTCCACCCTCGTTCAAGGCAATTTTTGACCACGCCGTGTACAAAGGAGCAAGCCCAAAGCTTTGCCATCTGCGTGGTCTCATCACAGCCACCTCTGCAGGACGCTTGCCATGGATGGAGAGGATGGAGCAGAGCATCCACAGGGAGCACCAGTCCCTGCAGGTGGGAGGACAGGGGGGCATGCAGGGTATGGGGGGCATGGGGGTCTCAGGGGACCCCGCCTGCCACCACTGGACACCAGCAGGGGATGGAGCCAGCACCTCCTGCACACCCAGCCCGGGTTAGGGAATGAGGCTGGGAAAGGAACAGGAATATCCAGGTCATCTCCAGTAACATCACTGCCGGCTGTGCTGCGCGTAAGGGCACAAAGGAGATGAGGAACAGTTCCTAGGAACCAAAATTTGGCGCTTCAGGCAGCATGTTTGCAGTCAGTATTGAAAGACAAACCACTCCACTGAAGTAGCTCTAATCCATCCAGGGGCAGCAAGACCCGGGCACGTGTGGCTGTGCCCAGGGCCTGAGGCTTTCCTTTCCACCCTGTCCCCAGCCTGTCACTCACTGGGATGTGCTGGGACACGAGGGACTTCTCCACAGGACAGGGACCCGGATTCCAGGTCCTGCCCCGGCTCCGCAGGGTGGTGCGGGCTGCCTGGTGCTCCGGGCTCTCCGCGTGTCTTGGAGATGTTGTGGGGATAAAACAAGGCAGGAAAGTGAGGTCCTCACTGCCACCAGCTGCAGGCAATGCGTCCCCGCTCTTGTCCTGACCCCAAAAGCCCTCCTCCGCCACCCCATCACCCCACGGAGGACACCGCACCCCTCCCCAGCTGGCCACCAGGTGCCACCCCGCTGTGCCCCATGGCCAGGCTGGGACCCGGACACTGCCACCACCCCTTGTCCCCGGGGAAAAGCTCCTCTTCTACCTTCACGGGGCACGGCGGAGAAGGGCAACGCGTCGGTCCTGGCGGAGCAGCTGCTGTTTGTATTACGGAGCCACCGAGCGAGTGATGGCCTTCATAAACCCAGGGGAAAGGTTTTGTCATCGTTAGCGGCCGGTGACAGCGAGCACCCAACGAGCTGTGGCTGAAATACGGCTCGAGGAAAACCCAAAACCAGCAGGGAGGGGACCAGGGGGTGGGCACGGTGACACTGCCACCTCTCCAGGACAGCACTGCCAGGTTTGGGGACACCTGGCCAAGGACAGACCCCGCAGCCTGAGGGTGCCGCGCACACCCCCAGCCCTTCCCAGGTGTGGTTCTTGGTTTTAATTTGCATTATCCCCCTTTTTTATTATTTATTGATAAAATGTAATTACCACATCCTTCACGAACCTTAATTAAAGATGAAAAACAGTCCTGACAAGTCAATTAGATCTTTTTTTTTTTCCTTGGTCTCCATTAAATTAAGACTCAAGTGTTACTGGAAGTGTTTAATATCACAACACATTAAACTAAAGGCTGCTTTGCAATAAATAAATCACCAAAGACAATGCAGGAGCTTTCTTCTTTGGAAGGCTTTCCTTACAATAGCTGTTCACTTCCCAGCTGGGAAGGGCAGGGTAAGTTTCTTCTTGCTTTGTGCACCTGTCCCAGCACCGGCCCATCCCATCGCTGGGAATCCCAGGACCGGTCCCTCTCCCTCTTTTCTATTCCCAGCATCTCCACGGAGCCCCCTGATTGCTTTCTGGGAAAAGAGAGGGATGGAAAATCGGCCCAGAGGCAAAAGAGAGACAAAGCATCATCCCAGGGGCTGCCCCGGGAGACTCAGAGCCTGCCCTGAGTGATGGGGATGCTGCTGAGGTTTGGGTCAGAGCCAGCTGAGCTGGTTGAGGAGGGGGAGTTGCAGTTCTCACCCATGGGACCTCATTTGAGACATCACCATACTGCTCTCAGAAGGAAACCCTAAAGCTCTGCAAGCACAAGGCAGCCCTGTCCTTGGTGCAAGGAAGGCTTTGCAATCCCAGAATCTAGCCCTACAAATGGGTTCCCCCAAGATATCCTTGAACAAAGCATGATACAGCTGTATCTTTATATTTTTCTTTTTTTGTTGTTGTTTTTAAACTGCACAGTGCATCAGGGCTCCCCAAAGCACAGGTCCCAGACTAGGGCCAGCAAAAGAAACCCAGAGGCCATCACGAATTTGGAACATTTATTTATGCAACTGATTTTCTTAAAAGGAAAGAAAGCCAAAAATAATAATTAAAAAAATAAAAATTAAACAGATAACAGCTGGATGTGTGTGGTACGATCCACATCAGACGTGTCCCTCCCGTGCCACCCCTAAGTCCCCACCGCACAGCCCCCAACGTCCCCTCCACGGTGGAGCCGCTTCATGGCACCAGGCCCCTTGGCAGCAGCTCTTGGATACTGCCAAAGTTTTCAGGGTCAAAACCATTCCAATTTGGTGTTTTTTCTTGGGATCTAATTTTTTTTCTTTGTTTTTTTTTTCTTTTTTATTAGAAATGAAAAAAGAAAGCACCACTCCAACCTGTAATACCAATAAACATTATCCATCTTAAGAACAGTATTTATATTTATATATATATATTTCTCTATATATATTTCTATGTACAGGCTGTCCTTGCCTTGTGTCACGTGAGCATCCCGGCAGGAGCTGGAGATGGGTCGGTTTTTATAGCACTTTGATGTCAAAGTCTGCCCTTTGCAAGAGATGCCCTAAAAACCCAGAGACATCCAGCAAGGAGATATCAAAAAAGAAAAGGGAAAAAAAAAATCTCACTTTTAAAACATATATACAACTCCACCAGCCTCTACCTTATCGGGACTAAAGGGGGGTTCAAATTTTCCTTTTTTTCTTTTTTTTTTTTTTCCTCCTGTTTTTCTGGCCACAGGCCGGCTGCGAGCAGTGCCCAGCAGAGCACCCTGCGGGTCCCCAGGCAGTGAGAAGGGGCTGGGACGAGGACACCGACTTGCTCCATACACTGACGTTACCCAAAGTCCTGCCACAAGCAGCCCGTGTCGGGGTGAGGAGACTATCGGGTCACAAAACAGCACTGGCACACAGCACGGATGGAAACAAAGGGGAACACGTTGTATAGCCCTTGGATCAGGTATTGTCAAGCCGTGCGAATTAGGCAGCGGGAACACGGGAACGCCAAGGATTTGGGCTAAACCCACGGACATGCTCCAGTGCCACCGTAGTCCCCTCGAAAGAGGTGCAGGATCCAGCTCAGGGCAGTGAAGCTTATTCCCAACCGAGTAGCAAATACTGGCTCCCCAAGAATAAATCCTCCAAGGTGGAGAGGAGATTTACCTCATCCCCCTCCGCCTTTGGAAAGCAGGTGGAGGTTTCTCTGGGCTTTGCACAGCTGGGGTGAAGCCCCTTTGGCTCCGAGACCTTCACGCTGTGGCCTGGTCCAGCCAAAAGGCATCTGCCTGGGCTTTGGATCATGGTCGGGGTGCGAATGCACCAGGGCTGGAAAGGGTCTGCTGCCTGGGGCAGCTGGGGCTGGAGGATGCAGGGGAATGAAGGATGTGGGTGTCCATAGGCAACCTCCAGCACACGGAGGCCAGCTTCTTATTTGCTCTTCTCTACCCACCAAAAAGGACTGTCAAGGGTCTTGCCATCAAGACAATCAAGATCCCCAGCTCCTTGAGTCTGCGGGGCAGCCCCCAGACCTGCATCTCTTCGCTGCACCTTTGTGGGGCCATGTGCAGAGAGAAAACCCCGACCACAGCTGGCTCCCCGAGCCCGAGGACAACCTGGCTTCCCCCAGTAAGCACAAAACCCTACAATTATTACAACAGACAGCAGAAGTGACATCTCCTGCCTGCCTGTAGCTGGATGAAGCCAAAAAGCATCAGATGCCCTTAGCCCCAGCCCCAGGCATTTGCCTGGGTGGCACCAGGAATTTGTCACCAGCACTCAGAGCCCTCCAGGAGGGGATAATTGATATGGATGGAGACAACTGCATGGAGACAGACAAGCCACGGGGGAAACATCACTTCTGAAGCTTTGCAAGGACATCGGGAGGGCTCCAGGCCGGTCCCCGCAGAGGGACACCGTGTGTCCCCTGCCTCCCATCCCACGTCCCCGCTCTATCCACGGCTGGATGCACGAAGGGGCGCAGCTCACAGAAATACGACAGTGGAAACCAGACTCGTGGCGAGCGGGCAGAAATCCACGAGCTGCCTTTAGGGGCTTTGCTCCAGCACAGAGCAAAAAAAGGTCCCCAGAAAAGGGCAAAACCCACCGGCGGCCATCAGGGCTCCTCAAAGAGCAGCTTCGACTCCACATACGATTTAAAAACAACGTCTTTTCCCCAAATATCCATCCTGCCCTGCTTGGAAACAGGCTCACATCCTTCTGTCCTCTTCCTCCCCTCCTTGGGGTCTTCTCCAGCTGTTCCAGATGTGTTCAAGCAGGACCAGGCAGCGCTCTGGGGCAACTTCTCATGCTCACCAACCCCACACCACCACAGGGATGGGACAGGACGAGCTGTGGCAGCGACCCACGGCCACCCAGACGAGCTTGGAGCAAGGGGAGGGGATTTGGAAAGCAGAGGATGAAGATGGAGAACGGCCAACGCATCCCCACGTCCTTTCATTGCTCTCGATCTGTGTTTGCATCCGCTCCTTTGCTGTTTTTTTTTTTTCCCCTCCTCGCCTTCAGCACTAACGCAACGTCTGAGCGCAAACCTGCGCGCTTGGCACAAACCCTACGCAGCCCCCTGCCTTCGCCCTCCTGGCGAGGTGCTATCTGGTCTCCAGCGACTCCAGGTATTCCAGTGCTATGTCGTAGCAGAAATGATACTGCTCCTGTTCGGGGAGAGAGAGGGGAGAGTTAAGATCCCGAATTGTTTCTCAAAGCTGCCCCGTTCGAAGGCAAAACAAGTTTCAGCAGCCCTAAGGAAAAGCTGTCGAGCTCTACAGGACCTCACCAGGGCCTTCCTCCCTCTCCTGTCCCCCTATAAAGCTCCTGCCAAAACAACACTGCCACAAACAACTCTTTTAGCAAACAATGCCCATTGCTGGGGAAAATGGATGAAACACCCGTTGGACACAAACACACCAACAGCACTGATTTTCCTGTATTTAGGGGGCACAGGGCATCTTCACCTCCCCCAGAAGGAAGGGCAAGGACTGAACATCCCCTTAGCTTGAGGATCTGGTTTATTAATTGCACCAGGGCTGAGCCTTCCCTGAAACCAAGGCACTTTTTACTTTTTGCTTCCCTCTACCTGGCTCCCTGACTGCACGAGGACAAGCCCAACAGAGCTGGCTCCTATTTTTATAGCAAAATCACTAAAATTGGGCTCACGAAGGCTGTTTTGTCTATCCTCGTCCTCCTTTACTTGACCTGTTCTTGTGCTCTCCTGTCCTCATACAATTTATAGCACACAAAACTACGGGGGAGCGCAGACCTCCGAAGTGTCCATCCCCATGAGATGTTGCTCCTTTCACACATCCAACAAGAAGGGGAAAAAATGGAAACCATTAAGGTTTCTGATGCCCCTGGGTGGAAGCATCCTGGGTCCCCTCATCTCCCCAAATCCTCGGCAGCATTATGGAGATGGCAGCTTGAGCCCCGGCGTGCAAATCCCGTTATCCCCAGGTGGGAGTGGGCAGAGGGGCTTCAAAGCAAGGAGGCTGCGGCAGCTTAGATTAAAAGCACATAAAGCTTCTGGATTAAGAAAAGGGATTGTTTCCATTTATTATAATATAAAAATAACCCCCCACGGGTGAGCAGAGGGGGAAAAAAGCACAAGCTGGATCCAGAGGGAAATGTTCTGCTCCGGCTGATCTCTGCGGGGCTGCGGCTCCTTACACCGGGGGAGGATCCAGCCTCCAGCAGCTCCGGTAGATTGGGATTCCCAGAATAGCTGTTTCAGGTTCATTTGAGGCTGGAGGACGCTCATGTCCTGATGCGAAATGTCGCTTTTTTAATACCGTGGCAATTTAGCCCAATGGGGCTGGTGGCCTCATGCTTGTCACATCATCTTTCCATTAGCTGCGGCTCTCCCTCCGCTCCCCGGTCCCCTCCCTCACCTTCTTCTCCACTTTAATTCCTAATGCAAATCACATCCCCCTCAAAACCATTTCATTTCTCAACTTAGGGATTTTATAATCCAGGCAGGGTAAACATTTCTGGCTGGCTTGTTTTGGAACCACCACGAGGCACCAGCCCAGCACGGGACACATGGGGACGGCCACGTGCCTGCTCCCTCCCCGACCCTGCCATCGGGGGCCTGGAATAGGGCACAAAACTTTCACCCTCCCCAAACGAAACGTGGCTCCATCGCTGCCCCCAGCAGCTTGCCCACCAAGGCATCCTGCTCAAAACGCCCTTCCCTTTTGTATTTCCAACAGGAATTTTCCAGGCTTCACCTCCCAGCCCTCAGCTCCCCTCCTGGCAGCACGAAACCATCCCATGGAGCTGGCTGGGTGAATTTAATTCCAGGCTGTTTTCTCTAAATCACATCCACAGGAAGGAGACCCCCTGCTCCAGCCGAGGATGGGGACAAGGAGCCAGCACCATGTGTCACCTCCCCAGGGACACCCCTGGGCACACGGGTGCTGTCGGAGGCTCAGCTCGGCCAAGCCAGGCAGGCAGCAAGTGACCTGTCCTGTTCCCAGCCCCACAACCCTCCAAAGAGACCCAGTTACAGAACTACAGGATGGCTGAGGTGGGAAGGGACCTCTGGGTCCATCTGGTCCTAGCCCTGCTCCAGCAGGGCCACCCAGAGCAGGCTGCCCACAGCCATGTCTCCAGAAAGCTTTTGAAGATCTCCAAGACGATCCACAGAGGAGACCCCACCACCTCTCTGCTCCAGTGCTCTGTCACCCCTGCGAACCTGCCCTATTAGACCAGGGGTGGGTTTCTGGCAGGCCCCGTGCCAAGGGCACATCAGCACAGTGAGATGAAGGCAGCACCAAGGTGGCTTTCAAGAGGCTTTCACCCAACCCACCCAGCCCAACCTGCTGGGAAACTCACCAAGACATGCTCCTGCAGGATGCCCCAATCACTAGTTGGGTTTGGGGTGGGAAACAAGGTGTTTTGGGGTGCATGCATCCCCCAGCACCTCGCCACTCTGCCAGAGGCTTGCAGGAAGGCAGATTCACGGGGAGCAGCAGCCAGCACAGACACTGGCAGTGCCTGATGCTTACCAAGGTCTCCACCATGTTTGGCTTGTAGTTGCGGAGGGTCTTTGCAGCGTAGAAGACATCTGCCATGTTGTGACACTTGAGCATCTCCAGGATCATGGTGGAGGCACAGTAGGTGCCGCTCCGGCCGCCCCCGTTCCTGGTGGGAGAAGCACGTGTGGTGATGGCAGGAGGATGGCACCTGAGCATCCTCCTGCGCCATCCAGTTCCCCCCGTTCTCTGCCCATCCCTCCCCTCCCAGGAGAGGTCCCAGAGCCCCCTGCAAAGTGGGGGACCTGGACTGGACCCTACTTCCTCACAAGAGCCAAAACAGAGCAAGAAAATGCCTTTTTGGACCATCAGGGCTAGACCTGTGCCGCGGCAAAATCATTCACCCTGGGGTGAAACCATCCGACACGGTCACGTCTGATCCCTGACAGCAATGGGGACTGGGGAGAGGAAGAGCGAGCACAACGCTGGTGTTTTATAAAGCATGTTCTCAAATTATCCTTTGGCTAATGAAGACAGACGAGGCCGTAATTAATTTTTGATTAAAGGCTCGCCTGCTGTCTCTACCAATCTGCGAACGTGCTGGGTCCCATCTGAGCAGAGCGTGCGGGGTTTTGTGCACAAAAATTACCCTGGAAAGGGCTTTTTAGAAGAATTTCTGGCAGGACTGTGGACAAATGAGCTGGTGGCATCTCCCCCCATGCAAGAGCCCGCTCCTCTCCAGAGGACACTCACAAGCAGTGCACCACGGTCCTGCCATCACCGCTCTCCTTCTGCCACCTCTCCACTTGGGCCAGGAGGTGCAGGAAGGACTTCTTGGAGTCCGGGGTGTCTCGGTACGCCGACCACCGCAGGTACTGGAAATGCCGGACCATCAGGTGCCCCTCCTGCAACTAGAAAAGCAAACCTCATTAACGTGATCCCACAGTAATGGGATGTGCCCTCTCTTTTCCCTCTGCTGCCCTCTTTTTCCTCCGCTGGAGGATTCACAGAGGGCTCTTGCCATTTATTAATAGCAGAGGAAAAGAGGAAAAGCCTCTCCTGGTGCAGCAAGACGGATGGTTCCCAGCTCACACCGACCCATCAGTCCCACCACCAACGTGGTTTCCCCTGACCAGCAGCATCTCAGGCTGTCCACGTATCTCACAAAACTTGCCATCTCAGCCTCCCCCAGGGCTTCTCCATCACATCCTCACCTCGCAGGCAGAGGATCCCCAGGGGACACGTTTTGTTGTGTTCGCTGGAAGCCAGGAGCTCAGCGAAAGCTGCCACCCACAGAACTGGGACGTGGTGGCAGCACGCCTTAATACCCTGGTAAGCTGGTTAGCCTTGAAACTAATCTGGTTAGCAGGCTGCAGGAGGAGGATTACACTCAGGGAGCTGAACAAGGCCAGGTTGCAGCCCAGCAGATGTGGGGCTCTTGCTCTGAAATACTCTGGGCACCAGGACGAAACTCCTCTGACAGCCCACTATGGAAAACTGCAAGATAAATCTTGAAGCTTAGGTGCTCCTGATTTTTTGTTGGTCCTGTGTGGACCGAGGGGTTGGACTTGATGACCCTCGTGGTCCCTTCCAACCCGGGACACTCTCTGGTTCTGTGGCTCTAGGTGACAGCTCTGGCTCAGCTCACGGAGCTGGCTCCCCTCCAGCCACCAGCAGCCGGCACGGCTCGTTGAGAAGCAGCTCCTTGCATTTAGCAGTGCTCCTCCGGCGCTCTGCTCCCTGGGGAGACCTCTGCTCGGATCCAGAGACTGTGATCGCACTGCATTTTAATTCAGCAAGGGGCGTATTCTGCCACCAGCCACAAAGGGTTTCAGGCTGACACCCAGGAAGGGCCAGATGCTGCCATGGGGGGCACAAACAAAGACCCCCTGATTCCAGACCAGGCAGAAACTGCCTCCTCCGAGCCCAGACATTCCCCAAATTCCCTCTGCCTGATGACCTCCATCAGCAGAGCATCATCCTAAACCCTTCAGCACTGGGAGACGTACAGCCTTCAGGGTCATCACCTCTTCCCGGCCAGGTTCTGCAGTCAAACCAGCTCTTCCCTGCCTGAAACTCTGCACCCACACGTGCTGCTCATCACAATCCGTGTCCTTTCCCAATTTCACTCCATTTCTCCTCATTTAAAAGCAAGCCAAACTGACCAAGCATGAAAGCCGGGCTTGCAGTAAACACTGCAGCAAGGACACAAAATCCTGGGCAGGTCTCACCCCAAACAAAAACTGCTCTGCAGGTCCCAGAGAGCACACAGCACCCTGGGGGGCATTTCTGTCCCAAGGTGCACAGGCAGTGGGGTACAGACGGACCTCCAGGGGGATGGGAAAGGTCTTCTGTTGAGTTGTCTAAGATCTAAATTTGCGCCAGGGGCGGTTTAGGTTGGATATTAGGAAAAACTTTACCAAAAGGGTTGTTAGGCATTGGGATGGGCTGCCCAAGGAAGTGGTTGGGTCACCATCTCTGGAGGTATTTAAAAGACGTTTAGATGTAGAGCTTAGGGATATGGTTTAGTGGAGGGCTTGTCAGTGTTAGGCCAGAGGTTGGACTGGGTGATCTTGGAGGTCTCTTCCAACCTAGATGATTCTGTGATCTTGTAGGGATGTGGGAACTGGAGGACGGTTGGATGGAGCCAACAGCACTGAAGGCTCCTCTCGGCCAGGAGGCAGCTGGTGCTGCACCCTCTGGACGAGCTGGGTTGGGCTGAAGAGCACGGCAGCACCCACAGGTTGGGTAGTTTGTAGGGTGAGTTACCTGGCCTGACCAAGCTCCAGGGCTGCGAGGCCTCACCAGGTGCATTCTTCTGCTCTCCAAGGGTCTTCACTCTCATAAAAAAGCCCTTTGAGGTGCCCCAGCCCTTCCCCAGACCCACCCAGCCCTCCCCAAAAGCTCCTCCAGTTACCCGCACGGGGGGAACCTGGTTGCACACAGCCACACGTGGAGCCCCCTGACCCACCCCGTGCCCACCCCAACCCACCCCGTGCCTCACCCGCGTGATGTTCTGCACTCGGAAGAGCCGGGACACGATGTCCTCATCCGCCGCTCCCGAAACGTACTCCACCTCCATGGGGCCGTAGTGCTGGAGCCCGGGCTCAGGCCAGTACTGCAGGCAGGGCTGCGGGGAGAAGAGGCACAGCACCGTGACCGGGGACACGGGCACAGCACCTCACACCACGGGCAGCTGGTCCCAGAGGGGGCAGGATGGTCCCCGGGCCTGATCCTGCACTGGGATGGAGCAGGGCTTGGCTGCTCTGGTTTTATAAGCAGCTTTGCCACCAGCAGCAAACGGGACAATGGGGACCCTCAGCCCATGGCCAGGACATCCCCAAAATCACGCCGGTGGCAGCCAACAGCCCAGGGAGGGCCATGTCCCTCCCGTGTGTCCTGCGGGGCACTGATGGATGGCTCCGGCCAAGGGTCACGGCTGGGATTGTTTTCACACCCTGACAGCTGGGAAAGCAGCAGCAGTACAAAATATATGATGTTTGTCACCGCACTTTAACAGAACATTTAGCATTTCAGGCCATCTAACGGCTTGGGCCTAACTGCATGGCAAATGTGTTTGAGAAATAATTGGTTATTAATAGGGGCTATAAATCTCCAAGATCTCTAAGCCTTCTAGACTCAGAGCTATAATTTGGATATTAAAACTTCCTTCGGCAAGACATAGTTCAAGTGAGGGATATACCCTCTAAGTCACCTTTCAAAGCTGCCTGCTGTAAAGGCTGATTTATTAGCTGTTGGTCCTAAACTGGTAAACATTTAAGACCCAGCTAAATATTGTAACACAGACATCCCTGAAGAATAGATGTCCGGAGAGAGAGACAGGGCTGAATAATGAAGAAAAACGGCGGAGACCCTGCCAGGATGGTGCCGTGGGACAGCAGCTGCCCCGCCACACTGCAGGGGATGGGGACAGGGATGGAGACGGGGACAGGCAGCTCCTGCTGGGCACTTCTGAACTAGGGGTTGAAAGAACAGGTGCACAGGGAAAAAATAAATGTGATTTTTTTTCTTTTTTTTTTTTTTTTTTTTTTTTATCCCTTGCCGTGGTTCCCTGCAGCAGGGTTCAGCTGACAGCTGATGCTTTTGCTGCAGAGGTGATGCGTGGCCCCGGTGGAAGGCCGGTGACATGGTGGCACTGCCACGGGGCTGGCTTGGAAGGGGCACTTTGTCCCCCCTGCAGGAGGGTAAGTGTGAATCCAGGGGCAAAACGCACTGGGCACCCACCCTGCTGGACCTGCCCGCTGCTCCTGTGTGGCACCCCTGCTGTATTTCCATTTACACCACTCGTATTTACACCACTTGTATTTACACCACTCAGGACCAGTGCTGCATCCGTGTCCTTGTGATGAATGATACAACTGCCAGTCTGGGTCATTTACATCGTGTATCTGATCTCACCTCATCAAATAAGCCGGCTAATGAAGTCTTCTCCAGACATCCATTAAGCATCCATAAGGGTAATTTTATGTAAAATCCAGCAAGTTTCCTCACTGAATTAACGTTACAGACCTGGAGTGGACTTTTACATCTGCTCTGGCTGTGGCTCCAGCTCCCTGGCCACCTCGGGTGAGGGATTCTGTCCCCTCTCTATAGGGGACAGGTGACAGGGGACATCTCCCTCCAGCTCAGCAGACCTGCACATCCCATCAACACCGTAAAGCCACAGGACAGCCACTTTGCAGCAGGCTCATTTATAAAGCAGCACGCACAAGTCACCAGTCATTTGGAAGACAAACACCTGATGACTTGGCACCGAAAAATTACCCCTGCCAGGGCAGAGCACTGGAGGGGCTGACAGTGTGCAAGGAAACCACAAACCCTCTCAAGGCAGGAGAGAGGGAAGGACACACCTTGCTGGAGAAACATGGTCCTGGTGGTGCATCCCAGCAAAAAAAAGAACCAGGGGAGTCCCATTCTGTGCCAAGCTGAACCAAAACATCTCAAAGAAGCAGGGAAATCCCCGTGCCTCAGTTTCCCTTTTTGTAAAAGGAGGATAGAATCAGTTCTTTAATCCCAAACTTCCCCTTTCCTGTTAACTTTTTATCTCCTCTGGGTATCCACAAAGATTATAGGACAGTAACACAACGCCAACCCAACGCCAACTCAACGCCAACCCAACGCCAACTCAACGCCAACCCAACGCCAACCCAACGCCAACCCAATGTCAAGCAGGCCAGGGCCACCTGCAGGGCCAGCAGCAGCACTCACCCAGGCGGAGTTGGACTGGTTGAGCTGGTTGAGCATGACGATGGAGGTGCAGCCGTAGTCGTACACCAGCCGCCAGAAGTCGGTCGTGGTGTTCTGCAGCGGGTGCAGGGTGACGATGAAGGCAGCGCTCTTGGTGTAGCTCTGCGGAGAGGGAAGATGGGCACCACTAAGGATATGGCGGCAGCACTGAAGCCATTGCTGTCACACCCCAAAAAAAAAGGGTGCTGAGTGCCAGTAAAGCCATTTTCTCCGTTCTGGAGCAGAACTGGCCTCCCTGGCATTGGCCTTGGTCTTGGTGCCAGGAGATGCTATCAAACCAGGTCCAGGCTGTTGGTGAGGAGGGAAGCATCAGCTTTCTGCTCTCATATCTAGCAGGGAAAGGTGTTTTGCACACATAACTTGGAAAGAGAAATCACTCTGGATCCTAGAACAAGCACAGCTGGGTGGCCCCAGCCCTGAGTAAAAGTGCCTCTGCATCACCCCCGGCCTCACCACCGCTGCGCCCCAGCACCTTTGGGCACCCCAAGCAGCAGAGACAACCGGCTCAGCTTATTTTCAGGGGGGAAAGGAAACCAGAATGAAAGACCTCTAGAGACAGGAGAAACCGCTTCAGCTCCTTAAAATACCACCCCTCAAATTACAGACAGAGGGAGGGAAAGAGGCAAAAGGAGAAAGCGGAGGTTTCCAGAAAGGAAACTGGGGTCCCTCCTCTCCATCAAACCCAACGGGGACCCAGAGAAGCTCAGCTGGGTGCCAGCACCCTCCCAGCAGGACTGGCTGTGCCCAAGCACAACCTCCCCAAGCACAACAGGAGCAGTGACGAGGTTTCCATCCTCCCCTAGTAACCATACGTGCCTCTAGCACCCGCACTCCTTTTGCACCAGGGTCAATGACGGTGCTGTGGCTCTGCCGGTGCCACCACCGTGCTCAGCACCAGCGGTGGGCAGCACGGACCATGGATCTGCCAGGCGGACAGACTGACTGAGCTAATGGCTTTGGCACTAAAAGAAAATGAGACTTTTTGTTTGTTTGTTTTCTAAAGAGGGAAATGGATTTTAGCCCTTCAGCAAGAATTTCATCCAAAGGGCTTTTTGTGTCTGTATAGAAATGTATTCTCTGACCCGGGCAGTCCCTGCAGCAGAGATTAAGGAAGAGAGGCTCAGTGATGTATAAACACAAAATGGATGTGCAGACCCCAAGCAAGCTGAAAACAAAGCTGCCAGCACACGATCGCCACAGCCTCCATTTGCCGGCTGCTGCTCCGGAGCCATCAAGCAGCCACCTCCGGCGCAGGAACTGCTCCTGCTGCAAGCAAATGCAGGTACAAGATCTGTACAGAGACGCAGCGAGATAAATCACCATCTGGGGGAAAAACGCAGGGCTGAGCGAGGAGGTGCTGCTGCTCAGGTGCTCGGAGGTGCTGGGGGGAGGCAGGGGAGGGGAGGCTGCCCGGGGCACGCGGAGCTGCGAGGCTCAGCCAAAGCACCCAGCTCGCTTCCAGAAAGTGGTTTCGGTGACAAATGACCCATCACTCCATACTCCGGGCTTGCAGCAAACCTCTCTGCTCTGCTTCGCCATCACTGGCAGGCAGGAAATAGCTTTTCCATGACGGGTGGCCTTTCTGATTGCACGAGGGGACGCACGGTGGCTTTGGGGCCACTTTGGAGCCCCCTGAACTGCAGCAGAAGGGGCAAGAAGCACGCGCCGCGGGATGCTGGCAGCACGCAGGGAAGCTTGGTGCTAACAACCCCCTGCCAGAGCTCCGTCTCCCTTCCATGCTCCAGTTTCACTATGAAATAAATGAAGATAGTGCCCTGACCTTCTTTTGTGAGCGATGAAAAGCTCTTCTGAGACGAGTAAGATGCCACTGCACAAAAGAAGGGGTGAGGGACCCCACTATGCTGGTTCCTGCCCTTCCTGCACAGGCTGGGGCTGACACGTGCCCACACCTTTGTGCGTTTGTACGAAACGAGGCACTGTGAGTGCACACTGAGCAAGGGTTTGGCATGAAAAGCCACCCCACAGCCTACGACAACCCCACCACCTGCAGTGTGCCCACTCCTGCATTGAAAGGGGGGCTCAGGCTGCATGCTGCGGGCTGCACAGGCACTGACCACTCTGCAGGATCAGCAGCGAGCCACAAAACCACACCAGGCTTCCCCACATCCCCTCTGCAAGCCCAGGGCCCCCATATCCAAGAGGGACACCCTTGAAATTATACCAATGACACCCAAGAAACCCAGCATTTCCACCCACAAGGGCACCAAGGCTCGCCACATCCCACCTCCGAGCCCACACACCATCCAGGGAGGTTTGCAGCGTGGCGTGGGGACCCTGAACCCAAAGCAGCCCCTTCCTTCCCCCCCCCCGGAGCACACGTACATCGGTTAAGGCCGCGTTGATGTAGTTGTTGCTGTCTCCGTCCACGGAGATGAGGAAGGGAAGGCATCGGTCGGGCGGCAGGACGTCCATGCTGCGGTTCCTCTCCCGGTTGCGGGGCAGGAGGGCGATGCTGCACTCCTCCACGTCCAGGTGGGGAGTGACCGAGTTCAGGGTCTGCAGGCAGACACGTTCCCCTTAGCTCCATCCCTGCTGGGACCGGTCCCCAAATCCCCTCCTGGCTCAGCTGGGAGTTTGGGAGGGGCGGTGGGGGTTTCGGGGCCGCTCACCTGGAACTCCTCCCGCAGCTGCGAGGAGTTGCTCTGCGGCTCTATCCTCACCATCTCCTTGTAGGTGGGCTTGAACTCGCTGGCGGGGATGCTGGTCTCCCCGCACAGGCAGGCTTCCAGGATGGCATCGTGGATGAAGACGTACTGCTCCTTTTGGGGAGGGAAGAGGCTGAGCTGGGCAGTGAACACAGGAGGTTCCTCCTCCTCCTCCCCCATCGCCCAGCCCCTTCTCTGCCAGATGACTTTGTGCAAAGCCAGGGCAGCTTCTGCTTGCGGGCAGCCAAACTGCCTCGTGCTCCTGCTGCAGCTCTGCCAGCCCTAGAAAAACCACCCCACAAAGGCTGAAAAACAACAGGATGGGTGCTGGCTTTCCCTGGGACACGATTTTGGTGATGCACCAGGCTGGAAGGACTTTACAGCCTGGAAGGGGACGGCAGAGTGAGAGCGATCCCTCTGCGAGGTGCTGGCATCGGCAGCATGACCCACCCCATGTCCCTGCTCACCTCCGTCTGTATCATGTTGATCCTCCGCGAGCACAGCGTCTTCACGCAGTTGTAGATGTCCACGACGCCCTCACACTCGGCCATGTCCAACATGACATCCAGGACGATGTAGCAGCCGGTTCTCCCCGTGCCAGCGCTGGAGGAAAAAGGGAAAACAAAGCAGAGATGTTCCCAGTCCACGTGGCACCCACACGAAGCCCCGGGTGCCAACAAGGTCTGCGCAGGGCTGGAGGATGTCACACGCCTCCGTAACGCAGCCCTCAGCCCAGCTTTCCCTTCACCCACCCCCTCCACACACCCACACGCTGCTGCAGGGCCGGGGCTGTGCGTGGGAGCTCCTGGAAAAGGGGAATCAGCGCCTTCACACAGCTGCAATCCACGATTTTTGCGACAAACCCGGCAGCCCTGAGTGCCGACAGTCCTGCGGGACCCCTCCCTAAAGGGTGCTGCTGGAGGATGCTCAGCACCGTGCCCCAATGCTCAGCACCGTGCCCCGATGCCTGCAGCCAGAGCAGGCAGCAGTCCAAATCCTGGCACCTTCGGCCCCGCAGCCAGAGAGCGACAGAGGCTGAGCCCCCCAGAACAGAGCCGCCCCCCTGCTCCTTCCCCACAAAGTCCTCCGCAGTGAAATCCTAATTTCTGGGGCTGATGAATCATTCGTCGTGATTATCAGCGATTACATACTATGGGAACTAATCACACCGGCTCTTGCCAGTGAATGAATACTGATGAGGCAATTGACAGGGAGAAATCAAATAAAAAATCCCTCCCGTTCACCGGCTCCTCCTTGTTTGCCCAGCTAAGGAAGAGCCATTAACCTGTCACACACCTGCGTGAGGACAGAAAACCACTGCTCCCAGCTCTGCTTTCCCACAGCCAGACCCGGGGACACGCTGTGGGGACAGGGAAAGGCGCTGTCCCACGGGGCAAACCCAGCATCTCCCTCCGGGCAAACCCAGCATCCCGACACAGCCACCGCTGGTGGCCCAGCCACCCATCCTTCTGTGCCACCATCTCCCATGGGGACAAAGCTGGGGCAGCACCCAAGGGTGCTGGGGCAGCACCCACAGCAAGATAACTCTCTGCCACCCACCCCAAGCTACCCGCAGCCCTAGGACGACTCCTTACAGCTCGCTGCCTTCACATGGGGACACCCACCTGCACACCCCAGCTCCTTCCTGCCTCAGCCCTCCCTTTCGTTGCACATTTCCTATTTTACTGCTGAACCGTACAATTTCCAGGCTTTTCAAAGGCTGAGCATCCACCTGTGACGCATCGTGCCGCCCCGTGCACAACCCAAAAACCCAAAAACCCGCGTGGGATGGGGACGGTGCCCGTGCCCACCTGCAGTGGATGACGATGGGGCCGGCGTCGGGCGGCGTGGACGCCTTCACGCGGCGGATGAAGGCCAGCAGCCCCGTGGCGTGGTAGGGGACGCCGTGCTCGGGCCAGGACGTGAAGTGGAACTGCTTCACCTCGTGCCGGGCCGAGTAACCTCGCTGCAAGAGAAGGGCACCACGGCATGAGGACGGATGGACAGATGAATGCTGGATGAAGCTGGGGACTGCAATGGGGGAGAGCAGCAGCAGCAGCCCCTGAGGCTGCTTTGGCTGCTTTGTGCAAACCCTTGGGACAAAACCCCTGCAGCAGGGATGCTAGAAAGGTCTTTACAGCGGAGAAGGGCACAATCCTGCCCCAGCCACCCAAATACCCGATTTCCCTTGGAATCGAGGATTTTCCCAGCCACACCACAGTTGGTCATTTCAGGAGCCCTACAGCTCTCTCCTCCTCAGCTGCAAGAGGGTTAAAAACAACCAGAGAAGGCAGCAGCAGCCCTGGGGCAATCTGGATCTGTTCCATGAGCATCTTTTCTACCTGCCTCCTAACTAGACAGTAATTTCATGTTCCTTTAGATTAAGGGGTGAATTACACCGGCTCCATCCCCAGGTACCACGCTGGAAAATAACTGCCACATTACGCACGCCGCAGCCTGGAGGGGAAAAAGCATCATTCATCCTCCTTTGCAATTACACGGCGCTCACCCTGAAATTCAATGCTCACCACTGACCACAGAAACAAAAGCAGAGCTGAGATGTGTGCCCAGGCAGAGGGCACAGGGCCAGGACAGGGCTTGCAGCAAAAAGCACAAAGGGAGGAGGTCCCAGCATCTCCAGGCTTGGAGGTGGCACCTCCAAAGATGCAGAAAGCCCCACGCTGGGGTAAATTAAGAGGGTTTTGGTAAATGTTAACAGAGAATGGTTAAAGATGCCCGAGGTCTGTCCTCTGCCTGCTGGGTCGGGCAGGTTCCTGGCTGATGGGAGCGTACCCTCTCGAGAGCGAAGGTGCGCACGGCGTACTCCGCCAGCGTCTCCGACTGCACCAGGGTGATCTTGATGTCCCCGTACATCTCGGAGTCATCCGGCCAGTATTTGGAGCATTTCACCTGCAAGGAGGGGACAGGATGGGCTTTTCGGCTCCTGTGGAGCAGATTGCAGAGCCACAGGGTAGGAAGGAGCGAAGGAGAGGCTTACCCGGCCCACCTCCACCAGCTTGGTTATCATCACGATGCTGGAACAGTGCTCCTGCCACACCATGCGCCAGAAATCGTACACCATCTCCTGCTTGGGACCTGCGGGATGGGCAGAGGGGGCAGCTGTGTGGGCTGGGTGCTGGGGGATCCTCAGCTGGCCAGCACCGCACAGCCAGGGGTGGAAAATGTGGTCCTGGGGATATTTTGGCTAGGACAACTGACCGGCTTTGCTATTGCCCCATTTGGCCCCAAAACTGGCCCGTTTCTTCCCTTTTCTCACAAACAGAAGGTTAAATACCCCAGGGACAAAACCCAGCTGCTAAATCCAGCAGAGAAAGAAGAGAAGGGTCGACTCACCTTGGGTGGCTATGAAGTGGTTGGACCTGTGGTAACCCTGCAAGGGAAGCAGAGGCGTCAGGCCCAGGGGGGGCCGTGGGGCACTCGAGCACCACCCCACCAAACCCTTCTGTCACCACCAGCAGGTCCCCAGGCTGGCCGTGCCACCAGCCCGGTGCTGCCCCAGCACCCTGTCCTGGCCCAGATCTCATCTCCCCCATGCCAGCAAAGGCTTTTGTGAACCCCCCAGCCCGCAGCCCCCTTCTGAAACAGCACCTCCAAAACGCCCCAGGATCCTCCAGCATCACTGCTGAGTACGCCCACACCACCACAAGAACCCAATGGGAACTGCCCAGCCCACGACTGCCCCTGACTTTGTTTCTCCCCCCATTCCCACTCGGTCCACACGTTTTACCAAGCCTGCCTCTCACGGGCACTATCCTACACCTTTACGCAGGGTGACGGCCCCATGCCCGGGAGCAGGGAACCATCTACTTACTTCTCGGTTAATCCGAATCTGAACGATCCCGTTTGGACACAGGTTTAAGAAAGAAAGATCAGAGACAGACATTAGTGAGGCAGAGCTCGAGAGACAGGACAGAGCCACGGGGCAGGAAGGACAGACGGGGACAGGCACAGGGACACTGCTCGGGCACAGGGAGCCCATCACAGTGGCATCAGGACTCCTCTGCTGGATGATGTCCTCTGGACAGGAGGGAAGAATGGGATCTGCTGCTGCTTCCAGAAGATGTGAGGAGCCCACAGAGCCCCCCTGAGCTGTTCCTCACTCAGTGCCTAACAAAGCCTCCACCAGAGCCCAGAGACACGAGTCTCCCCTGGGCTTGGCATTGCTGGAGGCACTGGGATGTCATTCTGGGGGCTGAGCTGTGCCCAAATTGTAGCACTGCTGTACCGGGGTACCCCAAATTCAAGCACTGCTGCCCCCTGAGCCCAGGGCGAGCCACCAGCCCATCCCTGTGTCCCCTCCAGCTTCTGCATCCTATATCCTGGGTAGGCAATAATTTTGGGACCATGGCAAGAACAGCGAGCATAGAAAAGGGGATGAGGAAGGAGAGGAGCAGAGGAGAAGGGAGAGATGCAGCTGCACGGGACAGGGACAGAAATGAGCAGAAATTTCTGACGGATATAAACCAGGCTTGTCAGAGCCCAGCCTGGCTCAGCTCCCTGCAGGGCACAGACCCCGACGGCCCCACGGGACACTAAGCCCCAACCAGAGGGGACCACGGCCCCGTCCCCACTTACATCGATGTAGTTGGCGTTGATGTAATCCGAGTTGGGATCTCCCAGCAGAGGATGGAGCTTCACACGGTGCCGGTCATCTGGGAGGCAAGGGGAGAGGGTAGCATCAGGAGGTGACAGGACAGCGTGTCACCTGCCCACCTTCAGTGTCAAACGGGGCCCTGGGCAGTGCCAGCTCCAGGACAAAGCTCCAGAGAGCAGCACGCCGCAGGGGGAAGCAGCAGCAGGGCTCCTGGAGGACCTGGTGGGTCCCCATCCCTGCAGCAACGTGCAGAGAGCATCGTGTAGCCCCTGCGTCACCCCCAACCACCTGCACTCCCACACCAGGAGCACCCCGGGGCGCACCAGAGCCATATTGTGGGTGTTACCGCTGTTTAAGCACCCCAAAACGTCCCATCTTCAATTGCTCCCAGCTCCAGCCCTCCTGTTTGCACTGGTGCTGATCCCACGGGAGCTCCCAGGCCTGGAGCCCCGCTGAGCAAAGCCTTCTGCTGCCCCCAACCAGCCAAACCCCATCAGTTTATTCTTTGCCACAGACCAGAGAGTTACCAAAAACCAAACCAACCAACCAACCAGCCCTTTAGAAGGCTTCTCACACCCTTTGGGCTACCCAAGCCTTTGTTACAGGCACTCACATGTCGACACGTGGTCCTGTCTCCCTTTGGTTTTGTCTTTCTTCTTCGAAGCATCCCAGCCTTCAAAGAAGCTCTGCAAGGAGAGGTGGCTGTCACAACCCAAGGACAGGGCTCTGGGGACACCCCCAGCCCCAAAACCCTCCCCAGGGCGCAGGGGCAGACACGCCAGCTCCATAGCAGCTCTGCCAGCTCCATGCTTCTGTTGCATCCACAAAATGCCCCATTTTCCAGCAAATTATATGCTGCCCATTTTTTTTTCCCAGCTTTTTTTTTTTAATCTCCCCAGCCCCTTTCTCTCCCCAGCACAGAACAGGTTTGTGTGTAATAACAGTAACATTCATAGATTGGCATAAGAGGAGGAAAGTGGAAGGAAATTACATGTTTTCTCCCCTCCCATAATATCTGAGTGCTTTCAAATGACTAGTTCCAAGAACATACAGCAGCTTTTCAAGGAGCACTAATGATTATAGCCAGCCCTGGTTTGTCCAATACATGAAAAGGGGGGGAAAAAAAAGCTCCTGCACTTGAAACAACTAAACATTAAACAGTAATTTCCCTGGGAAATTTCAATCGCCGGATCTGTGGGACACCGAGGAGTCAGGAAATCAACACTGCTGGGCACGCTGCAGCGGAGCCGCGCCGAACACCGCGCTCCATTACAAGAGCTGCAGCCCCACAAGGTGGGACGGGCACGATGCGAGTGGTGACCCTTGGGGAACGTCCTTCCCCTGCAGCCTCGCCACGGCCTCGGGAGCTGCTGGATTGCTGTGGAATTGCTCGGAGGAATTGCTCTTCCTCAGGGAGGGCATGGTGGAGAGGGAGGAGGTGGCAGGGAGGTGACACCGCCGGGTGTTTGCCCAGGAGGACCTGAGCACGGAGAAGCGTCCCCAGCCCCAGCAGGAGATGTTGGGTGACTCACTGCATGGCTGCCAGAGCTGTTGGGGCTCGTGTCATCTGACTAAATCCTGAGCTGCCAGCACCAGAAACCCGATCCAGACTATCCAGAAAGCAGGGACACCCCACGTGCTGACAGCACCCAGTGATTCAGGATGCCCAGAGAGCTCAGAGAGCTCGGACACCCACCTCCTCCCCTCCAGAGAACCGCAGCTCCAGATTTGGAGCATCCTCTTGCACAGGGGTCCTCCCCATGCCATGCCACATCACAGGGGACGTGTCCATCCAAAAACCCACCCTCCCCAAGACACTGGCACGTGAGGCTCTCACCTCATACTCCTGCTTGAAGCCGTAGCCTTCGGCCGTCTTCATCTGGTTGATGTGCTGGAGGAGGTCAGCCACGCGCACGGCGGGATGCAGCTGCCCGGTGTGGTATGGGGACCCTTTGCGGCCACACTGGCGACGAGGGGAGCCCCCGAGGAGGCTGCTGGACTCGTTGACCACGCTGCTGCGCTGGTCACCTGCAAGTGGAGGGGGAGAAACATGGCCATCAGGGGGGCAACACCTCTTGGACCACAGCAGAGCTCTTTAAAACCAGTGGGCAAGGTCTTAGGGGGCTCGGGTGCTTATTTCCCATCGACTGGAGGGCTCAGAGCAGCAAGAGCTACGTGCACAGATATCCACTCGAGGCCCCACCTCGAAGAATTGCATTGCCGACGTCTCCAGCCCAGCCTAAGGGTTAATTCTCCTCGCTGCGGGACCCCATTGCCTTATTGCTAGCAGCGACACAACGGGCTTTGCTGCTGCTTAACGGGCATGTTCATACAGTGTTTTACCCAGTCCGTGCCTTTGCCATGTAATTACCAGCATCCCACACAGCCGTGTGCCTGGCCAGCAGACGGAATCCCAAAATTGGGGTTTGGGCAAGAACTGATGCTTCCCACTGCTGCCAGGAGAGGCGGCCGGCGCGGATCCCACAGCACCAGCACGCAGCTCTGCTGCGACGGTGAGCCCTGGATGTGGTTTCCCTAACAACACTTCTAAAAACCGCCCGTGCCAGCTCGCTCACACAGCTGCCAGGCTTTTTATGGGGTTTGCTTGGATGCAGGGAGCACCCCTTGCTCATGCCGACATCCCCCTGCTCCCTGTGCAGCCCGCGCAGAGACGTTCTCCTTTGGGGTTACTGGGAAATGAACTGCGATGTGCCGGCAGCTCCGGGCAGGCTGGGATCTGCACAACCAAACGCTGAGGAGCCTCTTAGATTTTCTTACAAATGCATTAGGGGCTTGGTTTAAACGCAAGGAAACTGAGGCAGGCTGAGGAACAGCCCACAGCGGGTTACGGAGCAGCCCAGGCATTTATCCCCATTAAATAGCAATAGTTTGGGGTCAGTGCGGCTGCAGCAGGGGCTGAGCCTCCCACGTCTCCTTCTCCACCCCTCAGCTGAGCAGAGGGATGGGGAACAGCCCAGAGATGATCAGAAAAGCAGCTCCAGCCCAGGTGGGAACAGGATTGGGCCCCTCAGCCCCCTTCTTAAAAGAAACCCAGCGCAGTCAGCTCTCCTGGCCCTGAAAAGCTCCGTACAAAGCAGCCCGGTTACGAGCATTTCAAGAAACCCCAGTAGGAGCGTAACTGAAAAATAATACACCTATACGGATGCATTAAAAGGAGGAAAAGTTTGCCCTCTGGGCTTCTATTATCTGCAAGACAATGCCAGGAATCATATTAATCCAGCAGTCAGCGGAGAGGAGCTGTGTGTAAGCAGCATCTTGGAGTTACTGTAACAGATGTTATTAGCATATGGTTGAAACTGGGGCACTGAACGAGTTATTTTACAACTAAATCAGCGCCGAGACGCATCCTCCAGTGGGTGTGAAGTTATCAGTCTCCCTCTGATATGAACGCTGTGGCTCTTTAACCCTCCACACCCCGCAGCTGTGCACAGCGACACAAAACACGTCCTGCTGGAGCCGAGGAGCCGATTTGGGCGTGCTGCTGCTGCTGCTCCAGAGCTGGGCACGCCGAGGTTCCCCGTCCTTACCCCGGTTGCTGTAGTTGTGGGTGTCCATGAAGGACAGCCCCAGCCTCTCGTCCTCCTGCAGCGTGCTCTGGTCCGTGAAGCTGCGGTCGATGGCGCTCATCATGTGGGTCTTCTCGTGGCGGTAGTTGATGGTCGCTTTGGTCATGTTGACGGGTTTGCTGCAGCGGGATGGGAGGGGAGAAGTGGGGGTGAGCGGAGCTGTGCTGGCCGTGCTGCCAGGTCCCCAATCCAGTGACCCTTCGGGCACCAGGATGGATTTTTTTCCCCTGCTGCTTTGGTTTTCTGCTGCCCCGAGCCAGCTGCAGCCCCGCATGGAGCACCCCTCGCTGGCTGGAGCAGTTCCAAACCACCCATCCTCTGTCCCCCTCTGTCACCAGGGCGGGCAGGACAAGCAGAAGACCCAAACCCAAATCACCCAAGGGACCTCACAGCTCCTGGTGGGGACAGGACCCTGCAGGACGCTGCCAAAACTCCGCATTCAATCAAGCATCAGCCGCCCCAGCAGGAGCAGAGCCGTGCTGGGTATCTGGCCCTTCCTGCTTACGCTTCCTTTGGTCTCTAACGAGCTCAGAAGCATTATTTTCCCAAGCCAAAGAGGCCCTTAAAACGCACTTGACAGAGAAAAGGACTTGTTGGAGTGGAGAGCAGCAGAGCAAGGGGGGCAGGAGGAAGGGAGGGGGAGAGAATGACAATTACTTACGGGTAATAGGAATAAGAATAGTAGTTCCTCCTGGCAGGCGTGCAAAGAGAACGGCAGAAATTGCATAAGCAGCTTTTCTCCGGCAGAGCAAAGGGAGGCTCAGGAGGCTCGGGGGCACGGTGCGGGAGGGAAGCGATGGGCACGGGCCCCGAGCAGCTCAAGGAGCTCTCCCTCCTCTCCAGCCCTCCCTCCCCACGGGGCCATTCTCTTTTTGCTCCATAAAGCGTCAAACCACGGGATGGAAGCTGAGGGCGGCTCTTCCCTGCACCTGGCAGGGAGCCTTGGAGGGCAGGTAACGGGCTGCATGTGCCTGTGAGTTACTACTGGGGAGCCTGGAGCTGTCAGACGAAGCCCTGGGGACTTCAACCCTCCTCAGTGCTCAGGAAATTAAATGCTCCCAGCAGAAACCTGGCTCCCCTTTTGCACCTGCAGGAGCCCGGGCATCCTGGCAGCGGGGCCAAGCACCGGCTCTTGTGGCCACCACGGTCCCAGGGCAGGTGGAGAGGTGTCCGAGGGGATATTTCCCGTTTTGTGAGACTGAGCTGCAAACACGTCAAGAATTTAGGCCCTCCCCAGGGAGCTGAGGAGGCAGCCCGCTCGTTCCCCAGTCGGGAGAAGTGGGGTTGGGGCACCGCGTTTCCAGCCTCCGCTGCCTGTCACCATTCATTACGGACAGGCGGATTCTGGGGGCACATTTCCATTGCGCCACGTCAGCGTTTTTCCAACAGCAAAATGCTCCGGAGGAGATTTATGAGCCAGTCCCGGCTTCCAGACAGCCCCCAGTTCGGGGCCCTCGGTGCCGGAGCTGATTTGTGGCCCCCTTCCATCAGTTCACACCAGGATGCTGAAACAAAGCAGCTCCTCCTCCTGCCCCAGACCGGTGGAAATGCGGTGGTTTTCTACCCGCTGACCCAGCAACACCACTTGTAGAAACCAAAGGGCTTCAAATGCAGCAGCACCAGCGGCGTTTGCTCCGTGCAGGACAGGTCCAACACCGCATGCACGGGCAGGCAGGGAGCTACGGGCCGATCCTGCACAGCAGCACGGCGGTGAGGGGACACCGCAGCCTTGCTTTCAAGCTGGCACAAATCAGCAAGAATCCCTCCAGGTGATAACCAAAGAGCTCTGCACTTTGCATGGGCTGCGGCTGTTTTGCTCCCCCCAGCCATTCGCATTCTTTCCTTATTTCGCTCCTGTGCCTGGCACGGGGACGATGTTTAATTGCTGCCCTTTTCTCCCCATTGGGCCAGCCCGGCTTTTAATGCCCCCCCCCCCGGCTCTGCTGCTTCAAGCCCCCCGCATTAAAAGGCCACTTTCCAGGGTGCTGCACTCCAGCAAAAAGCAGCAGCCACGGCCCCAGTGCTCCCGGGGATGAGTGTCCTGGAAAACCCTCGTCCTCCTCCCTCCTGCCCCACTGAGCTTCCCAAATATCAGCCGGCTGAAATGGCCACGGCTGCATCCAGGCAGATGCTCGAGCTGGGGAGCACAGGGACCCCTCCCAGGAGGAGTTTGGGGTCCCCAGGGAGCAGAGCCCTGGGAGGCTCCCCTCCAGCACGCACAGGAACTGGAACGTCTCAGAGCCAGAAAAACTGGAGGCTACTAAAAAAATCAGTATTTCTGCATTAAAATGAGCACCCGCGTCCTCCTGCCCAAGCCTGGGAGCAGGAAGCCCTGTTCGTCCCGGTGCCCTCAAGCACAGGGATGGTGACAGAGGGGCTCAGCACCACCCCAGGACCCCTGAAGCTGCAGCATTTCAGTCCCTACAGAACCAGCAGAGCAGCACGAAGCCAAGAAGGAGCAGTAAAAGACTGGAAAACACGGGGGAGAGCGGTGGAACAAAGCTGCAGAGGGTGAGGGGGCATCCCAGGACTTTGTCCTTTGGTCGCCCAGTGTCACAGGCAGGACACAGCCTTCTTTGCTGCTGTGCCTGGGTTTATTCCATGTCCTCGATCCATGCAATGCCCCGGGTGCTCAGCATCTCCCTCCATCCCAGGCGGGCAGAACACCACCGAGCCATCAACACCAGCCCTTCCCCACGCTCCCGGCAGGCAGGGGAGGGTTGGATGGGGCAGGGCAAGCAAATGGGAAACCTCAAAATTCCCCCCTATTGTGCTGGGAGGAGGTCACCAGTCCAGTTACCCCCAGTCAGTGCCATCTCCCCGTAAGCTGGAGCTGGGAGGACGGACGGACAGACGGGAGGCGCGGGTTCCCCTTACCCTTTCCGGATGACGACGATGATGGCTCCCAGGAGGATAATGAGGACGACGAGCCCGCCGGCACAGATCCCCAGGATCAGCCCCATCTCCTCCGAGTGCTGCGACACCTCCAGCGGCCGCTTGCTCTCTTTGCAGGCAGCTGCCAGGGGAAAGCAGGGGCAGGGATCAGTGCTCAGCTCCCTCCTGGCCCCTGCCAGGGCTGGGCACCATCCCCTGCCTCCCACATGGCTGGGGGAGGGGAAGGAAATTCACAGAATCCCCCCAGCTGGAAGTGACCCACGAGGACCACTGCATCCAGCTCCTACATAACATCTACGTGATGTTCATACAACGTGCTGTGCAACTTCTCCTCTACATGCAGGGGGTGCAAAGCAGGAGGCAACAGAGCCCAGAAGTCTCTGTTCTCCGCAATTCCTCCCCGTGAGATGCTCTGAGCTCCCTGCATGTTTTATCCCTGCGGAGATGCTACAGGAAAAGCCTGGAGAGCCGCAGTGCCTTGGGCACCTCCCTTCACCTCTCGATCCCCGGGGGGCAAAGTGGTCTCTCTGGGCCACCTTTGTCACCCCAGACACAATCTCGCTGCGCTCAGCATCCAGCACAACCAGCCCCAGCACCACCTCAATAACAGCATTAGAAAAAAAACTCAGCCAAGGGTAAAAATAAAACACCCCAGACAGCAAGCAGCAACCACACACCCTCCCAGCAGCGTGGGGCTGAGCTCTACCAAAGCATCGAGCACCCAACCGTGCGGCAGCACCCCAGGTCAAGCTGCCAGAGCAGGGATCTTGCAGAAAGCAGGGAGCTTACCTTTGCGGGCGATGCGGATGCAGTTCAGCCGGGTTTCCTGCGGAGGAAAGAGACGAGGAGTCAGGCTGGCTGGATGCAAACCTGCTTTGTTGATGCTTTTGCCCCCCCCAGACCGGGGGAGTTCCCGTGTGGTTTGTGTTGAAGCACCCACTGCTGAGCCTAAGGAGCTCTGGGGCACACGGAGTTATCCATCCCAATGAGTTATCCATCCCCAGCATCTTCTAAACCAACATCCTTTGATTTAACAAAGCCGTCACTCCTGGCACAGAGGGGGAGCAAAGCTCAGGGAGGTGCAAAGTGAAGGTCCCCAGTGAGCTCCTGGAGGGACCCCAGTGGTCCCAGCCACCCGCAGGTCACCAGCGAGCTGCTGGCCATGGCCAGAACACCCCAGGTCACCACTCAGAGCTTCATGGGGTTTTTATTTATGATCAAAGCTCTCAAACCCCATCACTGGTGCTCTGCACGTGCTGCCAACATTGCTGCGAGGGCTTCACGCTCAGCTGTCCAATAATTTTCACATTTGCATTGGGGGTTGAGCTCAGATATTCCGTTTTTCCATGTATCTGATCTCTGTTGGAAAAAAAAACTCCACCATTTTCGCAGCTCTCCTCTCTGAGCTTCCTCCAGCACCTCGGGACACCGGCGCTGCCAAACCCACTCTGTCCTTGCAGCCCGATGCCAAAATCTGCCCGCACGAGGTGCCTGGGGTGGCTGGCACGGCACCGCTCTCCCGGAGGTGCCAGGTCTGGCTTCTCCTGCTTCGTGGTCCAGCTGGCCCCAGAGCCAGGACAAACCCAAGCTGGGAGGCAGCTTTTTCGCGACGCCTGACAGCAGCCAGCACAAACCCATTGCCTCCCAGCAGGAAGGTTATGAAGCACCAGTTATCCAGCAGTGCCTGAGCGAGCCAGAGCCGAGATGCTGCCGCCTGTCTCAGCTCTAATTACAAGCCAGCGAGGTGTGAACGATCCCAGAGGAGGAGGATGCAAAATTCAGCTCCTTCCCAGCGAGAAGGGAGCTGCAGCCAGCATGTGGAGCCACGCACAGAGATGCTGCCACGGTGCCACAGCTTCACGTTTCGCAGCTCGTCCCCAGGGTGGACCAGGAGCTGCTGGAGCATGTGAGGATGATGAGGGTCTCCTGGGGGTCCTGAAGGCAGCTTGGAAGAAATCAGCCCAGATGGGGAGCAGAGCTTGGGACAGACGGATCCGGGTACTGCTGCTGGGAATCTGGTGAACTGGTGGCTCAGGAATGTGCAGACATCTCTTGGTTCCCAAATCGTCCTTTCTCACCCGAGGATCAGCCACTGGGAACGTGGATCTGCCCCAACAGCAGCAGGGCTGAGGCTGGATGCCCCCAGTTCCAGCACTCATGGCCAGGACCAGGCAGGGGACACGCACACCCCAGTGGGTGCACGGGCTCCACGTAGGACAGGGAGCACCCGGCTGCACTCCCAACGCACCCCAGGGTGGCCCCGAGTGACGGGAACCAAGAGCAAAGAGCCAGCAGGAGGACCTAAAGCAAAGGATCTGAAGCAAGCCCCACTTTCCAACACCCCCTGGACCCCATGGGGCTGGTGGCAAACTGGAGGTCCCCAGTTTGCCACACGGCTACTCACCCCTTTGAGGTTGCTCATGGCCTGGAAGTAGATGAGGTACGCCTTCTTGGGCTCCAGCGGCGGGTTCCAGTAGCCGCTGTAGGTCTGGTTGTCCCCCACGGTGAAGGGTTTGGCTTCAGTGAGGCTGCTGGCGGGCAGCTCGGCCCCGAAATAGTGCACGGAGCCACGGGACACGGCGTCATCAAACGTCAGCGGCACCGGGAAGCACTCCTGGCCGCCCAGCTCCCGCTTGATCTTCTTGGGCCGGTCCTCTTCCACGATGACCTGGTAGGTGCTGGGGGGTGGCGGGCGCAGGTTAGTTTTGGGAGGACGGCTCTGCCCTGCCCGCCGTGCCCTCATCCCCCCGCAGCCCCCTGCCTACCTGATGGGCGCCCCCCTGCCCTGCGCCGGCCGCAGCAGCACCGTGATCGTGCTCTCCGACTCGCCCAGTGGTGATGGCATGTCCCCGTAGTCAAAGGTGGGAGCTGCAAAGGGAGCGGGCAGGAGTGAGCCACAGCCCCGTGGCCGCCTGCACGGGGAAACTGAGGCACGAGCAGAATTCCCCAGGGCCTAAGCGAGTGCTGCATTTTGGAGAGGACCGTGGAGGGGGCTGCAGGAAATGGAGCAGGATGCGACCTGGACTGATGCTCCAGCCTTGGGATGCGCTCAGTATGCGTGGGGACATCACCCCGTCCAACCTCTGGCATGGCACAAGCATCGCCCCAAGGGGCAGCAGCACCCCAAAGGCAAGGAGAGGATCCCCCCGTGCCCAGCACAGCCCCGTGGGCCCCAGGTGATGGTCAGCACTGCTTTGCAGTTTCAGTGCCCCCCCATCAGGACACATCGCAGCCATGGGATCTGTTTTGGGATCTGCTTGTGACCCTGACCCCCAGCAGAAGGGGACTGCCCTCTCCATCCTGCTGGTCACCACGTGCTCCCTGGTCTGAGGGAGCTCTGCCACGCAGCCCCGCGGAGCATCTCCCTTAGGCTGTCCCCTGAACCTACAGCAGGGAGGAGGAGGAAGCAGGGATGCAGAGCAGCACCGCTTTGGAGAAGAGGTGATGGCCAAAAAACTACGAAGACATTTTTTGATCTAACCATAGATCAGAAACACAAATGCAGTCCCAGGCTGTGGGCACAGCACCGTGAGCATCCTTCGAAAAGCAACAGCCAAGCCCACAGGACCTCTACAGATGCTCTGGCACTGCCACCACCAACGTGCCAGAGGAGAAAGCTCCTCAAAACCCCAGCAGCACTCGGCGCCAGAGCCCAGGGGACATACCAGATATGTTGGTGGTGATCTCGGTGAGCGCCGTCTGCCCAAAGCCCTTGCCCGTGCGGGCACGCACCGAGAAGAGGTACGTGGTGCCGGGGTGCAGGTTGGAGAAGACGTGGTAGGTCTCATTGCGCAGCTTGGAGACCGTGCGCCGCGGGCCGGGCACGTTGACCGCCGGGTCGGAGGACTCAATGCTCTGGTAGCTGATCTGGAAGGACAAGGGCAGGGCATCACGAGAGGGCAAAAGCTGACGGCATGGCAAAAGGAATTAATTACAGGGATTAATTACAGGGATTCACCCGCAGGAGCAGCCCTAAAAGCAGGTGTCTGTGTTTTGGGGTAAATCAGAAGATAACTGGAAAAGTCACTGCTGGATAGTAACAGTGGCACTGAAAGCTGACCCAGGAGACACAAACCCTGTGGCCAGGAGGATTTCAGCAGGCTGGACCCGTGCTCCCATTGCAGCCACCAGCAGCTGCTGAGCTCTGATAGATCCGTGGGTACCGGGGCTTGGGACGCACCTCGTACTGCGTGATGAGGCCGTTGGGCTCCACCGGTTCCTCCCACTTCAGAAATATCATGTCCTCCAACGGGGTGAAGGTGAGAGACTCGGAGGCGATGCCACCAGGCACTGGGGAAGGAAAGGGAAGGTGCCCACGTGAGGACGAGCCCTGTGGGGATCTTCTCCGGGTGCTTTGGTGCTCCCCAGGGACGCATCCTTGGGGCTGGAGCTGGCACTGCCCCCATGATATAACCCCCCCTGCACTCCCCACTATTACCACCACCACCAGTAACACCCACCAGTAATTACAGCAGGTGAAGGTGCCAGGATCAATATTCCCTTATTTACCATGGATTTCCACCATTCCTCCCCTCCCAGACCCAAGGGGGTTATTGAGGAGGGACAGGAGCTTGGCACAGACCAGTACTCCCATTACTCCCAGGCAGAAATAACACTTCACTGCCTGAAAAAACGCACCCCCTCGTTTCAGGAGCAACTAAACCCGCTTCCCAGAACAAACTACCATGCTCCGCAGGGATGCTGGAGGCGCAGGAGAGACTGAGGGCAGCGTTAGCAGCTTGGGAACAGCCCCTGGTGGGACGCACTCCAGGCAAGGCATCGCCAACAGCTTTATATTCAGCACAGCTTCGTTCAGCTCTGCGCTTTGGGTCCGGGCAGGTTGAGCCATGCAAGCCTCACACGCATGGAAGCAGCCTGTTCCGACCGGGTGCCAGCTCTCCCCATCTTCCCTTTATTTATTTTTTTTTTTCAGCTTTTGTTCAGATCTAATTACACGGCCAAGGGAGAGGGATTGCCTTCCGCATGCTTCCCACCGTGCAAATACACAATTTCCACTTGATTTACAAGTTAATTTAATCACAGGCACCATGTCCTACACGTGTACACAAGACGCTTATTAAATTTCCGGAAACCTTTAGGGCAGGAGTAGTGTGTACGTATCAGTATACATCGCTCCTGCAAACAAATAAAGCAACACGGAGGTGCCCACCTCTGGATTCCAGCACTGGCCGATGTGCTCTGCTGTGTCCGTGAGCACTAATCGCACTTGCAGTGCTATTTTCTACTTTTTTTGGGGAAAAATCCCACTGTTCGGGGATGTTCCCATGGACCATGCGTTTGTGCATGCACTGGGATCAGACCAGCGTTGGTGCACAACGGCTGCCAGCTGTGTGTAGCCCCCTGCCATCCATCTACACCTCTATTTATGGGTTTGTATTTTTTTATTCTGGCTTGTAGTGCCTGCACCCTGCCTGCAAGGGAGAGAACTGGCTCGCTGCAGCACCTGCACACAGCTCTGCTCAGCGCAGAGGTGAGGGGAAGGACGGGCAGAAGGAAAGCCCAGGGAACCAAAGCCCTCCCCCAGCCAGGTCTTTTTTTTCCAACGACTCTCCAAGAAAAACCCCAGTGCTTCACAAACAAAGCACAAAAAAGCCAAATAAAACACAACCAAAGGTCCTATTATTGAGCCTTCGCTACCTTCTTGTAATTGCATGTGTGGCAGCTCATTACCCAGCCCTGGCAACTCAAATCATCATTACCCAGTCTCAGCCACAGAGCACACAGGGGGAGAGACTCAGCCCATTCCCACCACGTTCAGTTGCTTAAAAAGATGTTCCTGTCCCATGGGACCCAGGGCCCGAGGTGGGGATGTCCCCACCACACTGTGAGGTGGCCCAGCACAGCCGAGGCACCAGCCCCTGCTCCTCCGCAAGCCTGCCACAGGAATCTGGGAGCAGTAGGAGCCGAGCTTTACACCCGGTCATTAGCTAATTTAGCTAAACTGCGCAGTCCTGTAGCTGGGCCAAACCCACGTGTAATGTTTGCAGTACATCCATGCACCCAGAGATGTATGGATCCCTCCTGGGACGGGAAGCACTCGCTGCACCACGCTCGATCCAAGGGGAAAGCAGCCAGCCCCGGCTAATCTACATAGAGGGAAGCAGCTGGAGCGATTACAGGATAGCACAAAAACATCTGGAGCTACTGTATTAATATACAATAGGAAAGCAGCTGGAGCAGTCACAGCACAGTGCAAACAGCTGAAGCAATTAGAGACGGAAAATAAAGCGTGGAGCTGGGCGCCCACGGGCAGGCAGGCTCAGGTCTGGGGGCACACAAAGCGCTGATGGGACGCACGAAGAAATCGCTCTGGTTTTAGCATTCAGAGCTTAAAGTGGGACCCCAAAGACTCCAGTTGAGTTTGCAGCTCTTCTGCCTTAATTCTGATTCTTGATCCTAAAAAGTGCCTCGGAGATTAACAACTATGCGAGGGGTTGCTTAAGCATAGGCAACAGGCTTTGCCCCGGAGCAAGCAGGTAATTTCTTCCCAATTATGTGGTCTGTTCCCCATTCGTGCTGCAGAGAGTTAATGGTGCGTGATGGGCGAGTCGGAGTGAGCCAGTGGGGAGGAAAGGATGGAGGGAGGGATGCTGCGGGCACGCTTGGCACCCTGCACCCACTTGGGGACACCGAGGCTCCTCACACCCCAACAGGGACATTGCCCCTTGTTGGTACCTCTGGATAGGGAGCTGGGTCGAGCAGGAAGAACAGAAATGGTTTGGCTGTGCAAGGAGAGCACACGTATGCAACCCAAATCCCCCTGAAAACAAACTTAATTGGGGAGAAGTGCTGGGGAAGCCGACCAGAGCTGTGCCGGGAGCGCGCTGACCTCTGGCTCACGGCGCTCACCAAGGAGCGTAGCAAAGCCAAACTGATCAGCCTGAGCCCTGCAGATGAAAGGAGTTCCCGAAGTGCAAAGCATTAATTGTTTTAATCAGTTGTTGTTCCTGCGAGGCTTCAACTCCACAACAAGGGATGAAGGAGGACCCGCCACTTGGGGACGAGTCGGGCTAAAACACCACAAGGACAGCGCTCCTGGGGCGATGCAGGACATTGCTCTGCCAGAACACCAGTGCTGCCCCATCACCACCCGACTCCCCTGGGACACCCGCAGCATTTCTCCCCCTCTCTGCCATCACTGCATCACCCTCGCCTCCCCACAGGAGACATTCCCATTGTGCCCCCCAAAAAGGAGCAGAGGGAACACCTCGGGGACCCTCCCCAAACCCGCCGCGTGCCCTTACCATCCTCGTCCGTCTGGAAGGTCACCTCCTTGCCCTCCTTGCGGCCCTCGGGGTTGGAGAGGATGAGCTTGACGTGGATGTTCTTGTAGGGCAGCAGGTTTTTGATGGTGTAGCGGTTGGCGTTGCGCTCCATCTTGGCGCACTCGCGGAAGGTCTGGTTGTGGCCGCTGCCCACCAGGTAGCGGTAGCACAGCGAGACGGTGTAGGTGTGGCAGCGGGTCAGGTTGTAGCCCAGCGGCTCCCACTGCAGCGTCAGCTGCCTCGACTGGATTTCGGAGAAGGCCAAGCCCTTGGGGGCCCTCATGGGCTCTGCCGGGGGGAAAGAGGAGTCAGAACACATCGCTCAGAGGTTTACACTAAGGGCGTGTTCACCTAGCTTCAGGCACACAGAGGGAAAGCCCGTGGTGTAGGAGCAAAGCAGCTGTGCACAGACAGCAACCCTGACCCCAAAAGTGGTTCCAGTTTGCTGCCCTGTGGCCTGCCTTAGGTTGCCCAGAGAGGCTGAGGAGCCTCCTCCTTGGAGATCTTCAAAAGCCATCTGGACATGGTCACGAACACCGTGCTCTGGGTGGCCCTGCTGGAGCAGGGCTTGGACCAGATGCTTTTGCCTATCTCACCCCAGAGCAGATCCTTGAGCAGTGTGCACAAAGCAAATTCCCATGGGATTTGCACCACGAAGGAGTTGGAGCAGTGCAGGGTTGCAGGAGGCATTTCCATCCTCAGCAGATGCTCCAGCAGCTCCAGATGTCCTCACGGGACATCCTCACCGCCTGCACCTGATGGGTCTGCTCCACGCCTGGTGGCAGGGACCCACCTCTGGCACCATAACTAGGAAAATGATCATTTTCACCTCAATCATCACCAAACACCGCATCATCTCCTTCACCCGTGGAGAACCCATTTCCTCTTCATTCCACTGTATTTAAGTGGTCAGTGGGGAGCAGACTCCCCCGGGCCAACGTGTGCAGATCCAAAGAGCAATTCAGCAAGAGCTCAGCTAACGAGGATGTCCGCAGGCACCGATACCACCGAATATATCCACGCAATTAGTGCCAGCACCGAGCCGCTGGCGCTCACAGTCACTAATGCAGCTGCACGGATGCAGGCAGCGTCGATCACGGGTGACAGCACCGGGCATCTCCCCTCGCCCCGGGGCAGGATGCATTTATCCTTTAAGTGGATTCTTCCAGAGTCCTCATGGGTTGGATCCTGCAAAGCCCATTGTCACCAGGGGTTGGTCCAGAGATGCTGCAGGGCGCAGGCTGGGACATCAGGGAGGATGCAGGGCTGGTGACCAACACGTTGCTGCCTTTCAGGTGGAAGAGCAGCGGCTGCTTCATCCCTTGCAAAGCCACCGTGTGCTGGGTCAGGAGTGAAATCCACGGCTGTGTCACGCAGGAGGAGCGCAGGGAGCCTGGGCTGGAGGCTGGGACCATCAGAAACACAACACGGGGCGCCGACACTTGCAACCAGCACCTGTCATCGGCTTGAAGGTAATAATGAAAGCCCGGCTTTCTCAGAACACTTGTGAAAATTAATCTGGGAGAAAAGCTCCTGCCAGGCCCTGGGTCGAGGTTTGCATCTCCTGATCTTCTCCTCCAATGATGTCAGAAGCTGACCCTGCAGGGTCAGAGGCATGGGCAGAACCACGGTGCTCCAGCTCCACGATGTCCCAGCCCCATGGGCTGCACCCTGCAGCGGCAGCACGGGGAGGATGCACCCAGAGGTGACAAGGTACCGGCTCACAGCGCTGTCACCAGCACGATGACAACATAGGGACGAGCCCGTCCCCACGCCCTGGTGGCTGATTCGAGCTCAGAGGGAAGGATGCTGCTGGTACCTGAGTTGCTCAATCCCTGCATCACCCCCAAAGGGAGCGTCCATTGGGACAGGGACCCTCCACCCACAGCATTAAGGCTGAGCTGATTTAAAACAACAAAATAAGCTCATTCCTGGAAAGGATAAGTGCTCCAAAGCACAAGGACCACCAGTTTTGTCTTGTTTTGGTGTACGTACTAAAACAGGGTACAGTCCTGGCCCATTGTCACCACTGCCATTGCCACCCAGCTGATGGCAGGAATGGTGTTGTGATGATCACGTCCCCTCACTGCCACCTCGTCACCTGTGCTCAGCCAGAGCTGCGAAGCCCACACCAGAGATGGCTGCCATGGGGCAGCAGAGGTGCCTCCACCAGCCTCATTGTCCCAATAACTGGAGACGGTGACATCCCCAAGCCCCGGTGACCGCTGCGAGGTGGCCACCACACACTAGCCAGCCTGTCCTGAAATTTTAGGGATGCCCTGAGATAGAGACGGCACTGGGGACCCCGCAACTGAGGTGAGCAGCTGTCCCCAGCCCCCTTCACCCATCACCAGGGATGGGAACCAGGCGCTGGCCCTAAAAAGTCAACAAAATGCAGCTTCATACATCCAGAGGAGCAATGCTCCAAGCCACACCACAGCCCCTGGACCAAATCCGCTGCTCCCAGCCACGGACACTGCATGGACACCAACCCACCTGCACACTTGGTGCGGCTGATGAGGGGGGGTCCCGGCTTGCCGGTGCCCCCCTCGCCGGGGCGCGTGAGCAGGACGCTGATCTCATACTCCGTGTCGGGATCCAGGTGCCATAGCTTGTAGGTCTGCATGTTGACAGCGTGCACCTCCGACCAGGGCCCCGAGGTCATGCGGTACTCGATTTCCTTGCGCACGATGGGGCCGTCGCCGATGATGGAGTTGGTGTTGAGCTGGATGATGAGGTAGGTGGAGCCGGCCCGCAGCAGCTGGGGGGGCGCGATGGGTGTGGGGGGCTCTGGAAGAGAGAGGAGAAGTGGTTCTCCAAGCTGGAGCATCCCCTCTCAAAGCCAGAGCATCCCCCATCCCGGCACCCCAAGCCACAGGTACCACAACTGACTGCAAGCAGCACATTCACATCTCCTCCCAAACCAACCCATTGCTGTCAGGTCACAGGACAAACTCTGATCTCGCACCCAGAGGATGAGCAAAACGCTGACAAGAGATTGACACTGAAATGTCAGCAAGCACAGGCTGATCTTTAAATTTCAGCCTGTGCCACGTGCCCTGCATCTCTTCAGCAGCCTTGGCAGCAATAGGGTTTCACCTGACCAAACTTCAATTATATTTAGAAGATGCACTGCCCAGCATTCAGTAAGGTAGTACAAAGTTTCACCAGAATTAATTAATTCCCACCAAATGCAATGAAAAATAAATGAAGGCCAGCGGGAAAGGTAGTTTCCAGGTTTTATGCTGAAGCACAGTTTAGCTCATGCCAGTCACAGAGAACAAACACAGTCCTGGTGCCCTGACAGAAACCCCTCTGCAGCCAGGGGCCATCAGGAGCCGTGGCACAACGCAGAGGGACGCCCGTGGGCAGCACCCACCTTTCACGATGAGCTCGGCGAAGTTGGAGACGCCGGCGCCACGGCTGGACTGGGTGACACAGCGGTACAGATCCTGCTCGCCCTTGGACACCTCGTCCAGCTGGAAGGTGGCCAGGAAGCGCCGGTGGCTGATGTGCTTCACGGAGGCGGCGGGGACCACCTCGCCACTCTGCCTCTGCCCGGCAATGAGGGAAAAGGCATGAGGTCAGTGTGACACCCAGAGGCACCCAACGCGGTCCCAAAGGATGTCTCTGATGAGAGGATGGGGTCGTCCTTCTCCTCCCCAGCCCAGTGCATCCTCCCCGCTCACCTGCATCAGGAAGCGCTCTGCCTCGGCGGCCTTGCCGGCGGCCACGCACTGGAAGGTGGCATTCTGCCCCGCGTTCACCTCCACGTCGCCCAGGCGGGAGAAGTGGGGGGCTTTGGCTGCCGAGGGACACAAGGGAAGAGTCAGGAGGCTCTCGTCTGCCCCAAAGTCCTGCTGAAGCCCCCAAACCCGCCCTCAGGGAGATGAGCTTGGAGCAGGCAGCTTCCTGAGAGCACTGGATGGGCTCAGGAGCATCTTCGTGGCCCAGTAAGCCCATGGTGATCTCCTGGGCAGGACCTCCAGCCTGAGGTTGGGGACTGGTGCCCATCCTAGGAGCCTGTGCTCTGTGGCCAGTAGGGCCAGGGAAGAGATCGTCCCCCTGTATCTGCTCTGGTGAGGCCGCACCTCGAGTGCTGGGTTCAGCTTTGGGCCCCTCACTACAAGGACATCGAGGCCCTGGAGCGTGTCCAGAGAAAGGTTACAAGGCTGGTGAAGGGCCTGGAGCACAAGTCCTGTGAGGAACAGCTGAGGGAACTGGGGGTGTTTGGGCTGGAGAAGAGGAGGCTCAGGGAGACCTCATTGCTCTCTGCAACTGCCTGGAAGGAAGGGGTGGGGAGCTGGGGTCGGCCTCTGCTCACAGGGAACTGTGCCAGGAGCAGAGGGAACGGCCTCGAGTTGTGCCAGGGGAGGTTCAGGCTGGCAATGAGGAGACATTTCTCCTCAGCAAGAGCGCTCAGGCGTTGGGACGGGTTGCCCAGGGAGGTGGTGGAGAACCCGTCCCTGGGGGTGTTCAGGGAGAGGTTGGACGTGGTGCTGGGGGTCGTGGTTAGTGGGTGGTGGTGGTGGTAGGGGATGGTTGGACCAGATGACCTTGGAGGACTTTTCCAGCCTTAACAATTCTGTGATTCTATTCCAGCAAGGCTGGAGGTGAAGAAGGAGCCCTGCAGGTACCCGAGGAAAGGTGAGCCCCCCACCCCGGTGACAACAGGACACCCTGGTGCTCACTGTCCCTAGGACTGGCCCATGGGCCACCAGCCCTGGAGCACCCACAACCGATCCACCTCCCCACAGCCCCCGCTCCCATCCCACCCCCTACTCACAGCACGGATAATTCAAGAGCAAGATGTCATCCAAGCCAAGATAACCACGGCGCTCGCTGGAAATCACCGCCTCGAAGAGGACCTGCGGCACCGAACAGAGGGGTCACGCCTGGCCTGGGGGGTCCCCTAACCCAGCACCAAGCCTTTGGAGGCGACCCCATCCCCTGAGCAAAGGGATTTTACACACACACTGACAGCAGGTGACGGAGAGACGGATCTGTAACACATTTGGGGGGCTCAGAGGGGCTCACCTGGTACTCGTTGGGCCAGAACAAGCTGACGGCCAGCTCCGCCTGGTGCCACTGGCGGCCGTGGGAGCCGGAGGCGTTCCAGACGGCGCTGCCCACCGGGCCCCCCGTCACCCGCACGTAGGCGCTGAGGGTGCCGGGGCTGTGGCCGTCGCGGCTGTACATGAAGTAGCTGAACTGCAGGCAGTGGGTGTCGTTCTCGCTCAGCGCCTGGAAGAGCAGGTGAGCCCGCTGGCCCGCGGCGTGCTGTGAGGCGTTCACCATCAGGTAGGAGCCTGTGGCCGGGGAGGGGGGGAAATCAAAGGGGGAGAGGAGGGAGAGCGTGGAACGGTGCCTCTCTCCTCCGCCTCGCCCCTAAATTTGGGTATGGGGAGGGCGGCACCCGTTGGAAGGAGCTGGGAGGGAGGGGACCCCAAGGATGGGCCCTAAAGGAGAGAGGGATGCCGGAACCCCAGGCAGCAGCACGATGCCAAAATAGGACCCAGCAGCCGGAGGAAGAGGGGAGGATCAGACACACTGCCCCCAGGACAGGCTGCTTGTGGCCCCAATTCCCCCAGGACACCAGGTCCTGCTGCATGTGCCACCATCAGTGGCTTCAATGCCACCAAAGACTCCGCCCCATACCCAAAGCCACCAGTAATGAGCCCAGAGCTGCTGATGCTCACCCCAGGGCCACCCAGGATTTCCCATGAGGACCAAAACCCCAAAGGGGACCCAAAACACAGCATCTGCCACCCAGTCTGTACCCTAAAATCCCGCTGGAGTCCCAGAGCAGCCCAGGGTCCCACAGCTGGTCCTCACCCCCACCCCACAGCAAGGACGGGACTATTAATATTCCTTCCACTTTAATAACAGCAGGCGCTGTAAGTAACAAAGCCAGGCCATTTATTCAAGTCAACCGTTGTTTTCATGACAGCAGCCCCTTAATTATTAATAGCTCTCACCGCTGTTTAATTTACATGAGTTCACACACTTTTCTCCCAACAACCCCTGGCAAGTGGCTCGACCAGGGCATGGGCACCGACGGAGCCTAACGAAGGCCGGGGGACACCCGTCCAACTCCCCTGGCCCTTGGGAGCTGCACCCATGGGTGGCCCTGAAGCACCCAACGGGCCCCATCTTCACCTGGGGAAAAGCGGCACCAGCACCGCACCACGACATCCTTTAGAGCTAGGAACCAGAGGGATGGAGCTCAGGGGTGGCCGAAAGGGGAAAGAAATCACCAAAAAGCAAAATTTGGGCCATATTCACCGATCCACGCTGCTGCCCAGCATCCCAGCCTCTCCAGGCAGGTGCCCAGGGTGAAATAAATTTAGTTTCTCAGATAACACAGACGCATTTCATGGACGGAGGGGAAGCCAGTATGCAGCTATTCCTTCTGGGTTTTATTTGGTTGTTTTTTTTTCCTTTCTCTCCTGAAAAATTACTCCTGCACAGATGAGAGCGGCTCCACTCGGGCCAGGGGATGCTGGCACTGAGAGACATCTCCCAAATGCAACCTCTGCCCACCCCATCTTCCGGGCTCTCATCGATAACTGAAGCCCTTCCTCCTGCCCACAAACAAAACAAAGCCAGAGGACATAAAAAAACTAATAATAACAAGACTGAGACTAAAATTAACCCCCTGAAAAGTTATTTTAAAGACAGAGAACGTCCATTAGCTCAGCTGGGACCAGACACCCCTGGCTCTGAGTGCAGCAGGGCAGCAGAGCTCCTCTGGCAAGGCTTCCCACTCTCTACATTTTCCTCCTTGATTTTCTTTCCTGGTGTTGCTGAAATGGAAAAACCAGGCTCCCGCTGCCTGCTCTGGCAGTAACGATGCATCTTTGCAATGTCTTTTCCCCAAAAGTGACCGGTGTTGACTCCCAGCATTGCCTCCACCTGAAGCCCCTGCATGCAGGTTGGGTATTTTAAATGCTAGGGAACAAGGAGAGGTTTCACCTGGGCTTGTTCGCAGGTATTTTTCCAATTTTCAGCCCGTTTCTGGTTGTTTTTTAAAGCAGCCCGATTACAAAGGCAGCATGGCCCTGGTTGGGTGCCCCCAGGAGCAGCACGAGCACACGGGGAGCTCCAAGAGGTGGTGAGACCACAAAACTCAGTCCCAGCGGGATGGGCAGCCCCAGGGGGCTTGAAATTAAGAATTATCCTACTGCTGCCAGCAGAGCTGGGGAGGCAAAGAGGCCACATCCCTGCCCTGCAGCATCCCAAAGCCATAAGGATGGGCAGGACCGATGCCAGCAGGCAGAGCACAAGGCGACATTGCAGCCGGGTTCTGTGAGCCCTGTCCGTATGCCGGCATTACAGCAAAAATCCCCTCCAAAAATGACGAGAGGGGAATGATTTGCAAACCCCACACGAAACAGGCAGCTTCAGCAGCCCCAGGAAGGGGCCGTGGCTGGGCTGAGGATGGAGGCAGCCCTGCGAGCATCCTTCCCTCCGCGTCCCTCCTTCCCCCGGCCGCGCCGAGTCCATTAACGCAGGCGGCTCGATCGATGCCGCGCCTCGTTTGTTAAATCCTTTCTCCGCCGTTCAATCCAATCTAAGGTTGGTTTTAATTGACACGCTGGCCCAGCAGGCTGTCACCCCGCTTCGTCACTGCGAGTAATGAGCCAGCCCCCCCCGGAGACAAGCAGCCCCTCCGCTCGGCTGGGAGGACACCGGCAATTTAATTTAATTTAGTTTTCAGGTGGGCTTTTAGGGAAAAGTCCAACTGCTCGGCGGAGAAACAGAGGAGTCTCAAAAGCGCTAAATAATATTTCAAATGAAAACAGAAATAAGTTTCCAGCTATGTTCCCGACGGGAAAAAACATCAATTTGTTAGGCTAAAGTTGTTGGCGAGACGCGTCTGAAGGTCTGAGCTGCAAAAACAGCTCTGCCTGCATGGGCTGCACGCAGGAAGCCCTGGACCCGTCCCTGCAAAGTCCTTGTGCAAGGTCCCCAGCCTTGTTTTCTCATTTTGGGGACATCATCCCTTCCTTGTGATTCAAACCAGGTCTTCAAGGACAACTCAGCACCTCCAGCAGCCTCGGCACCGATTTGCGGGGAGGTTGGAGGCGCTGCCGTGCTCCCCTCCAGCACTTCCACATCTTGCTGAGATTTTATTGTACAAAACCACAGAAAGGGGAATAAAAATAAAAGGAGAGAGCCATTAAGAGGCAGCGAGGCAGGCATGTGAAGCGTGCACCAGCACCCAATTTCTGCACTGAGCCATAGGATGAGCATCTCCCCAGGGAGCCCCAGCATCAAGGGCTGGCCAGCCACTGCCACGGGGCGCTTGGAAATGCCCCAATACCTCTGCCCAGCAGCCAAAACCAAGGTCATTTTTTTCCAAGGTTTTTACAGATATGCAGCAGGAGCCGGTGGGAAAGCAGGGCTGCAGCTGAAGGAGAGGCACCGGGGTGGCAGCAGTGGGGACGACGGAGGGGGCACAGAGGAGTTTGATGCATGAAGATGTAGAAGAGACAAGCAGGGATCCACGGGGGGATTTTTCCACTACTGGGTTTGGATAGAAAACTTTCTGATGGTTTTGCAATGCAAACCCAGAAAAGAAAGTCACTCGAAAAAACAGACCCATGCTTCATCCTGCCCTTGTCCCATCCAACAGATTCATGCGGGGATTGACCCAAGCACCGGCTTTATTTGGGTGCTCATTAAGCAAATTCCAACCCTCATCTCAGCCCCGGTGCCCGGCACAGCAGCACCACGGCAGCGGTGGCGCAGCCTGCCCCGGCTCTCCGCCACTCTCCCTTAAAAGAACAATAACGAGCTGAAAAAGCAAGATTGCAACGTGGGAGAGACCCATCCGTCTTCTTTATGTGAAAGAGAGAGACGAGTCACAGAATCACAGAATCACAGAATTTCTAGGTTGGAAGAGACCTCAAGATCATCGAGTCCAACCTCTGACCTAAAACTAACAGTCCCCACTAAACCATATCCCTAAGCTCTACATCTAAACGTCTTTTGAAGACTTCCAGGGATGGTGACTCCACCACCTCCCTGGGCAGCCCGTTCCAATGCCTCACAACCCTTTCAGTAAAGAAATTCTTCCTAACATCTAACCTAAAACTCCCCTGGCGTAACTTTAGCCCATTCCCCCTCGTCCTGTCACCAGGCACATGGGAGAACAGGCCAACCCCCACCTCGCTACAGCCTCCTTTAATGTACTTATACAGAGCAATAAGGTCACCCCTGAGCCTCCTCTTCTCTAGGCTGAACAAGCCCAGCTCCTTCAGCCGCTCCTCGTAGGACTTGTTCTCCAGGCCCCTCACCAGCTTCGTCGCCCTTCTTTGGACCCGCTCAAGCACCTCGATGTCCTTCTTGTAGCGAGGGGCCCAAAACTGAACACAGTACTCGAGGTGCGGCCTCACCAGAGCCGAGTACAGGGGGACGATCACCTCCCTAGCCCTGCTGGTCACAGTGTTTCTGATACAAGCCAGGATGCCGTTGGCCTTCTTGGCCACCAGAGCACACTGCTGGCTCATATTCAGCCGACTATCAACCATCACTCCCAGGTCCTTCTCTGCCTGGCAGCTCTCCAACCATTCCTCTCCCAGCCTGTAGTTCTGCTTGGGGTTATTGCGCCCCAGGTGCAGGACCCGGCACTTGGCCTTGCTGAACTTCATACAGTTGACCTCAGCCCATCGGTGCAGCCATCGGTGCAGCCTCCGAGTCAAGACGGAAAGAGAGGAAAAAAACAAACACAACAAGAAAACAAAAAGAAAGAGGGAAGAAAAGGTAGAGGCGGGTGGCCGGCAGCCAGCATCCGCTCAAATAAATCCTGCACTCCTTGAAATTGGCTGATCTCCAATAAAAACTCATTTTAATCCAGGACCACGAGACTCCTTTGTAAAGTGCTCCCTGGAGAGGCCACGGCGCTGTGAAATAGCGTTCATCTACCGCGCTGCCAGGGGGCCGAGAGGCACAGTGCTGCCTGCACCTTGTGCCCCTGTCTGCAAACAGTCAGGGGGGGCTCTTGGGGACCCCTAGTAAGGGGCCGAGCACCCCCATGAGTGCCACCTGCCTCTCCCCAATCAGCATCGGGGATGGGGGCACTTCCCAGGGCCAGACCCTGCCCTGCCACACGCTCTTGTAGCTCAGCACCGCAGACGGTCGCACCCCTGAGCTTCAGCAGAATAAACAGGTCAACTCTTTGCTTCCATTTAAGCCCCCACTTCTCATTAATCGGTGATTACATCCTCAAGCAAAGCAAGCAGCCCCAGCTTTGTGGCCAAGCACGGTCTCCACCTGACCCCTTCAGCCCCCCAACAAGCCCCCAGGCTTTGAACTGCAGCCGCTCAGCGCAGCTCTTAAATTACAGCAGGAAACCAAACAGAAACCCCAATTACAGGCGGGAGACTCGCCATCATCCATCCCCAGCATCCCCTCCCCAGCTCTGTTTCCCATCTCGCTGCCCCCAGGTGAGCCCCATCAGAGCACAAATTAGGTTAATTCGGTTTAAAGCAATTATTTGGACAACTATCGGGGAGGAGCTGCCGGCAGCCCTACAGCCCCCATGGGTGGCTGAGGCTGGTTTGTGGTGCCCAGCACGTGCTGGCCCCATGGCACATCCCCAGCCCTCCGAGCCGGCGGAGGCTGCTGCCTTCAGGGATGCACCCCATGGATGCTGGGAGAAATCCTGGATCAAAAAGGTGTTGGGAAGAGGAGAAGATAAATGAAGAAGGGATTAGCAGAAGGGAGAAGCAAGCCGAGCCCAAGGCAGAAGAGCGGCTGGAGGCAGGCTGATGGAGCGGTGACAAGATTTCTGTGAGGCAGTGAATGACAAGTCATTTTTGCTCTCCAGCTACAAACCAGATTTTCCCTCTTTCTGCCCAGCCTCAGGGTGGGATCTGGCCTCTGGGTGCTTCTCTGGGCCGCTGGGCATGGGGACAGCTCAGTGGGGACACACCAGGATGCAGCATGGGGCTGGGATGAGCAAAGCCACCAAGCAAAACACTCACTCCAAGAGCCCAGGCATCGGAGGAAGGAGCTGGACCCAAAAAATAACAAGGAGTGGCTCCAAAGCAACGAGATTTTAAAAAAAGAAGATAAATTCAATTCGTATTTTTATCCTCCAGCTCACAGCCAAAAGCCTCTCCCCGCAGTGCAAGAGCCAGGAACACACTTCTCCCTTTGCCATGACTCCTGGAGATGGGACCTTCTCACGAGCACCAAGAAACGAGCAGATGGATGCCCCAGCAGGGAGAGCTGCTGAAGGTGCCGTCAGAGAAGGATTTTGGGGCTCCCGTGCTGGCGAGGCAGGGCAGGGGCTGCAGATGTAGCACTCCACGACAGATGGGGAATTTGGCACGGCGAGCTTGGGCGCGCGTCGCAGGAGATGCTGCAGGGACCCAGGCAAGCTGCTGCCATCCCAGCACCACAGCGGGGAGAGCCCAGGGCTGTGGGGACACCTCCCTGCATTGGCAGCAGGGCCCTGTGTCCCCAAGCTGTGACACCCCCGGGGCCACGCAGCACCCTGCTGAGGACGGACACAGCTCATCACACCTCGCCATCAGGCACAGCAGCACCCCGACCCCAAAACTGAGGATAAATCACAACCCAAGTGCCCCACGGGGTGCTTCCCATCCCAGGCTCCGGGGCAGGGGATGGGTTTGGGGCAGATGCCCGCGGGGCCGGGACTCACCGTGGGGCAGGTCGGCCGTCAGATGCGGCATCATGTAGCTGCGGACCAGCTCCCACCCGAAGTCATCGTCCTCGCCCTGGCTGTACTCGCACTGGGTCAGGTCGTCGTCTTCCTCGAAGGTGCAGCCCGCTGCGGACAGACAGACGTGTCAGTGCCCCCGAAAACCAGCTGCTCCCTCCCCAAAAGCCCAGCCGGGACGGATGCTGCCGCATCCCACAAAAGAGGGGGAGTGGTGTGGGCATCTCTCCCTCTGCTCTCACTCCTGCCAACGCGGAGCAGAGCTGCCCCGTGCAGCCACAAACGCTGCCAGGGGTCGGGTGAGGACAGGTCCCGTCAGCTGCCTCTCCCTCCCTTCCCATTGGGTTTCCCCAGCAGTGAAACAAGCTGCCAGGTCTCAGCTCGGGGGGCAAAAATCCCACTCTGACCCTTAGACCATGAGCTGTGCACTGCCCGACACGCCAGCACCAGGCCCCAGCCAAGACCCCCAGCAGCAATCCCACCCCACAAGCCCATTGCCGAGCCCCCAGCTGCGGCTGGCACCCCCATGCCCCTTTATTTGTGAGCTGGGGGGTGTTGCTTTTTCCCCTTGCAAAGAGCAAACCCAAAAGCTGCGCATCCCCAGGCTGTGGGGCTCCACATCCTTCCCTTCCCCAGCCCTCCCTCTCCATCCTTCCCCTCCGTGTGCCAGCCCCTGGGCTCTGGGGAGCTGCTCCAGGGCGGCTCATTAACACTGCCCCATTGTTCTGCTAAAATCACTGATTACAAGCACTGGGGCTCCGGTGATAATTAACATGAGCCCCTAGGCTGGCGAGGGCAGGCACATTAGGAAAGCCCTGAGCAAGCAGAAAGAACAAAGACAAACATCCCCGAACAGGCCAGCAGGAAAGCAGAGCCTGGGCCAGGGTGTGTTTTGGGGGGTTTTGTTCTTTTTTTCCTATTTTATCCCCAAATTACATCAATTAATCCTCCCCGCTGCCAGGGGATTTGTGCTCATAGGGCTGGTGCAGGTCATGCTCCCTGCCCAAGCAGCCAGGGGACACACAGACAGATGTCTCCTGTGCAAAGCCATCCATGGTGGGGACACCACTGGGACTGTGGCAGGGTCAGCGTCACCCCCTGGGGGCAATGGGATGGAACCAGACGGGGATTTTCCCTTACAAGGCTACAGCGGGGACCTAGGGATGCCTTTTTGCTGCAAACAGCCCCAAAACAGCCACGTTGCCAAGTCAAACCACTGCAAAAAATCCTGTAAGACTTTAAAAAAAAAAAAAATTTATGTCTCCCGACACTTTCATATATGAGAACAGATTTGAGGCTTTTTCTCTTTTTACACTCAGTTTTTTAAAGCACCATCCACAGCGTCGAGCTCTTTTTCTCCCCAGAACCACGCGAACGGGAAACTTCTTTCACAAAGACTAAAAGCACATCCTCTCCTATTCATAGGACCGAAGGAGCGGAGCCCTGACAGTTTTCTCAAATCCCTCTCTAAATGGGCCGTTTGTGCTGCTCAGCTCCCAGCGCCGACCCCGCCGCTGCCGCGCCTGCCGTGCCCACGCGCGGATGCGGCCCCGGCTGCTTCCCATCACCAGCCCCGCCAGAGCCTAAAAAGCCTGAAGCTTGGCTTGGCTTCCTAATGGGAGGGGAAAAAAAAAAAGCAGAAATCTGTCAAAATTTTCCATGAAGGAAAGGGAAAAAAAAAAGGCAAAATAAGTGCTGGAAATTTTTAAGTGCCAAGTGATGTCGAAAAAAAAAAAAAAAGCCCATGCGTTTCCTTCCAAAGTCTGTTGAGATGGGATATTGTAGGAGGGAGAAAGTCGTTCGTGGGGTTGCTTTATCCTGCCCGAGGAAGCAGAGGGAAAGCAGCAGGACCCTGTAAGGCATTTGGGGCTGCAGAGCCCCATGTCCCAGACAAAAGGATTCCCCAAGGCTCCGCTCCCAAGGACCATTCCCACCATCGGCGGGGCAGAGGCAGCCTCCTCCTCCTGCACTTGCACCGCACAGACCCCAGGATCTGCCCACCCCTTCTTCTTCCCCAAAAGGAGCACCCAGCCCTGACACCCCAGCACCCCAAGCACCCTCCAGCAGCTGCGACAAGTCCAGCAGGGCATGGACAGAGCTGGCTGCTCCCACGCTGAGCTGCTCCCCTCAAATTAAGGGTTTATCGACATGCTTACGACCAATACAGGCCTTCCCCGCAACCTAAAATCCCCTTCTGCACACACAGGGATGGTTTTACCCATCCAAAAGGCTGCTGGCAGCGGGATGTGGCTGGCAGGAGTCACTCCGGGTCCAGATGCTCCTGAAAAATCCCCAGGTGGAAGCACAGAGCCCCACACCGCAGCCCCTGCCTTGGTTCGACGCCAGGGTAAAAGCAGCTTGGCGCGGGGCTAAATGCAGCGAGCGCCACGGGAGGAGCGGCTCCAACAGCAAGAGCGGATAAAAATACCACCGAGGGCGTGACTGCCTGGTCCCAACGGCTCGATGCAGCCCAGACGATGCTCGAGCATCCCAAATTAGCCTAACCCCCCCCAGCCAAAAGGGAAGGAGCAGAGGACTGCAGGGACACAACAGATCCGTGCAGAGGAGGGAGGGAAAGGACGAAGAAGTGCGCGTGCAGTTGGCGGCGTCTCATTAAATCCCCGCGTGGACGCCTGCCCACCAGCCTGCCCGGCGCTCTTTCATCCGCCGAGGCTGTGCCGCTCTCGTTTCGGAGTTAATTACACACTTAAACCTTCGCTGTTTAACCTCCCGCGCTGTGGGACGCGCTCCCCGGGCTTCCCCTCGCTTTTATCGAGAGGCCTCGAAAAGGCGCCCGCGCCAACCGGGCCGCCCAACGCCCGCCGGGGCTCGGCCGCTGGAGGCAGGGAGGCTTCGAAAGGGAGGCTTTAAAATAGAGGCTTCAAAAGGGAGGCCACAGCTGAACTGCCCCCCAGAGCCATGGGAATCGGGCACCTCTGTGGCCTAATGCAGCAATCCCAGGTCGAGAGCTCTCTCACGTGCCAGATGCTCTCGTTTCCACCCCCTCCCCATATGCAAAGATGCCCCAGCCCCAGCGAGGGTGCTGCAGGTCTGGGAACCTCTCCATCCCCATGGAGTGCTTGCAATGGGATGCCGCGCTCCAAACACACAATCCTGGGATGGCCGAGGTTGGCAGGGAGCTCTGGAGATCATCTGGGCCAACCTCCCTGCCGAGCAGGATCACCTAGAGCACCTTGCCCAGGATGGCATCCAGATGGGTTTTGGATATCTTCAGAGAGACTTCACAGCCTCCCTGGACGGCCTGTCCCAGTGCTCTGTCACCTCACGGCACAGATGTGTCCCCTCACGTTGAGCCGGGACCTCCCGGGCTTCAGTTTGTGCCCAGTGCCTCTCCTCCTGTCACTGGGCACAACCAAAAGGAGACGGCTCCATCCTCTCAACACCCTCCCCTCAGATATTTGTGCACACTGATGAGCTCCCCCCCCTCAGTCTCCTTTTTTGCAGGCTAACCAGGCCCAGCTCTCAGCCCGTCCCCATGACAGGTGCTCCAGGCCTCTCATCATCTCCATAGCCCTGCTCTAGGCTCGCTCCAGCAGCTCCATGTCCCTCTGGTACTGGGGAGGCCAGAACTGGGCACAATGCTCCGAGTGTGCCCTCCCCATGGCCGAGCAGAGGAGCAGGATCACCTCCCTCGGCCTGCTGGCAACACTCTGCCAAATGCCCCCAGGATCCCCCATGGGCCTTCTTGCCCACCAGGGCCCATTGCTGCTCCCCGGTCAGCCTGCTGCCCACCAGGACCCCCAGGTCCCTCTTCACAGAGCTGCCCTCCAGCGGGACCCCCCCAGCCTGTGCTGGTGCTTGGGGTTATTTCTCCCGAGGTGCAAGGCCCTGCACTTGCCCTCGTTGAATTTAATGAGGTTCCTCTCAGCCCAACCCTGCCCAGGTCTGTCTGAACGCAGCACGGCCTTCGGGGCTACCAGCCACTCCTTCCCATACCACCATGGCCCCACAGCCCCCCAAAGCCCCGAATCTCGTTGATTTAAGTCTCCACAGCTTAAATGCTCCTTTAGTTCAGGCAGAACGGAGCTAGGTACCCAACCAGCTTTGTTTTGCACACTCAAAGGGCCTGGGACACAAGCACAACAGCCACGTGCAAATTCCCTCCTGCGTTACACACACCGGAGATTACAACAAACCCACTCCCTGCCTCTCCTCCTCTCCCCGCTCTGGCGAAATAGAAACGTTTAAAAAAAATTACTGATTTCCTGGACCCGATAAAAGCTGATTAGAAGAATATGGAAAGCAGCTCCATTAAAATTCTTGCCAGTAGTTTGTTTTGCTTCTCCAAATCATTTTAAATATTGCATTTAATAGAAAAATAATTTGCTCAGCTGTAAGAAACATCAATTTGCAACTTGAAGCCTTGTATATTAGCCAAAGAAGCTAATGTGTAAACATTAGCAGCTCCAATAACGCATGGGGTTTAGCCAATGCAATTCCAGGGAGAGAACAGCCAGATATTAAGACAGAGGATTTGCATAATAAGTCACTTATGCCTGATAACCTCGGTGTTTGGAAAGCGCAGGACTAAGAGAACAATATCCGTCTACCAGCAACTACAGAAGTCATAAATCCGTTTTTGGGCCTGTTGAAGACTCCATTTATGGGTTTCACCTGCAAAGGCCCCGCAGAGCCGTGGGTGGGGACGGGGAGACCCAGACCCCCTGTGGACACTCGGGAGCCTTTGGGGAGAAAATGCAATGCAGGAAAATGCAACGCTGGGAGAACGCAATGTGGAAAGGGGCTGGCTGCAGGCCACCGAGCTGCAACACGAGTGCTTTCATAATTAACCATTGCTTAATTAACAAAGTCAGGGCTGCCTCTTCTACAGCATCAGAAGAAAAACAAACGCAGGCTTTTGGAAACCTCCGTCCTGCAGTTATCGATTGCTCACGGCGTAATTACAGCCCTTGGGCTGACGTGCAGGCAGCTCTCATCCACCTGGCCTTGAGGGGGTAAAAAAAAAATGGCAAAAAAAAAATGGTGCTCAAGCCTCTTTCCTACCCGTTATCATCAGGGGCCCGTGGCTGTGGTGAAGGCTGCACATGGGCAAAATGCTGATTTTAGGGAAGCAACAAGCACATGGGAAGCCCTGAGCACATGGAGATGCTCCCCAGTATGGGTCAGGGCGGTGAAATGAGCAGCCCTGGGACAGGCACAGGAGCAGTATCAGCACCACAGTCTTGTGGGGCTCCATTAGCAGCCTGAGCTGCAAAAAACATGCCAGGAAAACAAAGGAGAAAAAGGGTTTCTGGAATAAATCCCCCTCTAGAAGGAGGGATGCAGCCTCTCGCCCTCCGGGTACCTCCTTGCTGCAGAGGGGAGCAGCACACCAGGGGGCAAAGCCTCCAGTGATGGAGCACATGGTGGTGCCAGGGGGGCTCAGCCCCGTTATTTATGGCCTCAGAACACCCTGAGCAGGGCCACTCCTGGTTTGGAAGAGCCGTGAACCTGCAGCATGATGGGGGCTGCAACAGGACAACCCTTGTGAAATGGTCACCATGTGCCACTGGCTTCAAGGAGCTCAGTTCCCTGCAGCAGCCCTAAAACAACCCCATGCTGCAGCCCCGAAGGGGAGAAAAGCATCCTGCCCCTGTAAGTGAAGTGGGCAGGAGGGGAAGGAGAGGGGAGGAAGGTCAGGGCAGACCAGGAGCACATCCCATTGCAAAATCCAGGTCAGCATCACCCTCCCTGGCTGGGCTGAGCCGTGAAAAACAAGGAGGGGAGAGCGATACGCAGGCTTAAAGGTGGCAACGGGGCTGATGTGAGCAAGCCCCCTGCCTGCTTGTCCCCCCTGCAGAATCCCCCACGGCAGGGAAAACAAGGAAAAGGTGCACAATACAGCTGAGCCAAAAAAAAAAAAAATCAGTGGGGGGTTTCAGCAGGACCCCATCCACCTGCAGTGCACTCTTGGGGTCTCCATGCCCCCTCTGTGCTGCCAGGGGTGGACAGCGAGCCCCCAGCCCCACACCCCCGTGCCCCTTTGTGCATCAGGTAACAGCTCCAGGTCCCCGTGCAGGTGCTGGCTCCTGAGCAGCCGTCGCTGGGGGCCAGCACATCGTAAATCCAGAGCCGCGAGAGCCCTCCACTGCCTTCCCTCAACAGCTTATTTATTGCTTTTAATACCTCCCCTCCGTCGCTCGCAGCGCTGTCTGCAAAGCCAGGTTTGCTCTGCAAATGGCCTGTGTCATTTGTCAAAAAATTGAATTTCCCTTTCCTCCGGAATACAAACAAGCTCTCCGGAGGGCTCTGCCGAGCTCAGAGCTCCCCCACTTTGTTTCCAAGGCCTCTGAAAAGGCAGCAGCGAGGTGCCCGGGTGCTGGGCTGAGGTCTGGCCAACTCGCTGCACCGAACCACGAGGTTCAGTGAACCCAGCGCCTTGAAAGCAAAACGCCGAGCTTTCAAAACCCCGAGATCTGCTGCAAACAGGATAAAAACACGAGCCCAGCGCTGGGTGCTGGGTTTGCTCTGCGTCCTGGCCGTTGCACAGCCTCGTGCCTCCCTTTTCTCCTCCGTCTGTTGCATCGCTCCAGCTTCTCCCACGCAGGGACCTGCTCATCAGGGCTGGGATTTTGGAGAGCCCGGGGGATGAACCCAGCAGGCAGGATAGGGCCCCACGCACCCCAGGCAAGCAGCAGCAAATGAGCAAGAGCCCGGGTGAGAGTTACCAAATAAGTGATAAAGAGAAACACTTCCTCCCCACGCAGAGATGCGCTGCTTTAGTTTGAGGCTGTTAATGCAAAAGTAAAGCAGGCCGGTTGTTGGTCATGGAAACAAAAAAAAAAAAAAAATCGATGGGACTTTATCACTCAGCAAGGAGGCAGACAGCGACCGTGAGGCTGAAAATACAGAAAAAAAAAAAAATGAACAGCACCAGGAGAGTCCTTGGGAAGAGGCAGGGCTGGTGAGAGCCCTGCAGCCCCCCACGTGCAGCACCACCACCGGTGCAAAGTCCCCAGGGGCCCTCCCTGCTCCGCTACCACCATCAGGCAAATTGCAGCTGATGATTATGTGAGAAGCATTTATTCAGCTAATTACACGGAGCATTAATGAGTCTAACAGGTCCCTGCAGCACCGCCGATGGCCGTAGCCCCACGGTGCCACCCGCTGCCACCCTGCCCAGCTCAGAGCAGGGCTTTGCTCTCTGCATGACTCGGGACCAGGGCACACGTTGCAGTTTGCTGTTGAAGCCCTGCTGTCACAGCTCAGGCTTCTCCTTCCCACGAAAAGCACAGTCTTCAGAGGTTCCCAGCGACCCCAAAACCCCCCAGGCTCCACCAGCTCGGCGTAAGGGCACACGAGACACGTGGGACACCCTCAGACATCCAACCGGGGGCACCAGCACCACGCAGGGAGGTGGCACTGAGCACACGGCCAGTGGCACCCCGCAGAGCATCCCCTATAGCTGCAGCAGCTCTGTGGGCACCTCCAGGTCCATCCAAGCAAGGAAATGCCGTTTGTCCATGCTCCGTCCATCCGTCCAGCCTGCCTCCATCTCCACGGGCAAGCAGTTGTGATGCTGCACAGCCTTCATCCCAGGAACACCGGCTCCCCCCAATGACATGAAGACCCCAGGCACTACCCCAAAGACAAAGCCCCTCAGTGGGGAGCAGCTGGGTGGGAGCAGCCCTTTTGTCCCCGCGGTGCCATCATAGATGAAGTGCACTGGGCTGGAGCGAGGCTCGCTCCCCGGCTGGGCTAATTGGGCTAATTGTGCTGGACGGCTGATGCACAGGGATGCACGCACGGCTCGGACACCCCAGGGCTCCTCTCTCCTGCCCCAGTTGAGGCCACCAGCACCGAGCACGACCACGGCCTCATTACGGCACATCAGGTCACCGCAGCCCCCTCGTGCTGTCCGGGGAGGGCTGGGATGGCAGCTCCAGCGAGCCACAGCCCTCATTAACTTAACGAAGCCAAGCAAGAGCTGATCCATGTAGGGGGGTGTCCAAGCAATCAAAGCAGTTGCTGGCTCACACCGGGGGGGGCTCCCAGAGCAAGGGGCTCCCCGCAGTGGAATTTTGCACCGCTGCAACCACCCAGCTATGGGCGATTCCCCAGTATTTGTAAAGCCAAATCACAAAATAAAATAAACTCCGTGTTTCTCCAGCCACAATACATTTGTCTTCCAGCTGCATTACTGCACCTCTGTACCCCCCACCCCAAAAGAAGGGGTCCCTCCAGCACCGAGGGGTGCACGCGGTGTCCCCAGCCGTGGGGACCTGGCTGCTGCAGCAGCTCCGTGTCCCCGCTCCCTCTGGTGGCAGTGGCACCGCACGGCGCAGCCCCGGCCACCAAGCCGCAGCAGAGCCCTCGGCACCCCCAGATTTGGGGTCGGGGGCATGGGGATGGTCCCCAGGGGGTGCAGCCCCATGGGCTCTGCTTTGGGGAGGAGGAACTGGGGCGCAGCAAAGCCGGAGCCCCCCGGACCTGTGTGTGTGTGTGTGTCCCCGGGACATCACGCCCAGCCCAGGACCTCGGGTGAAGCCGGGGAGCTGCTGGGGACAGGAGGGAGCCAACAACTGCCCTGCCAGCACCTCGCAGCCCACAGCACGCAGATGAGGGCAGTGCTGCTGACTGCAAGATCCCAACCAGCCTGTGTTCCCCCAGCACCAGCTTGGGGAGGGGACAGGGCTGTCCCCAAGCTCTGGAGCAGTGCTGGACTTTGGATCCACGCAGAGGGTGTAGCAAAAGCCGCTCCCAGCGCCAGGAAAGGAAAGAGCTCGACAAACACCCAGCGCAGCTCAGGCAGCAAGAGGGAAGTCCCTGCGGCGCCTGCCAGCTCCCACCGTCCCTCCTCCTCCTCCTCTTCCTCCCCAGGGCTGCCCTGCGGGGGTGAGAGCAAGGACGAGCGGGTCCCCGTGTCCTCAGGATGTCCCACGGCCGTGCCAGGTCCGGGCACCCACCCGGATGCGTCCCCACGCTAAAAATCAACAGCAGCCTCTGCCAGGGAGCGGGGTTTGAAGAGGCCATCTGCGGCGGAAAGAGAGCGCTCCGTCTCCAGGACGGATTTATTTTAAGGCTGCCAACAAGGAGGCAATCAGCCCGGGGCGGGGGGGGGGGAAATGCACTGGGAATCCTCCTCGCCCAGGTCTCCCCGGGCCGCAGCTCCAGCCTGGAGGGAAAAACCTCGGTTTCCCCAGGCTGTGCAGCCTGGAAGGGCACGGCGAGCCTTTGGGATGGGCAAGGGCCACGGCACGAGACCCCCTCCAAACCCACACGGGGTGGAAGCGTGGCCTGCATGAGGCTCCCAGTGGACGGGGCACAGTGGGGACCCCACGGCCACGGGAGCGGTGCCCAAAGCCAGCTGCAAAGCACCCCCCCGGCTGCCATCGGGGAGAGGAGGAGGTTTGGGAATCTGACATTTAATCACGCAGTAACGAAAGGTTCCCAGACATGTCTAATAAGACAATTATAGTGCATGTTAATAATAGATTATTAAAAAGCTTATTTATGGAGGTTTAAGCAGGCAGATGGCAGGGCTGTGTTGATAAGGCTCTCCCGAGCCCTGCCACCTCCCAGCTCTGAGCATGCGGAAGGGATTTACCTGCCCCTGCCTCCAGCCCCGCACGCTTAACCCCTGCACGGCTGCTGGCAGTAAGCAGCCAACACCTGGGGGGTCATGGACAGGAGGGGATTTTTGGGGGGTGTCCCCTAGCAAGCAGGGGGTGAGCAGGGCGACAGGGGGCTCAGGGCTTCATGCACCATGCCAAGAAGTGGTTGTGAGCAAAAAAAAAGCTTCCTTCCCTTGCATTCGGGGGTACATCATCCCCAGCAGCTGGCAGTGGGGAGGCAGGGGTTGGAGCCACCAGCAAGCGGCCACCTTTGTCTTCCAGGGGCCAGATCCTGCTGATCCCGCTGGCTTCATGCAGGGAAAAGTCCCCAGGAAGCTGGGATTTGGATGGTTTGTCTTAGTTTGGATAAGAAAGGAAAATATGCTCAGCTCGGGCCAAGAGGTGACTCACCAGGATCCCGGGGCAGGTCCAAGCACCCGCCCGCGGCCGGGGAAAACACGACCCAGGGAGAGCAGCACCAGCTCCGGAGAGGGGAGAAAAAGGGTGAAAGCAAAGCAAACGCATCCACGAGCCTTTGGGGGAGAGAAGCAGCACTGCAGCCCTCCACCACGGGTATGGAGCCACAGCTCCAGCTCCATCCATGGGCTCTGACACCACCGAGCATCCCCAAATTCTGCTTCACCCCCACGGACAGCGAAGCCCAGTGCAGTCCGGATCCTACAGAGAGGGGACCACACGGGAGAGCCAAAAATAAGGGAGCACGGGAGCAGAAAAGCTCAGCCCCAGGCACACTCAGGGACATTGCCATGAGCAGGATTTTTCAGAGCACCCCAGGAGGGACACGGTGTGCCCGCACCAGCCGGGTGCTGCAGGATCCAGCACCCCACAGCCAGCCCTCACCCCAGTGCCCGACAGCAGCACGGAGCGCAGCTTAAAAAGCCTCAAAATGCAGCAAAAACAGCAAGCAAAATTCTTCCCAACACAGCAGAACAGGCAGGGAGGAGGAACCATCCCATGCCCAGCACCAGCGAGGGGGCTGCCGGCGACAAGAGCCCCCCAGATCCGCACCGGCCCCTGGGGTCCTGACCCCTGCGTGGGGACGCTGAGCTGCAGCATCCCCCATTGTCCCCAGCATCCCCCATTGTCCCCACAGCCTCTGCTGACAAAGACGCGGCCGTTAACGGCCGGGGGGACGCCGCCAGATTTGTTCCGCTCCCCGACCCCAATCCCTGACCCAGGGGAACGCGGCCGCTCGCGCTCACCCAGTCCCGACAGCACGGCCACGGGGTCAGGGGAGAGGTCAAGTTCACCCGTGCCGACCCCTCCACTGCCCACCCCAAAACCATCGTCCTGGTGCCACCAGAGGAGCCCCAAACCTCAGATCTGGGCTCCCCCCTGAACCTCCTCCTAAGGGAAAGCTACAACCCCAAATATTTTATTTGCTTAATTGCTGCTAATTGCTGCCGTGCGCCCCAGGCGCTGCTGGAAAGCACCCCGAGCTGGTGCTGGGGGGCACGGGCAGCCCAAACCGGGGCACCCCTCGAGAGCAGCCCCTACCACAGCACCCAGGGGTGCCACCAAAGGGACCCTCCCCTATAAAAAAAAAAAAAAAAAAAAAAAAAACACTCTGATATGCATGATACAGCCACTGGGAAATTTTAACAAATCCGTAACAAATCACCAAAGTTCAAGGGCTCCGGAGAGGAGCCAGGAGCATCCCAGGGGGACGGGGCAGGCTGCGGCCAGGGCACTGGGCACCCGTCCGGGTTCACGGAGCTGGGTCACTGAGTCCCAGACACTGGGATTTACGATGGGATTTAGGGAAAACCGCCGGCTGCAGCGAGGGCGAGAGACCCAGCGGGCTGGAGGCAGGTCGGGCGCTGCCTGTAGCAGGGGAAGCGCTGAGCGGAGGCACTCGGGGCTGCGCGGCTCCGGCTCGCAGCTGCCCACGGCTGGAGCTGGAGCCGATCCTCAGCAAATTTCAGCTCGGGGGCAGGATGCCGAGGCCCACGGGAAGGAAGAGGTTCGCCTGGGAGCACGCAAACCCCATCCCGAGCCCCTTCCCCATCCAAACCCAGCCCCATCCCGCTGCTCCCCTGCAGCCCCCCTTTGGGGAAAACCACCACGATTCCCCAAAACTGCCCAGCACAGATCCCCTCCACAAGCCGTGATGCTCCAGACACAGACCCCGCTACCACCACCCCACACAGGCTGCTGCAGACCAGACGTGACAACACTGGGATGCTACGAGGGGAAAAAAACCCACACGGGGCTGGGAAGCAGCACAGCCCCGGACCCCCCAGCACCACGGGTGGGGGCAGAATCCCCTTTCTCCAGCAATGGACCCTGCAAAGCCCCGTGCCTCAGTTTCCCCATCGCACAGGTCAGCCCGACGGAGCTCCCCGCAGCTGCCCGGCACTATTTATGATTTTTGGAGCGGGGCCACCACCAAACCCCGGGGCTGCACGCAGGTGAGCCGCTGCGCCCCAAAGTGAAAGGAAAACAGGAAAGAGCGAGGCAAAGCCAAGCCCCGAAGCAGGGAGCGGCTCCCAGCAGCCGGCAGCTGCAGCACCGAGTCCCTTCTGCCCCGTGCCTCAGTTTCCCCCGTGCCCGCACCTCCCCAGACCCGCACCCAGCACGGCCCCAAACCCACAGACCCCACGGGTACCCCAGTTGGGGAGGGTGACAGTGGGGCTGCTGCACCCCAGGAGCTGTTCTCCGAGCCCAGCAGAGAGGCTGGGGGCCAGGCAGGGAAGCCCGGAGGAGGGAAAACGTCGAAATTGGGAAAAATAATGAGAAACACTAACACATTCTTTGGGGAAGCTCTAATTATAACCCCGCAGCGCAGCGCCGGGCTGCGAGCGGAGCGCGCTGCCAGCCGCCACCTGTTCCGCAGCGCTCCTGGAGCCGTGCTGGGGACCGGAGGGGACAACGGGGGGGACCCCGGACCCCTTCACCCCCCCCAAACCCCCCGCAGACGCCGGGGACCCCCTCCCCAAAGCGGCACCGACCCCGCTGCCAGGCTGCGCAACCCGGCGGAGCCCCGACGGGGACGGGAGCGGAGGCTGCGGGGGCACCGGGACGGGACCGGGGACGGGCTGGGGGGGGGGGCAGAGCCGTGCACCGGGACCGGAGCCCCCCCAAAAACCCCCCCAGAGGAACGCGGGGCTCCGGAGGGGCGCGCACAAGGCAGCGGCTGGAGCAGCCGGGAGCGAGCCAAAGCAACCGGGACCGAGCAAAAGCAACCGAAAGCGCTCGGGGACGACCGAAAACAACCGGGGGCGACCGAAAGCGATCGGGGGCGACCGAAAGCGACCCCCCCCTTCCCCTCTTCCCCCCTCCCCGTCCCCAAAAACCCCCTCACCGGAGGGCGTCTCGGTGTCCAGGGCGCAGACCCGCAGGGCGAGGGCGAGCAGCAGCGCCCGGGCGCTGCGCATGGTGCGAGCTTTGGGGAAGGGGGGGGGGTAAAGGGGTGGGGGGGGAGGGTTAGAGAGGGAGGGGGGCCCGGGGAGGGGGGGGCGGGGGGGGGCGGCCACCGCCGCCTGCGGGCCCCGCGGATGCTGCGGGCGGCGCAGCGGGGCCCCGGCGCCCGCCCCGCGCCTCAAATAGCGGCGGCCCCGCGCCGCTCTGACGTCACCAGCGGGCCCCCCCCCCCTCTTTCGCCACCGCCCCCCCCCCCCCAACAAAGCCTGCCCCCCCCCCCCCCTACACCCCCCCTCCAGCTCCGCCGTTCCGCCTCCGGGACCTGCGGGCAAGGGGGGGGCGCCCCCTGGCGGCGGGAGGGGGGGCGCGGCCCCGCCCCCGATGAGGAGGGGGGGGGGAGAAGGGGGGTGAAGGGGGGGGGCACGGTTTGGGTTTGGGGGGGTCCCGAGTTGCAGGGGGTGCAAGGTTGCAATAGGGGTGGGGGGTGCAGGGGTGTAGTTTGGGGGGGGTCCCAGTTGCAGGGGGGTGCACTTTGGGGGAGGTCGCTGGTTGCAAGGGGGGGGCCCAGTTGCTGGGGGTGCAAGGCTGGGGGGGCACGGTTGAAGTTGGGGGGGTCCTCAGTTGTGGGGGTGCAAGGTTGTAAAGGGGGGAAATGTTCAGGGTGGCACCGTTGCAGTTTGGGGGGTCCCCAGTGGTGGGGGGCACAGGGTGGGGGGGGTCTCCTGTTACAAGGGGGGTCCCCTGCTGCAAGGGTTTCAAGGTTGCAAGGGGGGGGGGGCGAAAGGCTAGGGGTGTGTTTGCATTTTTGGGGGGGTCCCTGTTTGCAGTGGGGTGCAGGGCTGGGGGGCTGCAAGGGGGGATTCAAAGCTGCGGATGCATGGTTGCAGGATAGAGACACTTTCAGGGGGGGTCCCAGTTGCATGGAGAGGTAGCAAGGCTGGGGGGGGCACGGTTGCAATTTGGGGGGGTCCCTGGTTGTTTGCAGGGGGGTGCATGGCTGCAGGGGGGGACCCAGCTGCACAGAGGATCCCTGTGTGTGGTGTTGTTTTTTTTTTTGGGGGGGGGACAGCTGCAGGGGGCCACCACTAGCCTGGAGCGATTCTGGGGCACCCCTACCTCCAGAGGGCCCCAGCTTTGGGGTGAGGGGGGTCCCCGAGGTGGGGGGGTCCCCAGCTGCAGGGACGGTGCCAGGAGCACCCATGGGTGACACTCAGCAAAGCCACCGCCCCTCCTGGACAGGCGGGGGGGGCAGGTAGCAGGAGGCACAGCCGGGGCTTGCAGCGAGGGAAGGGGGAAAAAAAATAAAATACAAACCCAAAAGGGCACAAAAAAAAAGGAAAATGTGCATGGGGCAGCGGGCGCAGGCGCGGGACGCGGCGCTGGGTGCCCGTGGGGACGCGGTGCTGCCAGGGGATGAAAGGGCCCTTGTTCGCCTCCAGCCCTGGCTCTGCAGGAAAAGGTTTTTCCTCCAGCTGGGGTAGGGGGGGAATTTTGCAATCCACCTCCAGCCCGGCTGCCCTGCGGCTGCTGCACCCCGAGTTTGTTTGTTTTATCCCCAGAGGGTGAAATCCGCCCAGGTACGGACACCGGCACCTTCCCAGCGCAGCAAAATTGGGGCTAAAAAACAAATAATCCCAAATAATAATAGCAAAAATGGCTCTGCTGGCAGCCCTGGGGACAATGCCCAGCCCCATGGATAATGCCCAGCCCCAGGATATGGCACCACAGGGCTGTGCAACAAGTTCTCTCCATTCCCAGTTGCTCCCAGTTGCTCCCAGCAGCCCCCAGCCCAGTTAGCACCATGCCAGGGGCCAGGCCAGTTCCCTGCCACCAGGACAAGCGCGTTCTCCTGGCCGTGGTGGCACTTTGCAGGGCTGCACCGAAGCCGCTGTAGGGCACAGGGCCTGGCCACGTCCTGCCCCGTGTGTCCCCAGCCCGGGGAGGACGTTTTGGGGTGGGAGGCGAGGAGAGCCCAGGGACACCTCCGCTCCCCCTCCCCAAACCAAAGCAGCCTCCAAATGGCACCGAGCAAGGAGCGAAGTGAACAAATCCCCTCCCAGCACTAAAATCCTGCTAAAACCCTGCCTGAGGGACACGAGTCCTGTGTGTCTGTGCGGGGGACAAGCTGGGGACACTCTGCAGGATTTGGAGGATTTGGGATTTGTTTCCAGCAGCCGAGCGTCTCAGCATGGGGGGGATTTGGATGGGGTCCAGCAGAAGCAGGATGCTGCCAGGATTTGGGGGCAAACAACCCGAACATGGAGCGTTTAAGCCACGCTGCCCATTTTTAAACCCAAAAGTTGTGTTTCAAAAACAAAACGAAAAGGGGGAACCAGAGCTGCTGTCCCAAAATTTTTAGCAGCCGGCGTGGCGCAACCTCATCCAGGCTCCCCAGCATTTCACAATCTGCACCCATGGGTGATTCTGGGGGTCATGGGGAGGGGGAAATCTCAGCGTCCCCATTGCTGGTGCTGGGGAGCCCCCACACCTGGAGCTGCCGTGGGGACGCAGCCCGAATTTGGCACGAGCGGAGCCGGGGGTGCCACAAAAGTACCTTGTTAGGGGCTGCCCCCTGCTGCGGGGGTCTCAGCGACTGGAAGCTGCAAGGGGGGTTGTGGGGGTGTATGGGGGTGTATGGGGGTGTATTGGGGTGTATTGGGGTATATAGGGGTGTATGGGGGCATATGGGGAGTTAATGAGGTGGGGGCATGGGTGGAGGGGCTGAGTGTGCAGGGATGGGATGCGCAGAGGAGATGCGATGGGAGGATGGGAGGATGGATGGATGGATGGATGGATGGATGGATGGATGGATGGATGGATGGATGGAGAGGATGCCTGCATGTATTTTATCGCCAGTAGGTTTGGGGAAAAGCAGGAATTGCCCATTAGGACAGCCCCACAGCCACGAGCATGGCAGGATCAGGCCCTGCTGAGGAGGGTTTCACCTCTGGCACATCCAGGTGAAACCCCATCAGCATAACAGGGCTGAAAGAGGGGAGAACACAGCAGGACCCTGACCCCGATCCCTCCCCACCTCCTCCTGGCAGCAGGAGCCAGGGGGACGATACCAGGGAGCCCTCAGCACCCCGCAGGATCAGCCCCTGGGCCCGCAGCCCCCTGCCTGTCCCTGCCCCGTCTCCCACCGCCATCAGCCCCGAGCGCCTGCAGGAGCAATCGAGCTAAAATGAAGTAATCACTCTTCAAGTACAGTCATTTGCAGCAAAAATACAGGCCTCTCTGTGATTGCAAATGGTCTCAGCCGAAACCCTCTCTCCCATTCGGAGGATAAATGTTTTCAGCTCCAGGGTGTTCGGTGACAGCAGCCTGAACGCAGCGGGCACGTCCGCACTCCTGGGTTCCCCCAGGCTGGGGGTAAAACGCTGGGTTTTGGGGCTTCGGGGCCTGTTGGGAGTCAGCAGCACTTTGGGGAGGTTTTTATGCACTTGCTTATAAAAGGGCAGAGCCATAGGGCAGGGCTGGCCCGAGCCCTCCCCAGCACCCACGGGACGGGGCCACAGCACCCAGGTGGGCTGCAGGAGCGTGACCGTGGCGCCTGTGCCAAAACCTTTCATTTTTAGCCTATATTCAGAACGCCTCTTTTTGCTGCCAGTGGAATAATTTCCTATTTTTCCCACGAGGACCCAAGAGCTAAGGATGTGCCCACATGTCCATCAGCACTCTGCACCGCTACGGGGGGATTTAACCTGCTTCACACCCCAAACTTTTACCTCCTGCTTAATTCTCCCCTCCATTCCCTTCGTGCCTCCCTCCCTCCCTCTTCCCCACACACCTCCCTCTTTCTTCTTCTATATCTACGCCTATTACACCACCATCCAGTTCTTTATCTCTAATAAGTCTCCGCTATTTTCTCAAATCACCTGCCTTTCCTAATGCCCAAAAATCCTTTTCTTTCTTAACAGACAAAACAGCTTATCTCATCCCGCCCGGCCAGCGGTCAGGCGCCCGGCGCGGTGCGGTGGCCGGATGTAATAGGGCTATTAGATGAGTTATCACCGCCTGAAAGGATGAAATAACTTCTGTGTCTTCGTCCAAATAAACCCGCAGAGCCGCCCATATTCCTGTTCGAGGCAACAAGTGAACAAGAGTTCCTGGAGGAAACAGCTGGGAGATGCTGTGCGGTGTTACACCAAGCTATGCGGGGTTATTTCTGACCCGACTCCCTGCCCACCTGCTGCTTTGTGCTCCCAGGGCCCTGGGGTTTCTCGCTGGGGAATTGGGAAGAGGAAGGATCCGTCCCCAGCCCCAGAGCTGAGTCCTGCCCCGGTGCAGTTTTGGAGCCGATGGCACCAACCCGGCGCGTGGCTGAGGTTGAGAAGCAGGCGCACACAGCAAAACGCTGCTTTTTCCACCCCAGCCCCTGAGTGCAAGGAGAAAAGTTGCTCTCACCTCCAAAGGAGGTGTCCCAAGCCAGCCCTGGATTTCCCATGCAGACACCCCAAAGTGCCAGCAGAACCCATGGCAGTGTCCCAGCTCCCCAGCCAGAGCGGATGCTGGTAGCCCCAGCCACCTGAGATCATCCCCGTGCTGCACCCACAAATTCCCCCAGTGGCATTTTCAAGGGGTTTCATGGACCAAAAAGCCGGGTGCTCACTTCTGGTGGGAGGCAGTGCCCCAGGACTACAGGGAACAGCCCCCAGCAGCAGCTCTGCTGTCACACACAAGACCCCAGCACTGCTTTTAGGGCCACGCTCGCTTGCGCTCTCCTGGACTCGTGGCAAGCCCCACGGGGCGGTCGGGGTGAAGCCCTGCACTTCTCTACTGTCCTCAGCCCAGCACCTGCCAGCGTTAAAAAATCCCATCACCAGGGGCACAACAGGCAGTGCCAGGCCCTTCCCACTGCCCAAAGCCCAGAGCTGCCCAGGAGCATCCCTTCCTTCTGCATCGGGAGCTCCCAGGGATTTACAAACCATTTAACTCAAAAATATCCCAGACAGCACAGGCTGATGCTGGCCAGCACTTAACCCAGGTCCACAGAGCAGCTGCAATCCCAGCTGCAAGGATTTGCTCATCCCTAAATTCAGCAATAAAATGACTTCGGTACAAAAGAATACAGGCATTAAAACCCAGCAGATCTGCACCAAAACTCAGCGCTTTTCCCATTTTGTTGCTTTTTTTTTTTTTAAAGGGGGAGTGGAACATGAATCAGCCGGCGTGCTTCGGGTCCCTGATCGCATCCCACATCACAAGAGCTGTTTGTTTTCAGCCCAGGGTTTGGGTATCGCTCAGGTTTCTCATCATCACCTCTGCTGCTGCCCGAGCACTGCCTCTCCTGCCCGCCCCGAACCTGGAGGAGAGGAGGGAGCATCGCCGTGTCCAGCACTTCCTATTCATCCTTACACTGGGGGAGATACTGCTTCTGCAGCTTGTTTTATTCTGTTTTATTCGCTTTTATGTATGCGGGGAGTGTCGGCTCTCCTCCCCTGTGTTTGTCCTCCTCGCAGCTCCGCTTTGGTGCTTTTCCAAACGCCGTCAGAGAAAGGATGCGCTCTGCAGTTTGCAACAAAAAGAGCTCGTCAGGCAGCTGAGCTGAACAGGAGCGAACTAAAACAACCAGCAAAACCCGGAGAACAATCGATTCTTGTCCCACGTAGCATGGCTCGTGCTCACAGTTTAATGCGGGGCTGGAAAAGTGTCAGGTCTGCCATCGATAGGAGCCTGCATGGTCAGGGGGCGGAATGGAGACGTGTCGGGAGCTGGAGCAGGGAAGGGAGGAAAAAAGTTTGAAGGAAAAGTTAAAGGCAGATTAAAAAAGCATAAAAGGTGCTGATTTGATTCCTCTCTTCACCTGAGCTTTCTTCCAAGCTATTTCGAGAGCTCTCCCCTGCCCAGAGGGGTCACTGCTCTGATGAAATCAGTTTCAGTACCAAAAACGGTACCAAAAGGGTTGGCTCCTGCCCTGCAATTCTCTGGCTTGCCCCCCCATACAGGATTTGCCCTGAGATCTCCCCGATCACACGTTGTTGTGAGTATGGACAAGGGCACGTGTGCAGGGGGATGCCCGTGCACGCCGTGTGCGCATCGGCTTCCAGGGACCCGTCGCACCGTCTCCGTGAGACCCCGGCCATCCCTGCCTCAGTTTCCCCACCTGCCAAGGGCCAGGCACTGCCCACCCTCAGGAGACACCGCGGTGACTTTCTGAGGTCCCGCTGCAGAGTTACGAGGCAGGGCTGGATCCTTTGTCAGCCCCTCTCCTTATTTATGGCTCGGGACGGAGCCTCCTTTCTCATCTCATTGGCAGAGGATCAGAACTCATCAATTCTCCGTTAGCTGCCGAGCGTTTTCTTCTTTTTTTATTTTTTTTTTTTTTTTTTGTTATTATCTGACAATGAAACATTTCAAAGGAAATACAGTTTTGGAGGCTGTTCTGGAGGTACAAGAGCCAGCCATCGGCTTGCTTAAAAAAAAATTAATCCTGGGCATCCGCGTGCTGGCAGCCACAACTCCCCCGCTGCCGCGCAGAGCCGGGAGCGTGGGGCACGAGGGTGGCTTTAGGTAAAGGATTCAATAGAGGCTATGGGATTGTCCAGCGCCATCAGAGGTGTTAAATGAGGGATTCGGGGATAAGCCAAGGATTATGGAAAGTGGTTCTTTAAGCACAATGTATTTTGCATTTTAAGATCCAGGCACGTTTAATAAAAAGGCAATCAGACAATCCACCGGCCTCGACTCTTTGTCAGAGCATCGCTTCCTCTGCACAGAGCCGGGGCTTGTTTTGCAGATGATTTCCCAGGTCTGCTCTCGTGCAAGCCCAAACCCAAACAGGGGTCCTGGTGTCTCCAAGGTCCAGCATGGCTCAGCTGCACCCACCCTCCGCAGGAAGGCCACCGAGGCACAACACCGAGTGTGTCCCCAAACAAAAACCCTCCAAAATCCAGCCCCCAGCCTCCGCTTTCCCAGTTATTCCCAAGCGATACAGGTCCACCTTCAATCTCTCCACCAAAAAGGCAACAGATTGTTATTCTCCTTAATGAAAATTGTGTCGATCTTGTAAGCAGTTAATTAATAATCCCACATGGATGTGATGAAGAGCAGTGACAGCCTGGGGCATCTCAGCACTCCTGAGCTCCAAGGCTTGGGGCAAAGCCGCTGGGCTCCCCCTTGGAGACCAGGGGATCCCTGCAGCCCTCCCATCCTCAACAGGATTTAGGTTTTAGGGGCAAAATCACAGCCATCATCCCCCAGGTGCCACTCAGCTCTCGTGAGCATCCCCTGGGGCTCCTGGCCAGGGGCTCCCCGTGTGTGCAGAACCAAACCCACCCCCTGCCCGGCAGCATTTTGCTTTCCAGCCCCGAGCAATGTGACTGGCCCACAAACCTCTGCCAGTTGGCAGCAGTGGGTTTTAGGCAGGAAAAGGCAAAGGGGAGCCGGGAGCATCGCTCCTTCCCCTGGCCTCTGCTCTCTCTCTGCCTGTGCCTCAGGATCCGTCCCCGCTTCCCCCTCTCCCCACCCACTCCCGAAGCCCTCGCATGCAAATCTCCGTGTGCTTCTCCTAAAAAAAAAATAAAAAAATTGCAATTTCAGGAGATGAAGCAGTCATTAATCACCAGGAAATTGTGCTTGTTACAGGAGAAACATTAACAAAATAATCATAAATAGTCTGCCAGCCCTGATTTGCCAATGCATACGTTTCTAACGCTATAGGAAGGCATCTCATTTGGCTGCTGTAATTAGTTATTAACCCTTTGCCATGCAGTGCAGAGCTTGGGCACCTGAGCCTCCCAGTGCGCCTGCTCGTCCACGTTGCTCCATCCTAAACCCAGCAGCATCCCCCACACTGACACCGTGCCCAAAGCCACTTGTGGGTTACTGCAGCTGTAGAAGCACCATGGCACAGTTTTTTGGCCCAAATCTCAATTTTCTCCATGGCAAAGGAAAACCCACCGACCTCCCAGCCCCACCAGGGAAAGCCATGAGCCTCCTCAGAAAGGTGCAGCTTTTGGTGCTGTGAAAACCCCATTGTTTTATGGCTGTGCATTAAAGTGTTGATTTAAAGGGGGCAATGGGGATGGGGACAGCTGGGAAAACGGCCCGAGGACCATCACATCCCAGTGGCATGGATGCTTCCAGGACACAGCCGTGCTCAGGATCCCACCAGATGTGGGAAAAGCCCATTTGGGGCTCTGCCGGAGCAGGGACCAGGGGCACTGGAGATGGGGCTGTGGGTGTCCTGCCAGCTGGGGCAGGACAATGGGCCGAGAGACCCCCGCAGTCGTGCCTGACTTCACTTGCCCAGCACTCCTGCCCATCTCTCTCTGATTGCCATGCTGAATTTAGGACAGTAGAAATGAATATATTGAATTAATTGCCATGTAGGGAGGTGGAACGATGGGAACGATGTTTAGGAGGGGAAATGGACAGCCAGGCTCCAGAAAGTGCTATCTAAAGCATGAAATAAAATGAGGTGGGGAAGGAAAGGGCAGCAACTTCCCACGGCCTCTCCTGGAGGCAGGAATGGGGTCACCTGCAAGAGGGGGGATACAAAACTGGGGGCTCACCTGGGACTCCCAAGCCACCAGTGCCCTTTGCAAGCACTCGGCCAGCCCTGCAAAATGCAAAATGCAAAATGCAAAATGCAGCCAGTAACTCCCACGATGGAGCAACCCAGGGCTGTGGGGTGATGCGGTGCCACGAGACAGGATCTGGCTGAGCTGCTCCCGTGGTGGCTTTGGCTCCTGGATGCCCCCCCGGGGGCCAGAACCAGCATCACGAGCGCCGTCGGTGTTCGTGGAGGCCACCAGCTCCGTGGGTGCGGGGTGTTTGTGGGGGTGTTTGCCGGCAGCTACCCGCTTGCACATCCCCTGGGTGTCGGAGCACGTTTACACCCGCTGCTGTTACAAACAACACCTCCAGCTCCGAACGGAAGAAGTTGGCGAGAAAAAGTTATTTTTCTCTCCGCTCCCCTCGCCTGTTTAGCAGAGCCTTCGGCAACGGTTGGCGGAGCTGAGCCCCGCCGCTCCCCTCCAGAAGCTGCTTTTTGTACAAATCTTACACCAAAACAGGCAGAAAAATCTCATCAGCACCCCCGACCAGGCGCCTTCCCTAAAACCGGTCCTTTTCTTCATCTTGCACTTTCAGCTCACGTGAAATCACACACACACAACTGTTATTTTCCAGGTTGCTTTTATTTTTATTATTATTAAAACGACCTTGAAGCATCAGGCAAGTTGATGCCAGTCTTTCAGGTCAGGTTTTGGTACAGCCTGCTGGTTTGGGTGCAGGCTGCAGCCCCCTGCCCAGTACGGGTACGGCGTGCAGCACTGGTGCCCAGCACAAGGCTCCCCACGAGGCTGACACCCACCTGGATTTCTGCTTTTTGGAGCATTTCCCACTTGGCTGTTGTGTTTTTAACCAACCACATGCTCTGGGTGCTCTGGTCGCAGCCGGTGTGGGACCATGGGCAAGCAGAGATGCTCCTGCACTGGTGATGGTGTTAATGAAGGGACGTGCTAATTGCACGTGGATAGGGAGGGTGATGAGCAGAGCAGGAGCTCGGCTTTGCACAGGGCTCACTCGTGGAGCTGCTGCCCCCTTGGAGCAGCCAAATCCAGGCACGAAAGAAGAAATAATTTTTAAAAACCGCTGCTCGCTGTGCCGCGAGGGGCCCCTCGGTGGAAGAGCACCTCGGCTTCCTCCTCCGCCCGGTGTGACCGGCTGTGATTAGAGCAATAAACGAGGCCTCTCCCGGGATAATTCTGCAAAACACCGAAATCGATCCCTGCTCCGAGCTTTCTCCTCGCGCTGCTTTAAGCAACCGAACCGTGCACGGAGCCGGCACGGCCGAGAGGCGGCTCCAAAGGATGCTATGGCACGGCTCGGCTCGGCACGGCACGGCAAGGCACGGAAAATCAAGGCAAGGCACGGCACGGCACAGCAAGGAAAGGCACAGCACGGCTCGGCACGGGTCAGCATGGCACGGAAAGGCAAAGAAAAGCATGGCACGGCACGGCGCGGCATGGCGCGGCATGGCACGGCATGGCATGACACGGCTCGGCACGGCTCAGCACGGCTCGGCACGGCTCGGGGCCGCCTTAAGAGCAGGCGGAGGCGGTGCCGACCCTCTGAGAGGCGGTGCTGCCCCCGTGACGCTGCTGCCGGCCGCGCCGAGCCGTGCCAGAACCGTGCCAGAACCGTGCCAGAACCGTGCCGAGCCGTGCTTGGAACGCACCGTGCCCGGATCGTGCCGTGCCGTGCCAGATCCGAGCCGAGCCGAGCCTGAGCAGTGCCGGATCGGGGCCGTGCCGGGATGCAGCGAGCGGCAGCGCGGGCGCTGCGCGGGGCTCGGGTCCCCCCCGTGCGGGCGCGCTCGGCCTCGACGGGGCCCCCCCCGAGGGGGCTGCTCTACGAGCGGCACGGGGACCCCGCGGGGGTGCTGCAGTAAGGGGGGCACGGGGGGGGGGGGGAGATGAAGGGGGGGGAGAATGGGGGTGCAGGTGGGGGGGTGCAGGTATCGGGGGTGCATTGCAGGGAGTGCAGATGTCGGGGTGCATTTTGGGGGGGTGCAGATATCGGGGTGCATTGCAGGAGATGGGGTATGGGGGTGCATTTTGGGGGGGTGCAGGTATTGGGGATGCAGGTATTGGGGTTATGGGGGAGTGCAGATGGGGGTGCATTGCAGGGGGTGCAGGTATCGGGTGCATTGCAGGAGATGGGATATGGGGGGGAGTGCAAAGGGGGGTGCAGGTACTGGGGGTGCATTTTGGGGAGGTGCAGATATCAGGGGTGCATTGCAGGGGGTGCAGATAAGTTGTGGGGTTGCATTGCAAGGGGGTGTGGGTATAGAGGGGTGCAAATCAGGGGGGTCAGGCTGGGGGTGCATTGAGCTTGTGGGGGCAGGTGTAGGGGCGAGGTGGAGCTGTATGGCAGTGGGGGGGCAGTAAGCGGGAGGCATGCATATGGGGTATGTATGGAGAGGGTTGTAGTGGGGCTGTTTGGGGGTGCGCAGTGTGTGGGGGTCCTGGGCTGCCCACCCCCAGGGCAGTTGGCAGGGATGGGTGCAGGTCCCTGGGGGGGACCCAGCCCATGGGGTCATGCCAGGGGTTGCTCAGAGGTCCCCAACATGCAGGCAGAGCTTGGGGTGCACCCCCAACCCCTTTCACCCATATTTCCACAAGGTGGGGGGGTCTTCAGTGCTTCCCGGGGAGCCTGCTCTCACAGAATTTGGGGTCAGTGGGGAGGTGCTGAGAGGCAGCTCCACTGAACCCCACTTTGTCCCCAGTTTAGGGGTGTTCAGGGCCAGGAATGAAAGCAGGGCCCGAATCAGTGTTGCTTCCTCAAGTATAACGCTGCGGGGTGACATCCAGGGCATGGCAGCTATTCAAGGTTCTCCTAAAACGGCCAAAAAGTCTGGGAAAAGGGAAATTTTTGTACCTTTTTTTTCAAGAGAGGAAATGCTGAGGATGCGCTGACCCAGCGGAACTGGCTGGAGTCACGTAGAAACACAGGAGGTGCAGATACGTTATCTGGGTGCACCCAGACCCCGAGCCCCTGTTTTGGGGGTGAGATGGGTGGCTGCTCTGTCTTTGGACCACTCAGTTGGGTACCGGTGCTTATCGGCACTGGTGGCTGCTGAGATTTGCAGGGACGCAGTGGGGACATGGGACAGGAACAGCTGTCCTCGTCCCACTGCTTGTGCAAGACCCAGCTCGTGCTGGGTGACTTCTCTTTCTGTCTTTTTTTTGCAGATTTTTGGAAATGCCCTTGTGGGTGTGACTTCCCCTAATGCTCTGGCAGGGTGGGATGAGCCCGAAATGAGTCAGTGGCTTCCTTGTGCAATGTTGATGCTTTCCTGCGGAGCGTTGGGTGGTTGGGTTCTGCAGCCTTGGTCAAAAATCTTGCTGTGTTTTTTCTTTAATTATAAAACTGATTTTTCCATGAAAACCCAAGTAGCAGGTTGGTGCTGGGCTGTCTGTGGTGCTGGTCCTGTGTGGAGGCTTTTTGCCCAGATGTTAAACACGTGAGCAGCTCCATCACTTGTGGGCGACCCTTGCCAAAACGCAAGGTTTTGGGCAAAAGCCACAGGTCAGCACGCGTGGCCATGCCCAGCAGCTGCAGAGCTGTACCCTGCAGGTCTCTGATCCCAAACTGCTTGAAGTGAGGTTTCTGGACCCTCCTGGGAGCTTCCCACAGGCTGTCAGTGCAGTCTGGGGTTTGTTTCAAAGCAAAAAGCAGATTCCTGCGTGCTAAAAGCCTTCTGACAAGGGCAGGGGGGTGTTTAATCCAGAACTCCAAGTCTCCAAATCACCCAGGCAGCTTCAAGGAGAGAAGGGGAAAACACTTTGCCAGCACAGGACAAGCTGTGAAGGAAATTCAGTGTATTGTTCCTAATGACACGTACTTAGCAGCATGTAATTGTGGCAAATAACTGCTCTTAAAATTGGCAGGGTCTGCGCCACCTCCTTCGCAGAGCCACCAGCTCGTTCAAATGCAGTTCAAATTGCCCTCATCTTGCAAATGGGCGCCTCTGGATGGCTTTGCCCAGGCTGGCAGATAGGTCAGGCAGCAATCAGCTTCCCCTTCCCCTTGGGGCGCGTCATGGTGCAAGCTGGAGGAGCTTGCTCCATCCCTGGGTGGTGGGACCCCTCCCTGCTGCTCCGCATCCTCTTTGCTGGGAGGACCCCACTGCCAGGAGGGTGCAAGACTCACTGCGGCCAAAAAATGTTGTGCAATTTTCCCCGTGGCCATGCAGGGCATGAGGGAGCTGAGCTGAACGGTTTAGTGATGGGAGGATTTAGTGATGAGGGGCTTGGCTTAGTGATGGGACCCCGTAGGTCAGGTTGAGGTCGGACTTGATGGTCTTGAAGGTCTGCTCCAGCCTAGGTGGGTCTGTGCTTCCAAGTCAGCCAGCCTTGGTGTAAGGGCATTCTCCTTGGATTTCAAACAGTCGGGTAGCAAAGGGGCTGGGATGTCTTCTCCTCGGAGGGGCCCTTCTCTGTGCAGGATGTGTTTTGGGTTCGTTCCTATGATTGATGAAAGGAGGTGCTGGGAGTGGAGGTTTGAGGAGCAGTGGAGGTGCCACGTTAGGTCCTTATTTTTTCTTGCTAGAGGAGATGAGGCTGTAGCAACGTAGACTGGGAAAATGGTGCTGATGCGTTGTGTAGGTCATACAGGAATCTCTCCTCGGTGCCTTAACTGAGTCTTCCTCTGCGTGACCCCACACAGGCTGAAGGAGCTGGAGGTGCCCAGGCTGGGGCACTCGGACGTCCACGTCAAGATGCTGGCGGCCCCCATCAATCCGGCCGACATCAACATGATCCAAGGTAACCTGCCCACTGCCAGAGCTGCCTTTGAACCCTTGCCCTGCCTCTCTGCATCTCCCCGTGCTCCCAACAGGCACCTACGCCATCCTGGCCCCGCTGCCGGCCGTGGCGGGGAATGAAGGTGTTGGGCGCGTGCTGGAGGTCGGCCCCGGCGTGACGGCGCTGAGACCCGGGGACTGGGTCATCCCGGCTGATGCTGGACTCGGTGAGTTTGTACCCGGGGCTGGGTGCTTGACATGGCCTCCCAGGGGGGTTCGGGACCGGGACTGTGTCCCCAGCGCCTGGCTCCTGTGCATGGGACGCGCTCGGTCACAAGGAATCCTAAAATCATTAAGGTTGGAAAAGCCCTCCAAGAACATCAGGTCCAACCATCCCCCCCCCCCACTATCCCCCACTAAACCGTGTCCCCAAGCACCCCAAGGAAGCGCTCACCCAGGGAGCTTTGGCAGTGCCGTTGCATATGCCGAGGTTTAATTTAGGAATAATTTACTTTTCCATAGTGCAGACCCTTTATGGGCCTTCTGCACTGTTATAGAGCATCGCGGCAATCTGTTCTCCTCTGGAAACAACTGCGTTTTGTCACATCTACTTACGGCTTCCTTAAAGACATGGGATAAAGCATTTAACCTGTGCAAGGTCAGAGTTATATCTCATTACGGTTTTCTCCCTAATAGTGCTCTGATGGGAAAGCTTGGGAATTTATTTTCCAACAAATGCCTCTCGTGCTACTCCGACACGCCAATGGCCAGAAAAATTGTCGGTTCTGGTTTAGCTTAACAGCTTGTTCCTTGCCTATTTCTTCTTAAAAGGCTTTCTCGCTTAATGGGAGAAGGAAAGTTATCTAGTTAAGATCCAAATGTGATATTTTTAAACATAAAAAAAAAAACTAAATGGATGATAGGGGGTTAAATCAGATATAAATACATAGTCACTAAATCTGAGTGAATTGGCTCAGAATGTATGGGCTCATCTCTGGGATGTGGAGTGCTTCTGTTAGCTCTGTACACTGCATCCAGCCCGGTCCCATTACACGTCTGGGAAGTGATGGGGCTGCTCTGGGTGACAAAGCCGCTGTCTGTGGGCAGCAGGGGAGCATCTCCTGCCTCCACCGGGGTCCTGCTGAGGCGCAGGGCAGTGCATGCCACGAGAGGGCTCGTTTTGCCCTGGAAGCTCAAGGCGCAGCATCGCAGTCTTTCAGCGTGTGTACAGATGGGGGGAATCTCTTACCCTGGGGTTTTGGGCACACGTCACACAAAGTGGTGGGTAGAGTCCTGACTTTAAGCTCCCTGGTGCACAAGGTCTTGGCAAACATGCTGATGGCTCAGCCATGGGAGATTTGCAAAACTGCCCTTAAATATATGTAGGGAATGAGTGCCTGGGGTGCTCACGTCTCTTCCTCACTGACTTGTGAAGAAAAGTGCAGTGCAAACGGAGCACAGCCTTACCTCCAGCCTGCAAATTGTTTCAGGCACTGCCAGCTTTCTCTTCCTTCACCTATCTAAATATTTTGGCTATACCCATACGGGGAAAGGTTTAATAATTGGCTCTCCGATGCTTAAATTGTCGCGAGGTGATGCTGCAGCAGTGTGAGTTAAAGCTCTGGTGCGAGTCGGGGTCTCCTAACGCTTCCCTTTCCTTTCCTTTCCTTTCCCTGCTGCTCATGAAACGCTGCGATGCCCAGGGACGTGGCGGACGCAGGCGGTGTTCCCCGAGGCGAGCCTGCTGCAGGTGCCCAGCGACATCCCGCTGCTGTGCGCCGCCACGCTCAGCGTCAACCCATGCACGGCGTACCGCATGCTGGCCGACTTCGAGAGCCTGGCACCAGGTATGTTGCACACACAGGCCTCCGGCTCTGCATTCGTAGGGGATTGCAGCTCCAGCGGTCACGGCTGCACCGAAATTTTGCTCCCCAGGTGACTCCGTCATCCAGAATGCAGCCAACAGCGGCGTGGGCCAGGCTGTCATCCAGATCGCCAAAGCCACCGGCATCAGGACCATCAATGTGGTCAGGGATAGGTGAGTACTGGGCACAAACTGGGACACGGGAGGTTCCCTCTGAACATCACGAGCCCGTCTGTGCTGTGTGGGTGCCAGATCTCTGGCACAGGTTACCCAGAGAAGCATCTCCTCCTTGGAGATCTCCAAAAAGCGCCTGGACGTGGTGCTGGGCACCCTGCTTGGGGTTGTTCTGCTGGAGCAGGGGTGGGAGCAGGGGACCCAGAGGTCCCTTCCCACCTCAGCCATTCCATGGTCCTGTGAAGGTGCCTCCCAGCCTCTGCTCTGCCCAGCCTCATCCTCAGACCCATCCCAGTGGGAGGAAGGGGAAGGGGACACGCTGCTTGCTGCCTCATGGGGTCTTTTTTCTCCCCCTAGACCGGATCTCCCAAAGCTGGTGGAGAGGCTGAAGGCCCTGGGTGCAGACCACGTCATCACGGAGGACATGCTGAGAAAGCCAGAAATGAAAGAAATATTTAAGGTACCTCGATGTTGAGCCCCCCTGAGAGACCGTCCAGGGCAGCCCCGCAGTTCAGTGCTTCGAGGAGAGCTGCGAGGATGGTAGAAAGGACAAACATGAAACAAGCTTTTCCTAATCTCTGGGCAGGCAATGTGATGGCCACACTGTAAATCGTTAGGAAGAGATACAAAGCTAACAAATGGCATTCTTGCACTTCTCTAAGCCACTCACTATTTACCTCGTGTATTTACCCATCCATTTATACAAACATGCCCTGAACTAGCCAAACTCCTAGCCCCAAAGTGCTTTTCACAAAGTATTTCCATACCAGCGACAGACTGAGATGTGCTCCCCACCACGGAGGGCTTTCACGCAAGCTCTCCAGACCAGGGCTGAGCCCTTCAGGCTGGAGCTTCCCCTTTTTCTTGCAGAGCATCCCAAAGCCTCGGCTCGCCCTGAACTGCGTCGGAGGCAAGAGCACGACAGAGATGCTGCGGCATCTGCAGTAAGTTGGGCTCTGCCCCATGGCTGGGGTGGCGTGGGCTTGGGACCTTCTCCAGATCCAGGGCACGTGGCCACCAGACACATGAAGAGCAGATGCCAGCCCTTGATGAGGGGAGATGAGTGAAGTTGTTTTGGAAAACACGAGTTAAAGTTAACCTGGCATCACCATCCTCTTGCTTGTCTCAAACTCTGCCCATGGCATGAGGCAGGAGACATCTGAGACAGAGGTCTGTCTGGTCCTGGCCACGTGTGATGGCTGGCTGGTTTACGTAGCTGCAAATCCAACGTGCGAGCAGGAGGGCAGCTCTAGAAAACAGATCCTCAGGGCTTTCTGGAGGAGCCTGTGGTGTGAAACCAGCCTCGTCATACAGCGGTGGGTTTGGGTGCAATGGAGGAGAGGTTGCAAGGCCAAAGCTGTGTGCTGGGGGCTGTGGGTAACCCAACGCCCCCTTCCTCTCGCAGACCCAAAGGGACCATGGTCACCTACGGGGGCATGGCAAAGCAGCCCGTGACGGTTCCAGTGGTGAGTACTGGGGATGCTCTTGGTGCCCATGGGGGCTCAGCTTATCCTCTGCTGCACTCTGCTGTCTGGATATCACGTTCAGAGCCCCCAAATTTATTTATTTTTTAACTGATTGGGGCTGTAATGGGAGGAGCTGGTTTGCATTCCGATTTGGTTGTACTTATGGAGGGTTTGGGCTGCTCTGGAATGCCAGCATGGAAACAACCCCACAGATGCTGAGCATTGAACATGCCCTGATGCAAACCTATCTCACACATCGGAGCCACATCTGAGCTCTACCCTGACGTGAAACCTGGTGTTATCCCAACAAGACGCAGCCCCTCGGAGCTGCTCAGCGCTGTGGTGCAAGGTCTTGCATTAACATGAACCTGCCAAATTGGGTTTGTCCCAAAGGAGAGCTCTGAGCAAAGCTCCTGGCTGCCTCCTGCCATGCTCACATGGGCTTGGGAACAGGTCTGGGGGAGGCAGATCTCACCTGCTGCTTTCCACAGAGCGCCTTCATCTTCAGGGACGTGAGGCTCCGCGGCTTCTGGATGACCCAGTGGAAGAAGGACCACGCACATGGTGAGCTGAGAGGGGCAGGGACCACGACGGGCTACCAGAGGTGGCCGGCAGGGCTGGGAACAGCATCCCATGGGATGTGGCCGGGTAAGAGCGATCCCCTTCTTCCCTTGCAGACAAGGAGAGCCTGAGCAGCATGATGGACACCTTGTGCCAGCTGGTGCAGAGGGGACAGCTCGGCGCACCTGCCTGCACCACAGTCCCACTGGAGGACTTCAAGGAGGCCCTGGTGGCCTCCACGCAGCCCTTCACCTCCTCCAAGCAGGTCCTCCTCCTCTGACTGCTCGCAAGCCTTCCTGTTGGTGTCTGCAGAGGGAAAGCTCCACGTCCACTGATTTTTTTCTTTTGTTCCTTTTTTTATTTTTGGGTGCCCACTTCAAGGTTTAAAAGCCTCTGGAAGTTTACCCAGGTGGCACCGTGAGCGCAGGCTGGGGTTGCTTCTGGAAGGAGATTTTGGTCTCGCTTTAGCTCGTTGTTAGTTTTGTTGCAGCAGAAAGCCTCTTCCGGGCCTATCTCAAGGGAAAGGAGCCTCTCTCTTTGCAGATGGACTTACACAGCAAAACCACTTTTTAAAAATATATATTTTATTTTTTTATTTTTTTCCCTACGCAGCACATGCAGTGCTGGCAGAACTAGGGGAGCGCCCATGCCGGCTGGAGGACAAGGGGACAGTGTAGGGACAGGATTCGGGTCCCCATCCCTGCGTTCACCCCGCAGCTCACCAGCCGGAGCCTCCAATGTGACTTCTGCAATACTTGGACTTGAATTCAGTTTTGCTGCTGTTACTGAACCAGTGCCACTACTGATTGTGCAATGCACAGAGAAACCTCTTGAAAATCAATGTCTAACATATGTCTATTTTTGCAAGATGCCGCCAATAAACTTTTCTGTGCTCAAAGCATCGCGTGTCCCGCCTGCTTCCCATATTGCCCCAGCAACTCCTGCCTGTCCCAGTGCTTTCACCAGGCTCTGGCGGGGACTGAGGCCTGTGCTGGAGCCAGCTGCTTGCACAAATGCAAACCCTGTGAGAGGGAAAATCTCGCCTTTGCAGCTGGTTTCTTCTTTAGAACCATGGAATCCCAGAATCATTAAGGTTGGAAAGGACCTCAAAGATTATCTGGTCCAACCACCCCCTACCACCACCACCACGACCCTCTAACCACGACCCCCAGCACCACGTCCAACCTCTCCCTGAACACCCCCAGGGACGGGGACTCCACCACCTCCCTGGGCAACCCGTCCCAACGCCTGAGCGCTCTTGCTGAGGAGAAATGTCTCCTCATTGCCAGCCTGAACCTCCCCTGGCACAACTCGAGGCCGTTCCCTCTGCTCCTGGCACAGTTCCCTGTGAGCAGAGGCCGACCCCAGCTCCCCACCCCTTCCTTCCAGGCAGTTGCAGAGAGCAATGAGGTCTCCCTGAGCCTCCTCTTCTCCAGCCCAAACCCCCCCAGTGCCCTCAGCTGCCCCTCACAGGACTTGTGCCCCAGGCCCTTCACCCGCCTCGTAGCCCTTCTCTGGACACGCTCCAGGGCCTCGATGTCCTTGTAGTGAGGGGCCCAAAGCTGAACCCAGCACTTGAGGTGCGGCCTCACCAGAGCAGACACAGGGGGACAATCACCTCCCTGGCCCTGCTGGCTGCACTATTCCTGCCACGAACCAGGACACCCTCCTGCTGCAGCTCCTCCATCACCCCGTCAGTCACTGGGATTGCTCCGTTCCCCATCCATCCCACTATGTGCCTGCTCCCCCCAGCCCCACACAGGGGGCTCGGTGCTGCTCGTCTCACCAGGCTGGCCCGCAGGCATCTCCCAGCCTGGAAAGCTGGGCTGGCTGCATGAGGGCCATTCACACCCTGCTAAACCCTGCTGTAGGATCACATTTTGGGGCAATGTATGGAGACAGGGATGGCTCTGCCCTGTTAGCACCGAAAACCCCTGAAAACAGCCATTGTCACCCCAAATCTACATCCTGTGACAGAATATACTTTTACATGTATTCCCCATTATTGAGGTGAGGAGCCAGTCCCAGCCACACTGACAGAAGAGCTGACCCCGCAGACATGCCATAAAGCCCTGTGAGCCCCAATTCAGAACGGGGAGCTGCTTATGTACAAGTGGGGTTTGGCCTCAAGCAGACACCAGAGAATCCACATGGGAGCCCTTGTCCAGCTGGGGGAGCTTTGCTGCAGGCTGTGGTGGTGAGAACCCGGGAGAACAAAGAGGGGAAAGGCCCCAGATGTGAAATGAGGTATTTGGGTCCCACTGGGAACTTCCCAAATTCATTGCATGGAGGGTCAGCTGCTTGCTGAGCCCCCAGGCCTGCTGCCCATGCAGGGGGTGCTGGGGGCACACCTGCACTTGGAGCAGGATCCTCACACCAAGCAGCATCCCACAGAACTGTTACAGTGCCCATCTCACATTTTGGGGGGCAAAAGTGTGCCTTTTGGGGTTTTTCAGTGGGGGTGGTGAAGGGGAAGGAGTCAGTGAGATTCTCAGCATTTAATTAATCGATGGTTGTGATTGGGGGGGGTCTCATAGGACCTCACAGGGGTCTTCATAGGAGTCCTTATAGGGGGTCCTCATAGGGGACCTCATAGAGGGTCTTCATAGGGGATCTTCACAGGACCTCATAGGGGACCCTTATAGGGGATCCTCATAGGGAATCTTCATAGGGGACCTCATAGGGGGACCTTATAGGGGACCTCATAGGGGACCTCATAGGGGACCTCATAGAAGATCTTCATAAGACCTCACAGGGGGTCTCGTAGGGGATCCTCATAGGGGCCCTCATAGGACATCACAGCGGACCTCATAGGGGGTTCTCATAGGGGTCTTCACAGGCAGTCCTCATAGGGGTCCCTTGTAGGGGTCTTCATAGGGGATCCTCATAGGGAATCTTCATAGGGGACCTCATAGGGGGTCCTTATAGAGGGTCTTCATAGGACCTCATAGGGGATCCTCTTAGTAGCCCTCATAGGACCTCATCGCAGACCTCATAGGGGGTTCTCATAGGGGTCCTCATCAGGGACCTTATGTGGTGACTTCCTATAACACAACACAGGGACCCACACAGGACCTCAAAGCGGGGCGGGGACCCTCACAGGGTACCCCCATCCCACCCCCACCTTCAAAATACCTCCCCCTCAACCCCCCTTAACCCCCCCCCCTCCCGCCATTACCCCTTTAAGCCCCAAGCCCTACGCGCGGGCGGGGCCTCACAGACGTCCCCCCCGCGTCTCCTCCCGGCGCCATGACGCCGCGCCCCGCCCCTCACCCCCCCTCATCCCCTATTCCCCCCCTCCCCTCCTCCTCCTCCTCCTCCTCCTCCTCCTTCATCCCGCCCCCCCCCGGGCGCGATGCCGCGGGTGTACATCGGCCGCCTGAGCTACCAGGCGCGGGAGCGGGACGTGGAGCGCTTCTTCAAGGGCTACGGCAAGATCCTGGAGGTGGACCTCAAGAACGGGTGCGTGGAGCCGGCCCCGCCCGGCCCCTGCGCGGCCATGAGGGGAGGGAGGGCGGGGGCCGGGCCCCGCTGCCCTGGGGTGGTATAGGGAGGGTATTGGGGGGGGGGGAGCGCCCCGTGAGGGGGTTTTGGGGTCGGGGAGGGACACGGGGAGGGGTGGGGGGGTTGTTATGGTAACAAGGGGGTGTTAGGAGGGGGGGTTGAGGGGTTTTAGGGGGGTTTGTGGGGGGGGTGGGGGAAGGGGGGGTGGGTTTCCATGGTAATAGGGGGTCAGGGTGGCTCTGTGGGGTGTGGGGGGGGATTTTGGGGGGGATTTTTGGGGAAAAGGTGGCGGATTCTGTGGTAATGGGGGGGGTCAGGAAGTCTTTGGGGGGATTTGAGGGTTGTTTTCTTTTTTTTTGGGGGGGGAGGCTGGGTTTCCATGGTAATGTATGGGGGTCAGGGTGCCTCAGGGGAGGTTTTAGGGGTTTTGAGGGGTTTTAGGGGTTTGGGAGGGGGATGGGTGGTTAGGTTTATATGGTAATGGGGGGTCAGGAGGTCTCTAGGAGGGGTTAGGGGTTTTGGGGTGGTTTTGGGGGGGTTGGGGGAAGGGGTGAGTATGTTCCTATGGTAATAGGGGGGTCAGGGTGTCCCTGGGGTGTGTGGGGTTTGGGGGAAGGGGTGACAGGGTTGCTGTGGTAATTGGGGTGTCAGGGTGCCAGGGCCCACTCTGAGGAGGGGGTTTTTGGGGAAGGTGTCGGGGTTTCAATGTTAATTGGGGGGTCAGGGTGCCTCTGTCCCCTCTGGGGGGGGAGAAAGGTGCCAGGGCCTGTGTGCAATGGGTGGCCTGTGGGGTAATTGGGGATGTGATGGGGGCAACGGGGGTGTCAGGGTGCCTGTGCGCTGTTTGGGGACTCTGTTTTTAGGGGATGGGTCCCCCTGGCCCTCCCCTGTGCCCTGAGGGAGGGGTTCCTCTTAGGGCATGAGCCCAGCTGTGAAATCCCCTTGGCAGCACCTGCGGCCCTGGTGGGGGGCACAGCCCAGAGCCCCCCGCGTGCAGCTGCCGGGGTCTGCACCCAAACAGCCGCTTCCTCCTGAGCACCCATGGGTGCCTGGCTCGTGGGGATGGGGGGGGGCGGAAACGGGGAGCAGCAACTGGTGTGGGCGGCCTTCCCCTGGCATCGTGCTCGGTTTGTAACGTGTGCTGTTCTAGTCAGGACACCTGGCTGCATCTAGAGCTCTTGGATCCTGCTCCACCAGGACTTGCCTGAGACATTCAAGTATGGATTTTCAAGAGAAAAACAAATTATTTCCATTTCCCCCTCCCCGTTCCCCTGTTTTCCCAATATCTAAAGCCGCCGGCCTAATGAGCGCTGGCATCTTTACAAGAAACCCAACTTGAAGTCTTGTTTAGGAAAACTGAGTGGAATATGGATTTTATTCTTATTAGCCAAGAGAGGCAATTATTATTTTTGCTTTAGAAGTGGAGAAGAGGAATCTCTTGTAAAAGTTAGTCCTGGAGCACAAAAAAAGGCTCATTAAGGCTCATTAAGCTTTTTGTACTGGTTTTACTGGTAGGTGGACATAATAACAGGTTTACAAGATGAATAAAAGCCAGTGTTCAAACAAACAAGCGTGCACGTGTCAGTGTTTTGACCAACCCAGCTTCAGGTGGTATTGTAGATTGGCCGTAAAATCTGGAAAACAAAGTGCTCGAATATTTCAGTTCTGCTGTGCATCCTTGAAGGTGCAGGGGGAGTTGGTTTTCCTCTTGCTCTATAAAACCTTTAAAGGAAATGTTTCTTTTTCAGGCAGATGTCAGAGGAAAAAAGACTAATAACAGCCATAGAACAGCTAGATTACGTGTCTGATGCAGTTAATGGGTTTGTCTTCTTGCTTTATTGAGAAATACCTATCAAGGCCCAGCCCTGAAATCCCAGCTGCCTATTTGGAAACAGGCTGGGGGGATGCAGTGTGGGGGCCAGAGCTGATTTGTGCGTGAGCTTCAGCAGCCAAAGCTTGAAAGGTCAGACTTGTGGCATCCTGAGCGTGAGTTGTAATGGGTGCTTTGGGGTGGAGAGGGGGAAGGAGGGCACAGCCCTAAAATATCCTGAATGTGATGCCAAAGTGACTTTGGCTCTGGAGCGACGTGTAAGTTCACTTGGGGGAGACAGAGTTCAAAAGTTGCAGGTGGAGGGATGCAGGAACTACTAGTGGCTTGTATTCAAATGCCAGTTTGACAACATTTACTCAAACTATCAGATTTTATGTCCTGCTTTGGTCAGTCTCACGCTGTGCTTTTGCCAGGTTACTCTACCGTTGGCTTTGTTTGCCCTCTGATCCTTTCTCCTCAGCTTATTTTTAGCAGTGCTTAGCAAATGATTAGGAATGACTTCACAGTGTTTAACTTAGAGTCTTCCAGTTTCTTCTGAAAACTTGTGGGCTATCTTCAGTGCTCAGCCTGCAGGAGATTAGCCTTGCAGTATTTTAGCAGTTAAGCTGAAATGCTTGAGCAAGGAGATGAAACTGGAATGTGATTCGGTGGAGTCCTAAAAGCTTAGCTGGGTCTCGGTTGCTGCTAATTGTAATTTAAGCTTGCAATTCAAAGCCTGGGAGCAGTGTTTACTCAGGGGAAGGACAGGAAAATTAGAAATCCAGTTTTTGTAGGATTCTCCATTTCAATTTGCAATTTGTAGTTGTATGCTGATAGTTTTCATATTTCTTCTTACTCAGAACTGCACTGACAACTGGAGCCGTGCATGGCAGCGGTACGTGCGTTAAGTGACCAGAACATTGGACTTCTCAGCCTGCTTTTTTATCTTCTAAAAACATGCTGAAAGCTAGCAGTAATAACTTAAGAGCTGAAAGCTTCCACTGGAGGGCAAAACTAATTTGTAATCTTGCCCTAGCTTTAAAAAATAGTTCTACCTGTGTGCTCACCTGCCCTGCATCACCCCGAGCAGCTGTCGAGCACGCATGGCTTCATCTGGTAAAATCCCTGCAAGTTGGAGGGACACAGCTTCTCCAACACGTTGAGGGACAGAGATCAAAGCTAAAAGCCTCAAACTTCAGTTCTTTCATCTAGCCAGGCTCAAAATCTGTGTGTGTTGCCTGAAGAGAGGTGATCTGATTTCCCTGGGCCTTTCCCACCAGAATGTTTAATACCCATTAGCTTCAGTGCGAGCAGCCAGTTTTAAAAAAAATCAAGTTGGTGTCACTACACGGCAATACCCAGTGCGCCTAGGTGACAGAAGGGTGACCTTCCAGTTCCAGTGTTGTTTTTTTTTCCTTTACTGATATTAAGGTGAGATTTTCATTTTCTTTTGCTTTAGTGTTCGGTTTTGTTAGAAGCCCAGAGATTGTTGGCGATGTTTGCCATTGTGCAGGAACTTCCAAGAATCACTCCCAAATCTTCAATTATGCTTAAATAGTTTAAATGTTGAATAATGAAATTTAGATATTTTCAGAGTTTTTAACTTCAGCAACTCATTTAAGAGTGTTGTGTTTCAAGCTGTCTGAAGAGACTCTTCCTTGATGACGCCCAGACTCTCACGCTCCTGGTTGTAGCCTTGGCTGAGCAGGAGGTCTCGCAGAGCAGGGACAGACTGTAAGCTGTCAACAAATTAACTTTCAGGAGCGTGTTTTAGGGCTAGAAGCATTGCATTCTTTGTTCCAAATGACACTGAGGCTAAGACTCGATTTTTGCACGTGCCTCTCCTTCTGTGGCTGCTTGTGTTGATGCATGCTTGCCCGATTTCACTCATCCAGAGGGATCATGAGGTGCCACAAGCCAAGTTCATTTCTGTAGTGTCTGTCCACACAAAGCAATTGTCATATGAAGCTAAGGAAGCTGCCAGCTTGATCTGTTGAGGGCAGGACAAGAGCTGAGCCAGGTCTCTTCCTTCTCCTTGGGATCTGCAGAACAGCTGAGGAGCAGCCACAGGAGTCACAGGTTGAGCTTGGCTCACAGGTTGAGCACTCCTGGGAATTCTGCGGACTTCCAGCAGGCAAGGGCAGGTGGAGCAGCTCACAGGTCCTCCTGGCATGAGGTTTGGGCTCTGGGCTCTACCCACCCATGAGCAGTGGGGGAAATTTGGCACCTGGTGAAAGCCAGAGGTGGGCTTTGGGCAGGCACTTGGTGGGCTGGCTGTGGAGCCAACTGGGAAGGATGTGAGGGGCTTTGACAGCACTAGGTGGGGAGCAGCTGAAAGGGGACAAAAGTGATTTTTTTCCCCTCTAATTTCAGGTATTAAGCAATTTCAGAAAACTGCATTTTCCTTCTTTTTGGATTATTAAGAAAAAAACAACTGCTAGGACACCAAGTCTGCTGGAATTGCTTGCTGTAAGGACAGCCTTCTGTAGCTTTTTCCTCTTTTTGATCCATGAGCAGAAAATGGTGTAGCTTCACATTATCCGGAGTAAATTGCATTGACATTTTTAGTAAGTAGTTTTATGCCGCATATGAAGTAGTAATAGTAGACATTTAAAGGAAGATTTACTTGCACTGCTGTCATATAACAGCGGGTTCAGATTGCTGTAGTTAAGGCTGTGTCAGCAGTCGTGTCTTTCTGTGGTGTAAAACCGTGCTTCTGAAGGTTTTTGATTCACAGTTTTGGATCATATGGTGCAATATTATACATATTTAACAGGTGGATCGGTATTACTTTCATTTATGAGTGGTGTGGGATATGATTTTTAGTATTCTTTAATAGCCAGCAATCCCTTTCAAGGTTTGTGTAAGCTTGTCCTGTGGTTTTTGTTTATTTGTTGCTTTTTTTTAAGTAACTGGAAGTTGTATCTTGTAAATCCTGCTTTTTTCCTTTTCTATTACAGTAACATCTTACTCTAGGGCTACTTGCTTTTTATGTGCTCCCAGGTGAAAAGAACAAACAGCGCAGGGTAAATGTTAAGTATTTCCTTTTGGAACAAGTGAGGAGGTGTGTAATGCTTCCACCGAGACAAAATCCTCTCGGTGAGACCTTCCTGGGGGTGTTGGGGGGAACAACAACAAAATGCAGCCCCCAGGGGAGGGAGGCCAAGTGCCTGGGCTCAGCCTGTGGATGTTGGGCTGCGAGGTGCTGCTGATGGGGCTGTGTTTTGTCCAGTGTGTGGTGTGGGGGACTGTGAGCCTCCCAGGGAGCTTCTTGGGGGTCTCTTTGAGAGGAGCAAGTTCAGTGCCATGATCCGATCAAACTCAGACATCCCTCCGCTACGCCAGCTGTGTTTCTTTGTCTGGAAATTTAGTGCCTCGAAGGTGCACGGCGGGTGCCTACCAGGCACTTCACCTTGTAAGTAATTGCTTTAGGTGACTTCTCATTTAAACGTAAGAGCTTCTTTGCTCTATTTTTGGAATCGAAGCAAAGAGAGAAGGAAGGTCCTATCAGAACGGATTTATAATGACTGTGATTGTTTCAGTTATAAATCAATCACACATCTTGTTTGTGCAGCTATAGAGCTTATGTGAGACTGCAGCTACCTCTCTGCGATCTCTGGATTCTTCCCTAGCTCTCTGGTTAATGCGGGTAGCCTTACCTAGAAAAGCTGTAGCTGCTGACAGCTCATCGCTTGTTGGAGGTAGTGACAATGCTTAAAAATTTAGTGATCTAAAAGAGGAGGCCAGCATTTTTGTGTTGTGGATTTGTTACTCTGGATGACTTAAACCACCAGCACTCACAGATATTTTCCTCCTTGGCTTGCTAAGACCCAAGTTCAGGGTCTGTGTTTGCCCACAGCAGCCAGAGAGGTCTCAGCCAGCTGGAAAGAGGCTCCGGTACTGCCCAGGGCTGCAATAACACCAGGTATCGCACAGGAGGCTCTGAAGCCTGGACTTGGGTCTTAGGTAAGTGAAGGAGAAATGATTTGCAATTGCAGATAGGCACTGAGCTCTGAAAAATGGCGCTGTGATGCTTTCTGTCCTCTTTCTCAGACCCATTTGGGTAATGGGCATTTTATACAAGGTGTTTTTTTTTTAAATAGGTGTTTAACTCTGCCCGTCTAGAAACTGGCGGGATTGAGTTCTACTCCAGTGCTCCGGTGAATTTGCTCTGCAACCGTAAGCAAGTCACCAGCTTGTCCCTGAGCACCAGCTGTAAGAAATTATTTAAGAAACCTCTGCTCAATCTTCTGAGGTCTGTAGCCAGCAGGGATTAGGCACTTGCAGCAGCCTGACGTTCGCACTGATGTCTGTGGCACCTCTGAAGATGAAGCTGAAAATGTTGGCTTTAACTTCCCAGGCAAGCAGTGGTCTGCAGGCATCTTTGCATTTCTGGCAGGAGGAAACAAATGCCAGAAAGTTGATGTGAACGTTGGAAGTAAGCACTTCTGTTATTTTTTTTAATTTGCATATTTCCTCTTGCACTTGGTCTGTCTGACCTCAAAGCATGAGCAAGGCTAGTTTGGATGTTCTCAAACACAGACCTTCTCCTTTTTCCTCTGGACCTGCACCCGGTGCTGCCCTTGCGAGGCATCTTGGCCACAGCTGGACTCCTGGTTCATCCCAGGACCTTGTTCCTGGTTACTGTTGCAGGGTTTTAAGTCCCATAGCAAGGTTTGGACTTCACATGTTGTCTGGAAGGCTAGAATGTTAGAAACTTGCTGAGCATAAAGCGCTTTCTCAGCAGTGTATGGGAAGCTGCAGGTATTTCAACAGGTGTAGGATCTGTTATATGAGCATGTTGCTTTTCCTACCCAACTCAGCAGTATTGTCAAGAGCGAAATGAGTCCAATTAAAAGAAAATCTCATCTCCTGGCTTGTCTTCATGTCTTCTTTCTTGCTGGACCTTCCATAGAGGTTGTGCAGACAAAGTGTATTTACAGAGGTGGTTGAGTTTTTTCCATTTTAAGAGCAGGAGTGATGATAGCTGCCCAACAGAACCAGGAATGGACCAAGAGGCTCTTCAAAAATCAGGGTAAATCTTAATCCGTGGATTCTATAAACTGCAGTACCTGTTTAATCTGTGGATCTTATGAATTTAATACTTGTTATACACAATTTCAGCCTTACTGCTGTTGAGCCGATGTATTGCATAGAGCAGCAGAGCATCGTCTGTAGTGGGTGTAGTGCTGGTGGCTGTGACCCGCAGGCTGCAGCTGGTGTTATCTGCAGGATGGCACGAGAGAGGTCCCCTGGGGGAGCTGCAGGACGGCACGAGAGACGTACCCCGTGGGGTTCTGCAGAGCTGCCCTGGGATGAGCTGTTTGCAGTACGGACACCTCCCGGTCACTTCTGAGCGATTCTCTTTCCCACCTCCCCTCTCTCTAGGTATGGCTTTGTTGAGTTTGATGATCTGCGAGACGCAGATGATGCAGTTTATGAGCTAAATGGTAAAGATCTTTGTGGGGAGAGAGTGATCGTTGAGCATGCCAGAGGCCCACGGCGTGACAGCAGTTACGGTTCTGGACGCAGTAAGCACTAAAATGCATTTGTATCCGTGACTCATTTTAAATAAAATATTTTTGCTTGTTTTTTAAAAGTAATTTAAAAAATATTTTTATCTATGAAGTTGTGCATAGTGTTTTGTAACTGTAAATGTAACTGTTGATCTGAACATTTAACTTGTTTGTTGTATTAAAGTATTTTAATTGATAAATGAATAAACACTTTTTCTTGTGCTATTTTTATTATTATTATCATTTCGTTTAACTATTTTAATGGTTTATTTGCAATGTGCTGTTTAACATAGCTTTAACAAAGACCTCAATGTTTTAATTAAAAGAGTCCTTTGAGGCTAAGATGACTGCCTGTTCCATTTGCTGACCTTGGGTTACCTTTCCATGAGTGGCTCTTTGAACTTGTGGCCCTTGGCTGACCAAAAAAGGAAGCCATGTGACGACCGCAACCTTTTTCCATTAGACCTGGGTGGTGAGGATCCCAAGGGTTAGAGACAGATGAGATTAATCTGAAATAGGTGCCTGAAAATCTTTATTCATGTCAAATATTCAGAAAAGCTGTAAGCAATGTAAGTAACATTAGTCAACTGGCTTAATTTGGTTTCTTCTTTCAAACTTTTTTAAAAAAATAACTTAATTGCATGTTAATCTTACTGTAATTGTAACTCTGCTTTGTTTTAACTATGTGCTTGCAATAGTTCCTTTTAATGCTTTTTATCTTCGTAACGTTTTATACAAGGGGGGTTGAATTTAGACTAGCGGGTGGGTGAGTTTTTAATGGATTTGCAAACATATGGGGCAGAACGTTTTTGTCTGGGGGTGTAGAGTGAGTGCTCGATTTCCCTAGTTGAAGTACTGCTGTCTGCTTGTCACCTCCTAAAGGTGGATATGGTTATAGAAGAAGCGGAAGAGATAAGTACGGTCCTCCTACCCGTACAGAATACAGATTGATTGTGGAAAATTTGTCAAGCCGCTGCAGTTGGCAAGATCTTAAGGTATGGGGCCCCTTTCTTTACCCTTACTCTATTAAAGAGCACAAAGGGTAAAAAGGTTAGCTTCTGTTTCATCGAAGAAAACTCATTTACACCTGTCTTTTCTCAACTCCAACTTGTTAGCAAGTCTCTGTGCTCATGTGCATACAAGTAGACTTGAAGTAAGGACATCAGTATTGACTTAAGGTGTGCTGTTTGCATATACGGAGTCGTTAATGTTGCGTGCAACACTGGGATTTGCACTTGCAGGCTTGGTGTTGGCTGATAGGAGAGAAACATTTTTCCCTAATAAACCAACATCACGTACAGGTGATTTTTATCTTCTCTTTAAGCCCTGTCAAAACAGACTTCAGTCAGGCCAGTGGTAGCATTCACTAGAGACAAAGGAGTTTGTCCTTGTTAATTGGGCTTTTACCTATCAGCTTCTGAGGTGCTGGAGCTGTTTGGAACAGATAGCATCGTTCTTACACAACCTATGCTAAGAATTTCCACCCCGTGAAAAGCCGTCTGAAGGCAGCTTTAGGGAAAGGATGCTTCCAGAATGAGCAGTCATGCAAAATCTATGCCGAAAGTTAATGTTTTCTCTAAGTCTGAAGGAATGGAAAGTGATTCTCAGCAGTGGAAGTGTTGGGTAACACCGTGTAGACAGCAGGACCTCTGAGCGCCCTGGCGCTGAAGTGTTGATTTAGGATTATCTGCATCATGCACCGGGGGAGCAGGACAGGGAGCAGAACTCCAACAGCAGGTGCAGAAGGGCAGGGCTTCCTTATCAAACCTAGCAGCAATGGTTAAAAACCCTTGTTCTTACAGGAACGCTTTCTTTATGGTTCTCTTTTAAGGATGTGTAAAATTTGTTCTAAACAAACTTTGACGTAGTACAAAGTGGTCTGTAGGTGACTGTAACACTAGTGCAGGTACGTACTGAGATCACTCCGATGTCTTTTGTTAACGCTTCACACCATCGATAGCTTGTCTTTGCTTCGGGTATTAAAAATTGTAAGTAGAGCATGGCATGATTAATCCTCTCCTGGATGCATTGCTTTTCTGACCAGCTTTCGTTTCAGTGTACCTCAGAGGGGAGTAGCTGGGTCAAACCCAAAGGGAACCAAGTTGTGTGAGCTGTTCCCATTGCAGCCCGAGTCCCCGGGGGCTGTGGTGGCCCCGTGGCAGCTTGCTGTGAGCAGGGCGGATGTGTGTAGTAGCTGAAGTCAGGTAGCATGAAGCAGGGAAGTTAATTCAGCTCTTATTTGTGTGGGGTTTTCTTCCAGCAGAATGAGACGAATGCCCTAGGTAATTGAAAAGGGAAGTCTGCTTGCTGATAGCCTTCTTGCCTGTGTGAGGCGTTTTTTCATATTTAACCTTTAAGTACGTTACTTCTCCCAAGTTACATTCAAAAACGTGATTTAGAGAGCATTTTATTTCTTGAATCACTTCTGTAATTTGAAATTTATTGTAGTCCCAACCATATTGATATTAGATACTGGGAGATGTTAGATTATTTGTCTCAGAATACCAACGCTGCCTTAGTTCTAATCACACAAACTGTGTGAAATCCTGGTGCACTACTTGGCTTGCTCAGAAATTTTGGCTTTAGTTCTGCAAATGCTGTTTGGTTAAAACCCTGCTGATGTCAGTGTGACCAGAAGAGGCTGTGCAAGGCTATGCAGGCATCAGTGCAGAGATGAAGAGAGCCTGGAAGCCTGACTCTGGATTTGAGGCAATGGTTATTCTGTCCTCTTCCTCCAGGATTATATGCGTCAGGCAGGGGAAGTGACATATGCAGATGCACACAAAGGAAGGAAAAATGAAGGTGTGATTGAGTTCAAATCCTATTCTGACATGAAAAGAGCCCTTGAAAAGCTGGACGGGACAGAAGTAAATGGCAGAAAGATTAGATTAGTGGAAGACAGACCTGGATCAAGACGGCGCCGCTCTTACTCCAGAAGCCGAAGCCACTCAAGGTATGTCTCCTTATAATGTACTTCGGGCTGAACCTTACTGCAACTGCATGAATGTGCAGCAGGTTCCAAAATACCTTGAAAATGCTCAGAGTTCTGAGTGAATGGTTTTGAGAATTTATTAGTTACCAGGAAGTAACAAAGGGAAATGAAACCTCAGAGGTGTTTTCTTTGGTGAATGTGGGTACCGCTAGCTAAACACAGGTACAGCTAAACACCGTGTGCTGCTGCTGCTCCCAACTGCAGCGTCTAGTCCTTGCTGTCTTGCAGAGGAGCACGGCATGGCAGGTGGAGCTGTGCATACTGAGGGAAGCAGAAGGTACTTTTAACACTTCAGCTCTGAACACGGAGTTCTGCTCCAAGCACCAGGACTAACAGTTCTTTCTCGGTTTGGAAACCCCCACCTCTTCCCTGTTTCTAGAGATTTACTGCTTTCTTTGGATGTCTTAGAGAAGTGCTTCAGCACAGCGCCATATAACATTTTGGGATAGAACTTTGTTGTAGTAAAATTCAGGCCAGCTTCTACTGTTCTTGGAACAATTTACTTACAGAATTAAAGCCTGTTTTTGCGTGGGTTTTCCTCTTGCAGTCAGTTGTGATTCCCACTCTTGTTATGTCCTCTGCACTCATGAGCAGTGTGTGCTCTGTAGCTGCCTCATAGCAGTGAGCTGCAAAGAGAAGTGTACCTATTTCTGCCTTTAGCAAAGGAAATGTTGGCGTGTTGTGTCTCCTGCCTAAGGGTTCCAGGGTTTCTCAGAAGTTCAAAAGATCTTTTCCAAATGTCATTGAAAATAGCCTACGTACTCAAAAGCTAAAGGGGTAGGAGGATTTCATGCCATTGGCAGACCAATTTTATCTGTCCCACTTAAAGCTGGGTGAGAAAATAGTGACTCTTAGTTTACAAGTAAGTTTTAAAGTTTCTTGGAAGGCTGCAGGCAAACAGGTTGTGCTTTTAAAGGATGGAAAGTGGAAACCATCTGAGGGTGCTGCCCAACAGCATTCCATCCTGGAAGAGCAGAGAGCTTTATCCTAATGTCTCGCTGTAGTCAAACCTCTGACTTGACTGGGAAAGGGTTTCTCACTTAAATAGTTCTTTGAGATTTGCAATGTTGCATGCTTGCAGACATGGCAGCAGGGGATGAGCCCCAGGGAGAAGGGTACTCTAAATTTGTAACTTCGTTGTGTTATACACTCCTCTTTCTGCTGCTCAAAAGGTGCTCTAATACTATGGGCTTTTACCCACGTGGGTCCGTGAGACCACAAACTCTCCATGGTCATGTGTTAACATTGAGCTGACTGCTTCTGTTCCAGGTCTCGCTCTCGAAGCAGACATTCTCATAAGAGCAGGAGCCGCAGTGCCAGTAGCAGTCGTTCCAAGAGTAGATCAAGATCCAGGTATGTCTTTGTGGTGGAGCAAATCGGTTTACCCACTTTAATGAGAAGCATCATCCTAAATTTGCAGTGGGAAAGCTGTTTTTCTTTTTCCCTAATGCACGGTATTTGAGTGCTAGTCAAATCCAAGCTGCACTAAAGTGTTGCCTTTGTACTTCCAGGTCTGTGTCCCGTTCCAGAAGCAAGAGCCGTAGTCGAAGCAAGAGCCGTAGCAGAGGCCAAAAAGAGAAAAGCAGGACTCCAAGTAAAGAGGATAAAAGTAGGAGCCGCAGCAGGAGTGCAGAGAAATCACGGAACAAAAGCAAAGATAAATCTGAGGGCACTGTCCATAACAGTGATGAGAAAGCAAAGAGCAGGAGCCGCAGCAAGGAGAAGAGTAAGAGCAGGAGCAGGAGTGGAAGCAAGGACAGAGGAGAGACCAGGGGGAGCTTGAGGAGTCGGAGCAAGGAGAAGAGTAGAAGCAAAGACAGGGAGAAGAGCATTAGCAAGGCTAGAAGCAGGAGCAAGAGTAGAGACGAGAGTAGGAGCAGGAGCCACAGTAAGGACAAAAGGAAAAGTAGGAAGAGAAGCAGGGATGACAGCAGAAGTAGAAGCAGGAGCCGCAGCCACAGCAAGAGTGAGAAAAGCAAGAGGCGCAGCAAGCGAGACAGCAAACCAAGTAGCAAGAAGAAAAGGAAGGACAGCCATGAGCGGTCCAGGTCAGTCTCCAAAGAAAAAGAGCATGTAAAATCAGAGTCTGATAAAAAGGAGGCAAAAGGGGAGGGTGAGGATGCAGCAGCCCATCAGGTGTCTCGCTCCAGGTCTAGGTCAATTTCCAAGTCCAAACCAAATGTCAAATCAGATTCTCGTTCCAGGTCAAAATCTGTTTCAAAACCTAGGTCCCGGTCCAAGTCTAGGTCTAGGTCTGCCTCTAGGTCACACTCCCGATCACGGTCAAGGTCTCGCTCCAGATCCTAACCTTGCTGCACCCATGCTTGGAACGGTCTGAGAAGTCTTTTGTACATGTTTGGTAGTTGTAGCACAAGTGATTGAAGTAGAAAACATGTCAATGCTGTATATTTTTAACTACCCTGACGGTGTGTCTGTCACTGGTAACTGCACTGCTCCCTCCCTGTAATGCTCCCTGGTGCAAGGCTGTTCAGCTCACGTACTCTCCTGTAGAAAGGTTCTCTTTAAATATAATTCTTCCTAGAGCACCAAAATTGCCCTGTTTTCCAGGAAGAGCCTTACAGAGAATGAGCAGTGCGCCTTGGTGGGTTTATGAGGTTGCAATGATGACTGATAGGTAGGTACGATGGCTTCAACAATCTTTGCCCTTCAATTGATGCCCTTTGATGTATGCCATTTAGTGGAAGTGCTAGTCCTAAGTTTCATACTACTTTTGTTTCATATTTTTGGACTTAAAGTTGTGAATAGCACAGTCAAAAGGGGGAAAAAAAAAAGGTACTTGCAGTAATCTGTAGGGAAAAGTAGAGTTCCATATTCTGGTATTGTGACAATATCCTTGTTTTATATTAAATTTTTTTATTTTATTTTTCCCCGTCTTGCAAAGTACAGTGATCCCTGTTTCCATGAAATTTGAATAAAGACTATTTTTGCTTGATGACATTTGAGTGTAGTTACATGAAGTTGTGTTGTGATTGTTGCTGCTTTGTATTGATTGGTGTAAGCTTGAATTTGCAGAACAGTTACTTAAAGAACGGGTTCTTCTCTTAGAAAGCCACTTAATATCATGTGTAGTCATGGCACTTGAATGCAATCCAGTTAAAATAACTTGTTTCTCCAGCAACACTTGCTGCGTTGTTTAGAGCTGTAACGTTGCAATAAGAAGAATACATGAAAATGAACCAGAAACAATTATGAAGGTGACAAGCCTGTTTTCCATTGTCTGTATAAACAAAATGAAGTGTGCTTCAGCTTCCATAACACAAGGAAGAAAATTTTTCAACCACTTAACTTGCTAGACTCGAGTCAACTCAAATCATTGTTTGTCCCAAAACATTTCACTCTTTATGCAGCTGACGCTGGAGGTAAGCCTGGCTGGCATCAAGGACGTGCTTTTCTGCTTCTTGCTTTATTTTGTCAAACATCAGTTCAATTGTTTCCTCTTTTGTACAGTTGGCCTTTCTTACGGCACCTCTGAGAAATGAAGGGGGAAGAAGCAGGATGCTTTTAGAGTTGTTTTTCCAGTCTGGCGCACTCAGCGGGAGGACACAAAGCTGCTCCAGCTGTTTACTTCTGGTGGTTCTTTGATTTCACGATCCCTGATTGCGAGTTTGGGATTTCAGTCACAAACCGTGACTTTATAAATGAGGAGGTGTTAGTGTGAGCCAGGTGGGATGAGCACAGATAGCACCAACAAGCCTTTGTTCTGGGCACTGCGCAGCTGTGAATCCATCTCCTCTAGTTACACACAGGGCCATTTGGAGTTGAGGCTAGAGCCTCAGCTCGTTTCTTCTCAACATATTTTCCAGTCTTTCTTCCTAACAAAGCACCTCTGCTGTGGGGGAAACCTCTACAAAAGAAAAATGTGCAGGAAATCCTTCTAAGGAGCTCTGGACTTGAAAGCAGTGAGGATGTGATGGGTGTGCTGCTCTCCTGGTGTGTTCCCAGCATCCCTCAAGACTTGGGGAGAAAGGAAGGCAGCTTCTAGCCTGAGTACTGTAAGTGGTCCTGAATAATATCCTGGTTTCATGGCTGTACCATTAGCAAATTACTAAAACAACTTTCTACAAGCTCCTGTGTTGGCTTTGAATGAAGAACTGACATCCTCAGCACCCTGCTCTGCCTTCTAGAGCCAGCAGTGCCCCCTAAAACAACAGGCAAAGCACAGTTTTAGTTCTTCCTTAATCTGCAAGCAAGGTTAGCTACGGCTTTATCGAAAACTTCTTGGTCGCTAATTTCAAACTGCTAACCTTACTTCTGACAGCAGTTGTTTTGCAGCTAGTTGTTAACTTCATAGGAGCAAGTAATTTTGTCTAATTTGATCATTTGAAACTTGTACTGCCGTATTAAAAAGATGAAAGGGTGATAGATCACAAGAGTAGCTTTCAACACAAAACATTTCTGTAGAGTTTAAGAGGGGTCAGGGCTTGGTGAGTGGCTCAGGCTTTATCAAATGTCGTATTACAGCAGCGTGAGAAAGCTCTGTGGAAATGATATTTAATTTCTTCAGGAATCTGAGACTTTCAGTTACGTATTTAGTGCTTTAACGTCTTAGGCACTCACAATATTTGCAATTCCTTCTGCTGTTTAAAACAAACCAAACGAGGCAAGATGATTGCTAATAGGGGATAATTAGCTTAAAAATTATCTTTAACCAAATCTGCAAATGATTGTCTAGGCAAACATTTTAAGAAGTGCCTCTGGATTTTGCTGTCTAGCAGCCAAGGCTGCTCCCAGGGAAGCGTGCTTGTTTTTAGGGGGCTGCTTGTTGGCCCTTTGGGAGAAGTGTTTTCCCCCAAATACCCAAGGACCGGTGTTTGAAAATGGAGGAACGTGGAAAACCTTTAGCCAAGATGTAAACTCTTGTGCCTGGTAAGAGATGTTCTCTGCACGAAGAAAGACAAAAATTCCTCTGAGGCTGCACAAACAAGCACCTTGGGCCATGCTGAAGGAGCTGGCGCATGCCCTGCAGGGAAGTTTCTGTACAAGCAGTAAGGAATTCGTGCAGTTTTTGGACGTAATTTATTGTTGTGAGTTCCCTGCTTTTGATCCTGCCATTTTCAAAGCAGATGATTGATGGTTGCGAGCAAATTAGCAAGGGGTAGAAGATGTGGTATTTAATCAAAAAAAGTGTTTGAGAGGTGGGCAGCCTGAGCTCTGTAGCGAACTCACCTGAGCATCTGAAGATGCACCTGGGGCACCTGCTGGAAGCACAGCTGGAGACAGGTCTTGGACAGAGCCCGGAGTTACTGAACTGCCACTTGGGCTCCTGCTGCCTTAACAAACCTCGCTCTAAGGCTTCCTTTTACACACAGGTAATCCCAGCGACTGCCTGGGGCTCTCCTCCTGCTTGACACCAAGTGTGTGCTTAAAGGCTGCTACCCCGGGGATCTGCCTGGTTCTGTGCTTTGGCTCACCCCTAAATGCATCCAGCTGGGAATGAAGGAACCGAGCAACCCTGGCGGCAGCAGCAGGGCAAAGAGCGGCCCTCACCAGAGCAAGCTGCTCTCAGCCTCGTGGGTCCTCCTCGGGCTGCCTGCAGCTTGCCACAACCCGGGCTGTGCCCACAAAGTGCCAAACAAGCCTGGGAGCTGTGGGCACGTGGCGTGGCTGCTGCTTGTGCTGCGGGGCTGGTGGCAGCCCAGAAGGGACGTGGGGGAAGGAACGGAGGCAGAAGTGCAGCAAGGAGGAGATTTCATCAGCTTCAACCATCAGAAAGTTGCACAATGAAGCTGCTGCCCTGGTTCTCGGCTGTGGCTCTTCCTTGGGTATCGAATACCCCAGTGCATTCCCAGAGAAGAGTCCCAGCACTGGCAGCAGGACAAGCAAGTGGCTTATTTGGGGTTGTCTCGTGCTCTGGAGGGGCCTGAGGGGTCCCATAGAATTGTGGCAGGTGCCAGACAGCTCAAGGAGCCAGTGGAGGTGCTCAGGGAGTGTGTTTCAAGGTGCTGGCTTTGGGCATCACCCAAAATTTGCCCTGGGAGCCCACTAAACCTCCTGTAATGTGCCTGCAGCATTTTAAAAAGGCAAAACAACAGAGCTGAAAATAAAAGGCTTTTTTCTTTTTGTCTTATGCCTATGGCTTGGACAATGCCACAGAGCACTGCTGAGGTGAGAGGAGACGTGTTGCTGCTCGTTTTGGGTGCCCGCAGTGAATTTAACATTCGGTTCTGTCGCAGGGGTGAACTTAATGTTCGGTTCTGAACATCACTGAGTGAGTCTTTCCTGCTAATTTTGAATGGGAGAGTAATTCTTGCATCAAAAGCTTTGGCAAAGTGCAATTTCCAGGCTGCAGCTTCCCCTGCTGTTAGCCCAGTGCTGCACGGCAGCCTGGTGCAATCACAAGTAATGCAACAACAGAAACAGCAACAAAAATAATAATATTGATGGTGCACACATCGCTGGAGAGGAAGAACCAGCAGAACATCCCAAGTTCAGCAGAATATCCCGACATTTCACTTCGAAGAATGAAAAGCAATGCAGAAAATGGGAGGTGCCAGCCGGAGGATGGCGATACCTGCACTGATACTCTGAGAAAAAGCCCCAAAATCTGGATTAGTGGGGGGAGACGGATCCTACAGGGGAAATGCAAAATGTAGGAGAGCTCCGAGGATGGAAAGTACACATCAACAGGGCGTGAAACCAGTGCGAAAAGGGCAAGGAGCTCTAAAATGGGGCTCTCAGCATCACCCAGTGCCCGGAGCCTGCAGGGCCCCATGTTTTAGATGTAACTTGCTGGTGCAGATGAGGGGAGAAATATTTGTTCTCTGAGTTAATTTTAAAGACAGCTGTTTTATGTGCCTCACTCTAGGGATGAGGAATATTACGATGTGTGTTTCAAACGAGCCATTGCAAGTCTCATTTATTATTTTCCTGAGATCCCATTGCCTTTAAGTTGTCACAGCTTGGGGCCCGCTCATACTTTTTCCTGTCTTACTAGAGGAAAAAAGAAAAAAAAAGTGCCATTAAAAAAATACCACCACTTCTTTTATTGTTTCAAAATTCAAATACAAACAAAACCAACGTTCCCAGATGAAAAGAAAAATGAGACAGGAGGGTGAAGTAGTTTCTATTAATAACTGATGGGGTGTGTCCAGTACCACGGTGTCCCCCTGTCCCAGTATCCCCAGCACCCCGATAACCCCCAGTTGTCCCAGGTCCCCAGTGCTCCCTATGTCCCCAGTGCAGAGTGCTCTCAGCACCTCTATAACCCCCCATGCCCCTAGTATCCTCCAGTGTCCCCAGTGCCCCTAGTGCCTCATGTCCCAAGTGCCCCTACTGTCCTCCAGTGCTGTGTCCCCAGTGCTCCCAGTGTCCCCAATTTCCTCTGTGCTCCTAGTCCTGAGATTTCCTCAGTGCTCCCAGTGCCCCTAGTGTCCTCCAATGCCCCTAGTGTCCCGATTGCTCCCAGTGTCCCACAGTGCTCCCAGTGCCCCTAGTGTCCCCAGTGCTCCTGGTATCTCCCAGTGTCCCTCCCAGTGCCCTAGTGTCCCCAGTGCCCCCAGTATCTCCCAGCATCCCCCAGTCCTCCCAGTGCCGTGTCCTCAGTCTCTCCCACTGTCCCCCAGTCCTCCCCGCGCTCCTAGTGTCCCCATTGCTCCCAGTATCCGCCAGTCCCCCCAGTGCTCCTCGTATCTCCCAGTGCTCCCAGTGTCCCCACTGCCCCCAGTATCAGCGCTCCAAAGCTCCTCAGTGCTCCCAGTCCCCCGAGTCCTCCTCATCTCTCACAGCACACCCTGTCCTCCCAGTGCCCCGAGCGTCCCCAGTATCCCCAGTCCCCCCAGTATCCCCAGTCCCCTCAACCCCGTCCCGCCCCCGCCGCCGCCCCGGCCCCTCCCTGCCCTGAGCGGAGCCGGGGCCGGGGCTGTGGCCGGGGCCGGGTGTTTGGGCGCATGCGCGCAGCGGGCCGCGGGAGCCGCTTGTTGCCGGAGTTGAGGCGCAAAGAGAAGCGCGGGGAGGGCCGGGGGAGGCCGGGCCGGGCCGGGCCGGGCCGCGCCGGGCCGCCGGTGAGTGGCGGCTGGGGGCTGGGGGAGGCGGCGCCGCCATCTTGCGGCGGGGCTGAGGGGGCTCGGGGAGGGCTGCGGGGGGCGGGCTGAGGATGAGGGGCTGAGGGAAATGGCGCCTCCGGCGGCGGGGGGCGGTCGGGACGGGCTCCTGAGGGGGGGGGGAGCGGCAGCGCTCGGCCCCTCGGCTGCTCGACGCCCCCCGAGGGCTGAGGGGGTCCCGGTGCGGGTCCGGGGGTCGTGTCCGGACCTGGAGCCGCCCCCTGAGGGGGGTTTGAGCAGTGTGGGGCTGGGGGGAGGTCGGTTGGTGCCCCCCCGGTACCTCAGCGAGACCCCAAAACGCTGAGGGGGCGTCGCGGTGCCACTGCCGCCAGTGCCCGGTGCCAGCGGTGCGGTGGTCGTGGGGAGAAGTTTTCTGAAATAATTCATCTCCTGGGGTTTTCGTGTCCTGCGGAGGGGCTGAGGGGAGCGGGGCTGGGGTTGGCATGAGCGAACCCCAAAACGGTCCAAGACAAGGGAATAACGGAGAGGATTTTGCTGCCTGAGCCAAGATTTCAGTTTGGAGATTGAGATTTAACACGAGGAAGTAATGCCGTCAAGCTTTCCGAAAGCAAATTCTCCAGAAAAAAAAGGCCAGAGCAAATAATACCAAGTTTTTACGAACGGAGGGAAGGCCGGTGCCAGATAAACACGGGGATAAATTTAAGACTTCAAAAATATTGATCAGTGTTCCGCATAAAGATTAGCATGGGACGGTCTCAATGATGCTTGATGTGCAGAAGAATGGGATTAGGACAGTTTTATTGACACTCAGCCCTGCGAGGAATTGGATTAGATTCTTAATATGAAAACACTTCCAGTAATTCATTCAAATACTGCCTAGATGAGTTTTTTAAAAATAATAATAATAAAAAATAACACAACCTTACACACGTTTGTAGTTGGGATTAAGGGATAAAGAGCTGATGTTTGGTCTTATTGTCTGGTAAGGCAGAAACACAGCGGAGAGGAGAGCGGTGCCTCCAGAGCCGCGCTTCCCTGCTCTTCCCTGCCCCATCTAGCTGGACTGCACGTTTTTGGGGTCGGGACAGTCTTTTCCTCATCAAAAGTTTCTACCTGGTGTTGAAAGATACGGGATAATAATTAGTACGAGTCCCCAGGGTGATTTGCTGGATCGGAGGCTTATAAAGTAATTACAGGTGCAATTATAACAGGGGACATTTTTGTCCTCTGTGCTTTAGTTTTGGCCTGAAATTGATGGCACCTTAACTCTGCAAGTAATGCCACAGAGGCTGAACGTGTGTCAAATAAATTGTAACTTACCATGAGCATGGAGATGGAAACGGAGCCTGGATGTTTCCTGCCCAGTTCGGCTCAGCACAACCGACAGGCAGGTTGCACAGCATCAGTTCCACTTCTCCTGGCCAAAGTGAATTTGTCTTGCCTTCGTTGTTTTTATTGCCGTGAGAGGTAAGCTGCGGCATGAGGAGTGGTTACGGGACACGTGTACTGTGCAGACAGTTCCTGAGCAGCTGACTTCTCCTGGCCTGAGGGTGTGTTTTGTTCGCCTCAAGCATGCCGTGTGCTGGGCACTGATTGCCTGTACATTTTTCCACCTCTTTATTTGTTGGAACTTTAAGGAAGTGGTGGGACCATTCGTCTTTAGACTGTATGTAAAGTATCACCTGGAATTTATTTTAAAAAGCATCTGCAATTTCGGTTTGTAATGGTCGACTTGAAATTTTGTTTCATCTGTAGGAGGTCTAGCTCTCCCTTACCTCCCTTCTATCATCCTGCAAAGCTTTTAGTACCCCGCTTCTAAGGATGATGATGATGTTGTATTGTGTGGGTATGAATTTGAGGGTACAGCCTCAGAGTAACCCCTTGTCCTCTTCCATATGAGCCGTGGTATGTTTTGAGAGGTGAGAGGTGCAGCAGGCCTGATGCCAGGGACTGATGCAAGTGGGTTGAACTTCAGGAGAACATAGACTGGGTCAAAACCAGACTGAAATGCAGCAGCAGCTGCTGTGCACCTTTATAATCTCCTGTAGGATAACGAGGACGTTCCTGAATTGCGGTGTCAGTTCTGCCCTGCACATACCCTGCTCCCTCTCCCCTAGTTTATGGTATTTAATCCATTCCCATCTTTCTCAAGCCTCCAGCAGCGTGTCTCAGTGCCACGTGCCATCTGAGGCAGGGGAGAGGGAAGAGGATGGCACAGCGGGTAGAGGAATTAGATCAGAGACTGGGACGAAAAATGCCCAACTGCTTGGGAATGAACGCTGGCAGCTCAGAGCTTGGAGTCAATTAGCAGCCACAGCGACCAGGGATCCCAGCAAACCCCATCCTCCCTAATCAGTAGTGCTGATTGTGCTCAGCAGGTGAAGGGTGTGTGCAGATGTGTTCTTGTGATACCAAAAGGTGCTGGAAATGCCTTGATGGGCAGACTGGTACACTCCAATGTTGGCGTGGTTTAGAGCAGAACATCCCGGTTAGAGATCTGCCATGGCCCAGCTGGGGTTAGAGCCACGTGTCCGTCACTGCAGAGGTGGCAGCTGAGCTTCTGCCATGATTTTGGGTTTGTCTTTAAAGTTTAATTCATTCTCTTCTGCACTTTAACTTACAAATCTGGCAGAGTGCTTTCCAGAGGATGGCTCAACTTATAGGCAAAATACTTTCCCTCCTTAGAAAGGACATTTAATTTTAAGTTTAGCAGCTTTTGGCTTATCTTGTGTGAGGGTTTTTTTGTTTGTTTGTTTGTTTGTTTTTTTAATTTTCTGATTGAATCAAGCTAAATGACGGGATAAAGGCATGGCAAATCTAAATCTGAGCGAACAGATCAGATTAAAGCTTGTTCATGAAGCACACAGGGCCTGTTTTGGTAGCTGTAGCTTTGAAACTAAACAAAATGCTTGATTTAAGCAAGAAACCTGCACGTAAGTGACAGCAGAGCTCGTGTGTGTGTGGCAGGAGGCAGCCGGGCGCTGCGCAGCTGGGATCCCCATGGCACAGGACGGGTGCTGCCGGTGGGTGCTGCGTGCAGCCGGGAGTTTGGGAGGCTCACAGGGCTGCGTCTGCCTTCCAGCCAGCATCAGGGTGGGTTCTCATGGTACCTGACAGCCCCTCTTGTGGTCCTGCTGCTCCCGGTCTTGTGTGTCCCTTTCTTTTTCCCTGCTGTGAATTTAGGGGGCGAGCTGTGGGTGTTTCAGCCTCCTCCTCTCTTGCCGTGCCGAAGGAGCTCCTCTGCTCCCTGTGCTGCATCCCTGGGGCCAGTGGGACAGCGGTGGGCAGGAGCCTCAGCTCCCCGTTCCCTCTTGGCTCTGGAAATACGTCCCCTCCTGCGGAGGATGTATTTAAGGTCGGCACAACGCAGCTTTGCAAATGAGGTAGCACAGGACTGGAACAGCCAAGAAGTTTTCATATCAATAAACGAGATGCATAGGAAATAGGCCAGTTCAGTGAAGGTGGTGGGTTTGCTTTCCGTTTTTTCACCTTCAAAAAAAAGGCAGAAGCCCTTGCCTGTTCTTCTGGTTGTCATTCACTTGCATTTAAGGTGTTATTTAGTCAACAATGCACCTAAAATACAGCAAATATTACTGATGAAATTTGCGAGCTTTCTTCCCTCTGCTCACCTTTTGTGGCTGTGATAGCCACCCATTTATTCCTTCTGAAACTTCTGGTGGAAAAGGAGGGATGGAAAACACATGTTTGCAAGTTTTTGTTTGGTTGTTTGTTTTCTTTGTATCTGAAAAAATACTTCTTTAGGTTTTTGTTTAATTAGTTCCTTGACTAAACACTTCATTTTTCAGATTCAGATGGTCTTCCAAGAAGGTTCCTTTTTGACTTAACCTTTGCTCCAGCAGGGACAACAATATTTTTGCTGTTCTGCATTGTGTTCAACACAAAGAAGGCATGTGATGCTGAACTGTTTTTCTGATTCTTTTTTTCCCCTGTATATACAGCTCCCTGAAAGAAGTTTGGATATTTTTGTATGGCCATCGCTGCCAGATTGTACTTTACTTCCTTCATTCTCTAGTAATGTTAAATCTAAAAATAACGCTTTGACTGCATACTATACCAAGCTATTTCGAAAACAAATACTGGAGAAAAAAAAAACTGCTTTGCAGTTTTTGTTGCACAATTATGTACGGGGAATATGGGCACTCTGGCTCGTTGTGCCTATTGACTTCTGCATCAAATGGGTCTGAACAGCAAGCCCACGCGTATTTTGTACTCTGAAGCTTGCTTTGTCAGTTCTGTACGCTTTTTTTTTTCCTTTTGAAACACTTGACCTAAGCATGCATTACTCAACAGGGAACAATTGTTGTTGATGTCAGTATGACACATTAAAAACTGTTTTGCTGTAGGTACAGGTAGTATTGGCAGTTAATGCTAGCTGCCCTAATGCCAGCCATTTGGGGTTGAGATAATCAACCTTAATTTTCCCCCCAAAAAGCATTAGATGAATATTCGGTAAAGCACAATGTAATATAGCTTCAGAACAGAAGCAAATCAAACAATTAGTGCAGAGCTTTGACATCCCTTTAAAATTCCTATTTGGAAGCCTACAGCCAACACGCAACCGTAGGTACCAACATGTTGGAGGACAACGAGATGTTACGGGTAATGGCATGCTCCTCTTGTTTCATTAACTACATCCCAATTAAGAACATGTTTTATTGCGAAATTAATTCTTTGTGTCTTAAACATTTAAGCGGTGGCTGAACTTTTAGTTTTCCATTAGAATAACTACTTTTTTTTTCCCTCAGCGCTACAATTTTTATGTTGCCACAAAATTAACTTTCTCTGGAGTCGCGAATCTTACAACTTCCTTACATGCCGAGGGAAAATAATTCTGATCAAGAATGATGGACGGTATTCGGATCTTGCAGCTGGTGTTGGAGAAATGGGTGCAGATTTAGAAATGGCAAAACGTGGAGTATCTTACTGGGAACATTTTAGGGCACTGTTCCAGGGGTGGCAGTAGTTGTGGGGTCTGTTTTCTGTGTGGCACTGCAGTTCCTTACTGGGTGTGTGTATTGGGGGGTTACAAGTGGTTGTATTGGGGGGTTACACGTGGCTCTCTTTGGTAGAGAGGCCGGGAGCAGTGGTGGCACAGCCTTCTGTTTTCGTGCTTCCTTGGTGCCCGGTTCCCTCCCCAGACCCCCCCATTCTTCACGAGCATGAGGAGCTGGGGAGGAGAAGCTTGACAGTAATGAATTTAATGAAAGCTATCAAAATGAAATTAAGGCACGCTCGTGCCGCTGACAGCAAGCATTAACTGCGGACGTGGAAGGAGGTTTTGTACCTTCCGTGCGCCCTCCCTTCTCTTGGCAGGAGGCTCTGCAGCCTGGCGCCGAATGCCTCCTTCACCTTCTGCAAGAGGAAGGGCAGGAGGAAGACGTGTTGCTGACTTCGAGATGCCACACGAATGTAAAGAGAAAGGTAGCAAAGGGAGCGCAATTGCACATGGTCCAAGGATGGCTTTGGGAACGTGTGAGCTGGGGCAGCGAAGCGCCGTGCCGTGCCGTGCCGTGCTGCCTGCTCACTTCCCAGCACTCTCACAGTGGGGTGGGTTTGTGCTCAGGAGAGGTTCCTTGCAGAACTGGTGTTCGTGCCGCCAGCAGCCTGTGCAGCTGCTTTCTTGTGTCAGCTGGGCTGAGTGTGTGCGTGCATTGCTTTTTTCTGTTTGTTTCAATTTGGCACGGCTGTGTCAAGAAACAAGAGATAGCAGCTTACGAGCTGCGATGCTGATCTGGGCTTAACACCAGGCTCAGCTGCTAGGTGTAGAGGGAGCTCACAATATTGCTGACTGATCTTATACATTGATTAAAGCCGCATGGCCCCGCTGCCTGTCAGGCTCCCAGCACAATAACAGGTAGGCACAATCCATACATTGTGTGTTTCCAGTGACCTTGCAGTGTCTGCATGGTACAAATGAACACCGCAAACTCCCTAAAACCAAACTAGTTTGTCTTAGTGGTCCTGTGGCAGAGCTAAAACACGACCTGCTTGTGTCTCCCCAATTCATACCTGTGCTGCCAGCCCATTTTTTTCCCTTCATTGACACAGCAGATAGCGAAAGCAGCTATGTCTTACTCGTGCCATTAAATGCTTGCTGGTGGCTACAAACACTTCCTTTTGAAATGTGGTCGTGTGGTTCCATTGCAGGCTCGGAAAGTTCATTTCAATCCCTGGCTGGGCTGATGAGGTTCCTGGAGGTGAGGCTGGGCTTTTGGTAATGGTATTAGTTCAGCCTTGCAAAATATTACTTGCCTGAGGTGAGTAATATTTTTTGATGGGTAAGTAAAAGATCATCAGTCATCGGCATAGCAGAGGACAGGCAAACAATTTTTGTCTGAACTGGTAAGTTCTCAAAGCAGCTCCTGAGACCGGATTAGTTGTGCCCTGCGAGAAGTCATTAAATTTTTTCTCCCCCCTGTTTAAATTTCACTAACGTCATAAGAATGAATGGCAGCTGGAATATATTGGGTGTGAGATAACTCTACCAAATCTTACAGGAAACTGGGGATACACAGAGCTCCGAATCCCAGCTTGCTTGAGTGCACATCCATTGCACTGACTGAAATGCCCAGCTTTCCTGGGTTTCCTGTTCTGTTTCGGGAAAGAAGGGTGATTTGTAAGTGGATTATTCCCAGAACAGCACAATATCAAATGGTTTCCTTGATGCCAGCTGTTCCTTGAATGGAGTTTTGCCTGCTGGTATACCAAGGCTCAGCCAGAAGGGCTGTGAACTTAATATTGTTGTTACTTGATTTACAGCCTCTGGATGTATTACCCCGCTGTGTTTCTCACATTTTACCCTTACATAAAGACCCTGAAATCCTCGTGTCGTTGGCAGTCAAGCTGGCAGCGTGTGAAATGGAATTTCTGCTGAAACGTTTCTCTTCCCGTTAGGTCTGATGGTGCACAGGGAAGGATAATGAACCCCAGTCCACCCATTTAGCCCTCACACTTTTATTTGTTTGTATGAACTTGTGCCTTTTTTCCTTTTCTTTTTTTTTTCCATGCTAAGGCAAGATGGATGTTAAAAGCTAAAGCTGGTTCTCTGCAGGAATGATGGAGCGGCTTCCCAAGGCTGCAGTGTGGCTCAGTGGCAGAATTGAGTATTTCTGACTTCTTCCTATGGGTTCCCTATCTAAAGATAAAGCACAGAGGTCTGGGTGGTAGCATATTAATTATGAACTATTATCTCTGCCAGCACGCTGGTCGTTTATCATTTAATAAATCTGAATCTCCACCTTGGGACTGGCTGACTCATTGTAGCTTTTCTGCATTTTCCTTTGCATTGTTTCTGAGTCGCCTAGCGTTGAGGATGAAAGCAATCACGCGAATAGGGACAAATGGGAAGCATTTGTGCTCTTCATGGCTCTTCAAAATGTTTCAAGTTAGATTCTGCTGTCTGTAATTGCACAGTTTGCTTCCTTTTATTGGGCTATCTTGGTTTTACTGTAGATCGTACTGGTAGGGAGCATTATAAGAACAGTAATTTCTTCATTACATTTTTCTAGGGCTTTTAATAGATTTATAAAACACAAGAGATGAAAAAGGCCTATTATCATATCGGGTCTTCTCCGGGTAGTACAAGATAGTTTGGTATGTTATACTTCTTGACAGTTTTCCTCGTCCCATTTTAAATAAATCCTGCAGCTTAATTACCTCTGCTCAGGTTCTGTCCGATTACTTTCCAAACCCCTCATCCCCGAGGGAGCACCCTAAATAGTCTTGGTGTTGCAGCTTCTTTATTTTCAGAGCCTGAATGTGAAGAATAACATCTAAAAAGTGTTGTTTTTGTCCTTGTTGGAACTGGCATCAAAGCGTAGGCTACAAACGAGTGTTTACAGACACACAAGGCTACATCAAATATTAACGTACAGCGAACCCTCGGCTGCGGTCGCTCAATACCAGGGGACCAGAGCAGAATTTAAATGCAGGGGTGAATCTCCACGGGGCTGGGGGCGGTTGGGTTTTGTGTACGTAACCAGGGGCGCCCGCCAGGTTCCACAGGTCAGTTGAGGACCGCTGGGAGCTGAGCAGGCGCCCACGGCTTTGCTGCTTCCCACTTGCAGCCTCCTGGCCCTATCCCGCTGGGCTACGTGCTGCTGAGCTTCACACCTCGGCAGGACTGTAAGTAGCTGGGTTTTTACACCCGGGGGTGAAAAAAAAAAAGTAAGTCCTGCATGGATTTGGCTCTGATACCCCCGAGATACCTGGTAGTGCAGTCCACGTACATCTATCCTGCTTTTAACCTCAATAAGATCATCACAGAGAGCTGCTGTGCTGGAATTGCAGCCGCAGGAATGCGCAGGCATCGTCAGTTACCCTGCACCAGGTCTGTGGCTTTGCCTTTGGCTGGAATAAACCTGCACTCCCAGCCTGCAGATAGAAGGTGTAGCACATGGAGGACTTCAGGTCAGGAGTGGAGCTGGGCTGCCCAAAGTTAAGCACCCGGTGGTTAAAACCTGCCCCAGCCATGTCACTGTAAAGCTCCTTTCAGTACTCACGGGGAGAAACAGTCTGCCAAAGGCAGATGGAGCAAATTGTTCTTGGGTGATGCCTGCTTTTAGAGCTGGGTTAAGAGCTCAGAGCAGCCTTGTTGACCTCGGGAATTCAAAAGTCAGAGCAGAGATTCCCCACTCGGGCAGTTCTGGCCCATTTCAGCAAGAATGCCGTTAGACCTGGCGCTTGGGCTCTGCTCTGGGGAACTGAACAGTGGGTTTTGCTCACACTGCTGAAATCCAGGAGCTCACACTGCTGATATCCAGGAGCTCACACCCCTAAAATGCAGCAGCGCTGCCAGTTCAAGGTTGTGGATCTTTTCTTTGTAGGCAAGCAGTGATGTTCACAGCTTGAAAATATTCAGGTTACGTTCAAAGGGCAGTAACAGTTAATTTATGGTCAGTGTTTTAGAGTCAACCACAACAATCGTTGAATATTTGGGAACTGGGGGCCCGGACAGTTGTATGGCTTTTAATCAGCTCTTCTAACGGAGCCCGTTAGTTCATTTCCTGGGAGACGAGGGCAGCACAAGCACCAAAAGCATTTTGAGAGCTCTTTAGGATTTCTAGCCTAGAGCCTAAGCATTGCAGCAGTACAGAGGAACCTGGCGACAGATGCTGCTACTCCCCGAGTTGTACAGATTGGTCACAGTGGATGTGGGATATGAGTTTGTGCATGCTCCTGTGTATTTGTGATTCTGTCAATTTAAATCCTGGTACTGCTAATATCCAGACCAAAACTCCCACTGAATCCAGAGAACCCAGGATTTATTATCTGCCTCTTTTTTTTTGTTTTGTTTTCAAGCCCTAGTTTTCTTTCTTAAAATTAAATAAAGATCCCAAAGGCTAAGCAGAGAGATGGAACAGAATGTCTCGGAGAGAATCGTCACCATCCCGCCACCAGACTACGATTTACTGAATGCCTTAGACTGGAAAGACGGCATTGGTACCTTGCCTGGTAGCAACATACAAGTAAGAAACCAAGGAACACAATAAATGAGCAGCCACCATGCCTTTGGCACCGCACACAAGTTTACAATATATTCTCTAGTTTGCAAATAAGAGTTGTGCAGAGGAAACACTTCGCTTTAAGCAGATGGGTTGGCATTACCAAGCAGGTGCTGAAGGTTCAGGGATGTTTCTGAAAGCCTGGTGATACTTCCTTCCCCCTTCTAATTTCTTGCTCGATTGATTTCTAAAGGTAGGAAGTGTTTTAAAGAATTGTTTTCTACCGTTAGAAATTATGGGCCTGATCTTCCTAATTCTCAGTCATGTCCATACAACATACTCGGGCAAGAAATCCCGTTAAGCTCAGCCCAGCATGAGAGACACTTTGTCATGAGTGAATACCTGTGGGGTTGGGCCGTTAGGTTCTTTTCACACCAGTGGTTATTTTTTGCAGCTTTGACAGCTGCCTGTACCTGACATACTCATGGTAATGTCTCCAGTACGGTTCTCATGTAAATCAGACCCAAGATCTGATGGTCACAAACGAGGTGTGCTGTGGTAGAGGGGGGAGGAGGCGAGTGTCAGTTGACTGTTTCCCAAATTACCTGCAGCTGTTATTTCAGTTTGATTGCACTTCTGATGGTTGGGAATGAATACAAAAAATTGGCCTCAAGGCGGCGAGTTCTGAATCTGGGAAAAAAATCAATCTCGAGTGAAATAAATTGGAGCTGAAGGGACTTGAGAGCTCACAAAAAATCGTATTGTTGGTATCACATCAGGCATTCAGAATCAGGGTCTCCACCTCCTAAAAATGCTGACAGTCACCCCCTTACTCTCCTCTCCCAGCTGTGCAGAAAAGTCTTCTCCATGGGCTGCCCGACCTCGCGTAGTCTGTGAGGAAAATGCTTCTGCCTGCAAATGTCAAGAGAACATGGGTGAACCTGTGTTCTTGGAGTATTTTGAGATCAGTGCTTGGCTCTCCCACCAAACAGGCATGGAATTGGGTCCACTGACTCTCTAGGAGGCTCATGATCATTTTGCAGTGGCCTAACTTTTCTGCCATGTTTATTCAGCCATTATACTTCTGCTGCTTAAAAGAGCTGAGCAGTGTATTGCCACGGGTTTTCTCTTAACCAGCAGTAACGCTCATTTGCAGAAACAGCTTCACCTCTTTTGGTTCCTTGCGATAGCAGAGAACCAGCAAAGCACCACCACACTTACTGGAAGAAAACAAATGATACTGTATTATTTTATGTTAGACAACAAACTAGAAGAGCACTGATACCGTGGCTGCTGAGCGTGGTAGCAGTGTGGAGCGTGCTAACTGGCTCCACAGGAACCTGCTTCATTCTCAAGATGCCAAACACTCTTTTTCCTGAAAAAAAAAAGCCAAACAGCTTTTTCTTTTTTTTTTTTTCTTTTTCTTTTGCAGTATAATCTTTTTTTTTTTCCCTCCCGTCTTCTCTTCCTGCTGTATTCCAGTTCTTGCATGCACAATTAAATACGTTTTCCCTGAATTCCCTTTTCAAAAGTTCTCAGCAAGGACAGATTATTTTTGGAGAGTTTGTGTGAATTTCACATTAGCAAATGTGCTATGTTGAACTGCTTTCTATATGTAAAAGAAGCAGCAGTCCTGATAGAAACAGTTACACATTTCCAGACCTTCAGGATGAAGGATGTTGCCTTGAGGAAGTGGGGAATGAAACCAGAGATGGGTTCCATAGGTCAGCCAGTCCTCAGCACAGCTGGGGAACTGTTAGTAACGATGCTGGACATTTTTCTAGCAAACTTTTGCTTCTGGGGTCCTGGGCTGGGCTTCCCAGTTCATATGGCACCAAATACTAAAAGGAAGCCTTGTCTTCACTGGCTTGGGCTGAAGCAGAGCCCGTGATTTGTATGCAGCAGTGTCCACCCCAGAGACTCATCTGCTAACACCCAGCGATGCTGGCACCCTTCCCCACCTCCAGCTGTGAGCTCGCCTTCATTTGCTCTGCTGCTTAATGGCACGTGGAGCTCTGGAGGTGCTCCTTCCCCTGACCTTGTGCTCACGGTGCTGAGCTGTCCTCAGCAGCGATGGTGAGGAACTGCTGAGATCCTGCACCCTTAGGCTACTGCTCCTAGGCGTTGGGGAAAAGCGAGAGGTTGCTTCTCTTACAACAGCCAGGCTCCAGGAAACGCAGAGGCCCACGTAAATTCTTTCTTTGCAATGGGCTGTTTCTCATCTTGCTGAAATAAAAAAGGTGCTCTGGGTCTTAGGGGCTGCAGAGGAAGAAGTGAGCTCTTAGAAGCAAGTCCAGCATCTTTGAATCCTTAACAAATACAGGCTTCCGATCAAAAAGAGGAAGGAGGGGGAGGAACTTTGGGGATGAGGCTTTGATAGGGTGCTGGAGGCAGAATTTGGAGACCAGGAAGCGTGCAGCAGTAGAGGAAGAACAGCACTTCTCAATGCGACGAGGGCCCTGCTTCAGAGGTGAAGCACACGCTTTTAATCTGGGTTTGCCAGGTTTGAGTGAAGAACGGGTGGCTGAGAAAAGATCTCAAGCTAATAAACTGCTGTGAATAAAAGCTTTGGAGCAGAGCTTGCAAATGCAACCCACCCGGTATTTGCCTCTCGTTCTGGAGTTCAGCAGCTCTGTAGTGCAGACAGTAGAGAAGATCAAGGAGTGACTAATCTTCAGATTAGTCTTTTTGTGTGCGTGTTTGATTGCCTTTGCAGATGGGGACTAATAAAAGATGCGCATTGACGCTATTTGGCACGCTGCTAATTTTATCTGGATCCATGAAGTGTGTTCCTAGCCCAAGACATTTTTTAAGCTTAAATGATAGTCTCTGAAGTCAGACACATACCATTTTTTTTTCCAGGCTACCCTATGGGTTGATCACTTCCCTGCGTGTCTGCAGGGGTTTTCTTCTTCTGCATCTCAGTTTCCTCTTGGCCTGCAGTAGGGCAGACGGCGCGTGTGCAGGGCGTTAGGTGTGTTTCTGGGCTGTTCAGGGGTGGTTTGTTCAGATGAGTACGGCGTTTGTGCAGTCCCAGCCGTGCTCCGAGGTCTGAGAAGCTCGGCCAGCACCAGCTGGGAGCACACACTGCATCGTTCTCTGCTGCAGTGTGGCCTTTCCTTCAACAGCTGGGTGATTCCTGCTTGCACCGGGATTTTAGGGAGCTTGCAGTATCTCATACTTGCAGTAAAAGTAATTGTGCTTTGCTGGATGTACTTGACCCACCAGAACAAAGGTTTGGGGTTGAATTGGTTTTCTGCAGGAATTTATTCTGGTGCGTTTGTCAGAGGTTTGGGATTTATAAGGGGAACACATCAAAGCAGGTAGAATAACGTTGCTTTCCTCCTCTGATGGTGAAATGCACCATTGGGGTTCTGGGGGCCCGCTGCTGGCATTTTGAGGAAGAGTTTTGTGTTTCGTATTTTTATCGTTAGCTATTTTTATTGCTTTTCTATGTACATACAGCCATTTCTTTTTGTCCCATACCTAGTTGCTTCTCAGGGAATCCTATTCCTTCCTGCCCCCTTTTCTAGCCCATTTACTACTGCTTATTTGCCTGCTTTCTTCTTTTACCTGCAGTTCTTTTTAAATGAGTTTGGAATGCTAGAAATCCTTACTGAAGCAGAAGCAGAAGCCATAAAAGCTCTTTCAGCCTCAGCTATAAATGCCAGCCCAACCAGCTTTGCTCCTGCTGCTGTCAACGCTTCCGCTGCCTCTAGCGCTGATTTGGAAGGTGAGCCTTTTGCTGTGGGACAGAATATGTGGTTTCTGGAAAAGCTTCTAGAAACAGGACTGAAGGGTGTGTTTCAGCAGCGCCGTGCTCCCTGACGCAGCGTGTGAAGTGAGTCACTGCCTGTTTCGAATGTTGTAGAGGTATTTAGAGGGAATGTAATTACTGCAGAGTCATAACAGAGCCTGGCTCATGCGTTGTGCGCTCCTTTGTGGAAGGTAAGTGTGGTTATATAAACCATCTGGGCTGGGTTTGCCACTGTACTCAAACATCTCGCTCACACGGAGTTTCAACTTAAACACCGGGGTCTCCTTAACTGGTGATACTGGGATGTCGGAGCCCCTTCTTTCCAGGGTAGTGGTTCAGCAGTGACATCCTTAACAGGGTTGATGCACTTGTCATGACAGTGATTAGCTCTGCATCTGTATTAAACTGAACTGTGCCTATTTTAGGGCTTTGGGATCGGAATAGTCTGGTGTTACAGACCTTACTAAACACTCGGGCTCCAAAATGGAGGGGTTGCACCCCCTGGGAGGACTTCCAGCTCCATGCTGAGTTCTGAACCACGCTTGGGAATTGCCCGGGACATTGCTGGGTGCCTCAGGCCAGAAGTGCCCAGCACTGTGCTAAAGATGGGTATAGCTGAGGTGCTCTGGCTGATGTGCTAACACAGATGTGCCTTCATTGAGTGCTGTTGTGCGTGAGGGGATTTTCCAGTGAGATTCTTCCGTGTGCATGCAGAGCATGAGCGGGTGGCTCAGCGCTGTGCCAGCCTGGCGTTGGTGGCCCAGAATGAATCCCCGGTTTGGTGAGAACACCCTTGAGAGTTGCCTGTAACCTCTCTCATGCCGATAGGTGCATTGTTAGCCACGAGGACTTTGTCATTTCCAAGGCTGCTGCAATCCAAATTAGGGGAAATTGTTTTAACAGGGTAACGTAAGCATGTTACTAGACATACACATCAATATAATGGACAAAAAATATCTCAGATGGTTCTTTGCAGACCTCTTCTCACCCTGTTTCTCCAGAAACCAGTATTTGAAAGCAGATTTACTTCTGTTAGCCTCTGAGCCTTTTCATTCCAGCCCACTTGGTTCAGCTGGGCAGCCTCACTTACTTGGTAAATCATTTGTTTCCTTTAATCAAGGGTTTCAGTAGAGCTCTTTGTGAAAGTGCCCAAGTGATCCAGTGCTGGATCGCTGGTCAAGGCAGGGCTGCGTCCCTGAAATCGTACACACCCATGGAGGGAATTTCTTTTTTGGGAAGAGAACAATCTCTCCTCTTGTTGCTTGCCTGGACAAGCATCTGCCAGTTGGCTCTTCCCAGGATCTTGATGGAACTATTTCTGTTTTCTGGTAGGAAGGCTTCATACCTTGTTTTCTGGTAGGAAGCCTTCGTACCTGTCTTCCCTTGTTGGCTCTTTTCATCTCAGAATTCATTGTAAGCTCTGCAGATCCACTTTGCTTACAGGCATTCGCTTACATTCCTGCTGATTGTGGGTAGTTCTTGCCTGCGAGAGCTGTGGAAACGTCAATTCATCAGGCAAAGAACCAGTGCTTACATGGTCACCTCAGCACTAAGAATTTTTCACACCCTTTTAATCCAAGTGTATTCCATCTATCAGCGTGACTTCTATTTGAGCAAAGCTCTTCAAGCTCTGTTGCTCTTACACGTTTTCCCTCTTTTGCCTTCTCCTTGCCTGGAATCATTGGTCCCCAGTGGCACCAGGAGAAGCTTTAAGTAGTAACACGAGCAGGCTTGTGTTCGCTCTGTGTAGGCAGTCTGTCTGCCAAATTCCAGCCAGGACCATCCAACATCCCCTATCAGTCCGCAGGGAGCAATCAGATATAAATGAAAAATTTCAGTCATCTCAACAGAACGAGTGCAAGTACTGGTAAGGAGACTATGAAAATGCTTTTAAACAAGAAGCAAAGTGACTCGTATCTCAGTGTTTTCAATTGCCTGGTGCCTTGTTTGCTTTTTTTTTCTCTCTTAAATGGCGCGTACAGGAATGAATTGATCAAACCAGTGCACACAAACGGTGCCCCAAAGTGCAGAATTTGAATGACGTTTGCGTAAGAGCCCTGTGCACAATTTGCACGTCAGAGAACTTGAGCGAAGTATGCACTGGGATAGCACAGATGCCTGGTAATGGGGATTACTGCAACCGTGTTTTGTTAAAATATTCAACATAAATTAAATTGCATTAGGAAAAAGCCAAACATTAGTAAAAAGTAAACAGTATACTGGAGTTACTCCTTGTATTTTCATGCTTTCATTCAGAAGCAAGATGGATATATACTCCTTGCTAGATTCAGAAATAATTGTTTCTATTTTCCCATCAAGAACGCTATTTTTAAAGACTGCCTATGAAAGATTTTTTCCTATGTACAAAGTGTAGATAAAGACTGAAGTTTTAAAACTTAACCAACTGTATTTAAAGTATCCAAACAAAGTGGGCTCATCTGACATTTGCTTTTCAAGTTAGAGGGTTACTAGGAATAAAGAAATATAAAAAGATCTGTAATTGTGTCCTGGCTATAGCCTTGAGATTATATCTTCTTTAATACTTTTCAGAGGGCAGAGCGTCTCTGAAATTAAAATACTACAGATAAAAGTGGTTTTTCTTTAATGAGGTGGTACACTCTTTCTGTATGCCAGTGTACCGATAATAATTACTTCCCTCACAATGGGGTACTGAGGCTCACTGAAAGTTTGTAAAGGACTTTGACAGAACTCCTTGCATGAAAGGTGTTTAAGAAGTACAAAGTTCTAACGTTTTACTTTAATAGTTTTCTTTTTCTTTGCTTCTGCAGTGTCCAAAGACAACTTGCCCTGTTCTGTTTTCCAAACCTATGGTCAAATGGATTGCTTTGCGAATGGAAAGTTTTGTACTCAGACAGCCTCTCAGCAGCACAGGGACAGGTAAATAAACCCCGGATTCTTCTTCTTCTATGTTTAAAACTGCTTAGGGATAACTTTGTGCTAGAGAGAAGCATTGCTGTGAAGGTAATGAAGTCCTCAGAGCAAGTGTTAACATGGCATGGCAGAAGCAGGGCTGCCTGCAAAGCTCTGCTGGTGACCTTCCTGTTACCCTTGAGGCTCTCAAGCCAAACTGAGGAGAGCTTTTTTCTGGATATCAATCCTAATTTCTCAACCTGCATAAATTCTCATTTTGTTCTTGATGCCTCAGTTCCCTCTCCTGTAGATAAGGATGATGTCCTGTTTTCCACAGAGCTGTAAAAAGGCAGTATTAAAAACCCTCTGGAGCTGCTTTGGTAGCGATAGCTATTCAGGTACTTTTAAGTATTTTAAAAGATAAATTTACAGCAAATCATACAAACATGTTTCATTTCTTTAGGTTCGCAGCCCAGGCAACCTCATTCTGCCAAACAGGTACAGAGACATTGGGAATCCTGCAGAAATATTACTGGTCTTTTAATTTGTTTTTGTTTTCAATTTTGAACATATAGTGATACCAAAGACATTCCAGATGATTGCAGAAACAGGGGAAATAGCAGAAATCCTAATGTCGGCATTGGCTGTCAGGTGAATGAGGTTGACAGACCTGCCAAACGTCTCCGAAGGAAGAGAAGACTGCTTCTGGAGTCTGAGGATGATGAGGAAAATGCAGATGAGGATGAGGTAAATAAGGCCACATGTATTTTCTTTAACAAGAACTGTAAAGAGCATGTAGAAGTCTGTGGCTTCACTGTGCAAGGAAAACTGAGCCAAGGGAGGTTGTTCTGTACCCATGAGAATGGTCTGGGTCTGATCCTGATTTTACCTCAGGAATGAGAATATCTGTTCTGAAATCTGAGGAGTCATATTGGTGAATAGCTCGTGTGAAGTCACAGTCAAGATTTCAGGCAGTAATGTAATATAGATGTAGCTATAGCCCTGTGCACTGAGCTTATTTCCCAATAAGAATACATGCCCTCCCAAATATTACACCTAACTACAGTCAAGAAATACTACGTGAGGCTGAAGATTAGTGTCTAAACAGCAGAGTTTGATTGCTTTTTATAATTTACTTGTATGTACATTCTCTACACCACAAGAAACATGTATTAATGGTGTACGCATAGAAGTACCTCAGTCCTGATCTCAGCTTTTCTTAATATTCATTAAGCATCCTACTCCTTTGTGCAAGTCTGCACTCTGCTGCCATGTGCACAGTCTCACACCTGAACCATTACATTTATGTTCATAAATTGCACTTGTTTTTCTAATGGAGAGCCACTGGGGTAGGTGCTTGGTGGTAATGCAAGCTGAAATTTCTGATGTCATGAAATTTCTGATGATTAGTTCATCTTATTGCTCAGTTTTTCTCTGTGATGCATACGAGAGAGATTTCAGTATATATGTTTGCAGAAGTCCTTGCCCTCCGTCTCTTCCCTTTCTCCTCCTCCTCATTTGAAACTGCCCCACTCTCTCTTCTAGGGCGTGCTTTGGCAGGCAGCTTTGCATTTCACATTTTGCCCTTTTTGTTCTACTTCAAGAAATGACAACCGTGGGTGAATTAATGAGCTTGACATAGAACTTTGAATGGCAATCTGGCTTGGAATGTGACACAGGGAGATATTTTCTGGGGTGTTCATCTATGGCAATAGTTCCTTGAAGCATCTGCTTCTTTCAGGGCTTCATAAGTGATTTTTTTTTTCCTGTATCCATTCCCTGGCATAGATGGACATAAGAACCCCTGAAAGGAAAAGGAAAATGGAGCATTACAGTGAGGTTGCTTATGTGAGCAGTAAATCTAGCACTGCAGAAAGCAAATCCTGTGTATTGTAATGGAGGTTTAGGGCTCGTACTGCTCTTCAATGGCCATGTTTAAATGAACTTCAGTAGCATATTAATTAATTTGTAAAGTATTTTGGGATACTGCAGGATCAAAGTTATTTATGTAACGTACCCTACTAATGCTCTTGCAGGGTTATTCAAAGGGAAATAATGCTAGCTAATAGTCCTGTTAGTTACATGTTACATCCTTATTGTACCTGCATTGTGAGATGATCAGAGGGAGGAAACAACAATATTGCTAAACTTTTTTTTAACGTATCTGTGTCTAGGAGAAGAATAAATCAAATAATATGAAAAGCCGCAGAAACACTAAACCAATAAAACAAGGTGAGCTAAGCTCATAGTCTCTTTTCTTTAATGTTTATAGATTATTTTACTAGCTATTATAAAGTGAATAATAGTAAACAGAAGAAGAAAGGACAGTAGAGCTCATTTCACATTCAGAATAGCTTATTAGGTACATAACCCTCTTACCACAGTCAGTCTTCTGAAATGTATTAGCAAGAATATGCTAGATTTGCCTGCATGTTGGGCACAGCATAGAGGATCTGGAAGGAGACAGCCTGATCCAAAGCTCGCTGAAGCCGATAAGAATCTTTGTTTCCATTGGCTTTGGAGAGCTTCATAGCCACAAATGACAAATAGAACATAAATTGTAAGCAACATGAGATTGATGGCAAACTTTTGGGTTAAATTTGTTGCATACCTTAAAGGAGTTAGCATAACCAGGGGGGATTTTTAATATGCATTTAAAATGTAATTTATTGTGTGTATGACCATGGTTGTGCTAGAATGAATCCAAGCACCTGCCAAGTTGTCTTCATCATGTATGTACTGGTAGCTGCCTCTGTAGTAGATGCACTGTGGTATTAGCAGGTTATAAATATGTATTCATATATCTGTACATATAAAAAATCTTGTGAATTGAATGAAAATTCACTTGTTTTTTCATTGTTTTGTTTTAGGTTTATTTCAGCTGCAGTTATATGCCTCTCTGTGCTGTCATTTAGTTCATATCTAACCCCTTATTTCTCTGTGAATTATCAGAAGGAATCATTTTCCACTATTTTAAGTTATTATATCTTGTCAAAACTTTACCGTGGCAACTTTCCATGGGTAGCTTCCAGCAATTTGGGTGCCACAATTCATTTGACCTGCGATGCGATAAATTTTTGTTAATGAGGAACGAGCACGGTTGTCCTACTGTTGGAATTCGTACCTTTCCTCAAAAGTTGGGTAACACTGCCTCCTCTGGGGTACTGCAGCAAAACAGCATTGGCGGAGCTGAGCTCAGAGCTGCCTCCTTATTCGCTGTAAAAGTAACTCTGCACCTGATCAGAAAGCAGCGCCGCTGCCTGGAGCTGCTCCGGGTGCTGTAAAAATGATTTGCAGAAATGGGAGGAGAAAGAGGAGAGAGGGAAAAACGGGAGATGTCTGGGAGAAACACTCATTTTTGTTTTTGTTTTTGATTAGTTGTTCCTGCAAAGAAGAAGGTATGGAACTGGGTTTCCTACTTAGAAGAGGAACGGATGCCAGCTGCTCCCCTAAAACTGTTCAGAGAGGTTGGCAGCTTTTTCAGCTCTTTCATTGTTTTTCTCAGGAAGCCTCCCAGAATTACTAACTCAATGCAAGTAGAATGTGAGACTATCCTCAAACCAGCAGTTACATTTATTAGCTATTTACTGCAAGCAGGCAGTGAAAACCTCATGTTTGTTTCCAGCCCTGAAGCACTGTGGAAACAAACATCTACCCTGTGAGTCTCATCCAAAACCAGCGTTGTAAAAACCACGGATTGAATCCCACTCACAAATAAACAATGACTGTTTCGGTCTGCTTTGGGTAGCTCAGAATAAATTGGCTGTTAGGCAATCTCTAAGCAACATCATAGAGGAACAGTTTAATGTCTTTCATATGTCCGGTGTTTCATCTGTGTCTGTACTACGCCCCTTCCAGCCTTCCTATGTAGAAAACTGTAAGTCAGCTAGCTCTGAGAGTGTCAGAGATTACCTCAGTGAGAAGTAATCGTTAGAAGGGAAGCTGTGGTCATCCACAGTCTGGTGCACTGAAGTTAGGAGAAGATGAATTTAGATGCGGGGAAGCTGCTTCTACATTCTGGTGCTGCAGCCCAAATTAAAAGTTCAACTCACAGTGAATTCTTCAAAGGAGAGAGCTGTTTGCACCGTCCAGGGTGAGATGAGAAGGAGAGGCAGTTAACTACAGCAGATGCAATAAGCTATTTGCAATTGCAGTTGAAATTTCTGCTTAAGCCTTTGCTATACTTCAGATGCTTAATTTGGATTCAGATTGCAAATAAATTAATAACACAAATGCTTTCTGGAATAGCTGTGTAAATGGGCTCCAGCTTAAACATTCTTTCTCCCTTCCATCATTTGAAGATGAGAAGTTACCTTTTGGGGAAGTCTGGACTGCTGACCTCGTGCTGACACAGGCAGAATGATTTTAGCTTTCCTGGCTGTTTGTTTCTGCCAGCCCTCCTACACTGGGCTGTGAAGGGGATTCTTTTGTGTTTGAATAGAGCTCATTTCTGCATCTGCTGAAAGATTTGTTCGCAGTTAATTGCAACAGACTCATGGTTCAGTGTTTTTCAGAGATTAATTAGAATAACAAGTAAACCTGAAATATGGTGATCATGCTGTTATTGATCTCTGTACCTGTGCCTGTCTATTAAAGCAGCAATCATTTAGTGATAGAATTTTCTGCTCTGAGTTGAAAATTCAAAGCATATCTGATGAATGCTCTGCAATAGATTTTCTCTTTAGAAATTAAAAACAAATTTCTGTCTTTTTTTCCTCTCCCACACAGTATCAATCATTCCCACAAGGCCGAAATGGATTTAAAGTTGGAATGAAATTGGAAGGGCTGGACCCTGAACACCCATCTCGATTCTGTGTTCTTACAGTGGCTGAGGTAGTTGCTATTCCTATCTTTGATTCCAAAAATCCCATTTATATTTAGGATACTTTTTCAATAAAAAGTAGGAACATAGGAATAGTTGTATTTTAATTAATTAATGATTAGGAGGATTTCAAAGTGACACTGTAGGAATATGGTTATGTGGTTAAGAATCCATGAAATCCCACTTTTGTAGGATTTTGTAGTCAGACTTTTGCAACTGTATTTCATAATAATAATAAACCTTTTAATTCCATGCAATGAATGAATGTGAAAAGAACAATGCTATTAGGCCCCGAGACTTAGTAAATATAAGCAAGTGGAAATGCTATGTTTCTTCAATTCTGTGAAATCTGTGTCAAGCTGACGTAGACATAAGTGTTCTCCTGCTGCATTTGCACTCTGGATGTTGCAGCACAGGAATATGTGGGGTATGGAATAAAAACAAGTCCACTGAAGTTACACCGACTGGTTTTGTTGTCAGCTCTTTGAAGTGAGGAAAGAAGACCATAGAAACTGGGAGATGTAAATCAGGAAAAATAAAACTAGGCTTTTGAGAAATAGACCAGGTCTTACACTTTTATCTATAAATCAAAATACAGGAAAAACATCATGTTAGTATTTTTCTTAAGGTTCTATATAACAATGTTGTATGATCCCTGCTTATAGGTACAAGGTTATAGAATGCGACTACATTTTGACGGTTACCCGGAGTGCTATGACTTCTGGGTTAATGCTGATTCCTCAGACATCCATCCTGTCGGCTGGTGTGAAAAAACAAGCCATAAGCTGCTCCCTCCTAAAGGTATGGACAAAAATAAAATGGTGTGCAAGACGCCATAAATTCTACTAAGAGCTAGTTGTCCTGGCTGTGCATGTTTCATTTTTAGTATGATTTCATTGTCGAACTCGATCTGAGTGGCTTAAAGGGAAGAGGTGTAATTAACATAGTGAATCACAAAAAGAACATAACAACTTCCTTTTGATGTTCCCAAAGATTGACGTTGTTAGTCAAATTAGAAACTCTTTATTGGGTGAGCAAAGGAGTTTCTTTGGAGTTCAGAACTTTATTCTTCCTGGCATTCAATTTCCTAGAAATGTTTGAAGGTTGAGATTAATGACTGGACATTATACTGAAAAAGAGAGAGATGTTTTAGCCGAAATGCATAACCCCTGAAGATTGTAGAAGGGCAGTTATCATGCAAAGTTCATATTCTTCCCAGGTAATTTCCATTTCTGAAAAACCAATCTGAATGTAATGGGTTTGTGTAAAACAATCTTTTTATCTCTCGTTCTAGGTTTCAAGGAGGGAGAATTTAATTGGGCTTCCTATTTGAAGAATTGCAAAGCTCAAGCAGCTCCAAAAAGCCTTTTTAAGACCCTCAGCACTGTAAGTGGTGATATTGAATACAAGATGTTTTCAAATCAGATCTGATGCCAAGCAAGTTTTGACCAGAATATTTACATGTTTTTAATATGCTCATGTCAGAGGTACAGCCATGGTACAATCAGATGCAAGCTATTTCCTGCTGTGATTTATTTGTAAGATGGAAGCCAGTACATTTTTTTCCCTCCCCCAGTCACTGGCTTTCCAGGCAGAGAATTTGTATTTCCCTTCTTCCTTAATACTGGAGGAAAAGATTTACTCTACCATTTGTTAAATATATTACAACAGTCTGTTTTGCTGTGTCCCTGCAGTCAAGATATTTGTGTCACTTTCCTCTAATTTAATCATTTCCAAAATAATTTCTGGTTTCCAGCAGCATGCTCATGTGCGCCATGGGATTTATTATGAGGCCATGGATCTTGAGTATTTTTCATCCTTCACCCACTGTTGTTTTCCTTTGTTAGCTTCAGTTTGTTTATAACGCTGCTTCCCATTCTGTGTCACTGAAATGACACAAAGTCCACAGCCTGGTGGATTTGGTGCTGCCAGTGGACAGAGCACTGTCTGCAGAGGGATCAGGGCCCAACCACGTAGATTTGTGTCTGGATACTCTCCAACTTTTCCACTAATAAGAGAGAACCATCAGTGCTCATGCTTATCCTCAGCCAGTACTTAGCAGCACAAAACTGTGAATAGAATCACAGAATGGTTTGGTTTGAGATCTGTATTGTTGTATACCTGGAGATTCAGTTACTCAGGCTGCACCAGCTCTTTCTCAGAAATAGTAATGTTTATTGCCAGAAAACATGGAAATCTCGTCTGTAGCCCTCTTGCTGGTGGCTTGTGTTTTGGTCTGTGGATTTCAGGGTTACAACCTGCAACTAATGAGTTTATAACAGTGATTTAAATGGCGTGGGCTAGAATGTTGCTGATTTCCCTTTCCTGATGTCCTGTTCCTCAGCCTGTCACACCATCTGGTTTTCGTCTGGGAATGAAACTAGAGGCAGTGGACAAGAAGAATCCGTCACTGATGTGTGTTGCAACCATCACTGACATGGTGGATAACCGCCTGCTAATTCATTTTGATAACTGGGATGAGAATTATGACTACTGGTAAAGAGAATCTATTTCTAATATATATCTGCAAGTAGACCGTGGTTTATTTCACTCTGTCACTAACATCTCATATTTTAAGTGTAGTCATTAAAGCTGGGATCTTAAATCAGTTTTCAAATATCCAAGTAATTGTTTGGGGTTTTTTACTAAGTGACACTGCCCAGTAGTTTCCCCTGCTGTTTGTGTGTTCTTCAGCTGGCTCCGTGCAAAGTCAGTGGGATTAACCTGAACTGCTAGAGCAGCCTTTGAGGAAACGCAGCTGGTGACTGGGGGCCAGGTTAGGAACTGTTCATGTTATCCTCTGGCAGAACTGAAATAAAAAACAGTAAGCTCCACTGGTGACAAACACCTCTAATTAGTAACATCCTCTCCTCTAGAGCTAGTAATGGCTGTTGGCATGTTTCCCTGCAGACTTACGTTTGGAAGTAGGAAGTACTGAAGTCAGTAAAAATCTTCCCATTTGCTTCAGCAGAGTTTAGATAAGGCACTTCAAAAATAGAAGGGATTGCCAACATTTAGGCTTTGAAGTCCTGACCTGCACTGCAATTGTTCTGTATCTGCATCTTGATCCCCACCCCTCATGCTGGGGCCAGGTGAAGTATTAGTTTAAAAACCATTTTTCCTCTTTGGCCCAGGTTTCCCAGCCCACATGAATGGAGAAACTTTCTTTGAATTTGCCTGTGAAAGCAACACGAGGCACATGCTTATCTACATAGCACTGATTCAATCAGTGTTCTGTGTTTTCTCCCTCACCTCCTTTTGTATGATTTTTTTTTCCAGAATAGGTACCTCTCTGGTGCCAAGAGAGTCTTTTCTTTCTTTGCCATAAATATATCATCCAGAGCTTTGTAACACTGGTGTTTCGATTAGCAGGTCTTCAGATCTAGTTCCTTTACTGCTGTAGCCCATGAAGCTTTGTTTCCATGCCATGTTTTGTTTGGAATTTGGAAATGTTAATAGGAAACACAAGCAAACAAAGCTTCAGAGCAGCATTTGGCTGAAAATACAGGTTTTTTCCTCGGTCTGAAAGGCTGCTTTGGTCCCTTCCTTAGAGCAGATGTGACAAAAGGGGCTGTCTCAAATAGACACATCCCCTCCTCTGGTTGCTCGAGAGGTGTATATATGCAATAAAATTGGGAACCGGGCAAACTACCAGTAGGTTTCAGCTGGAGTTAATGGGTAACGTGTAGTTCTTGGTGAGATATTGAAAGTCATTGCCCCTTCTTCCAAAGTTTGGGTTTCAGTTAGGGACAAGAGTTTGGTTTCCGTTTGCTTGCTTCCTTTATTTTTCAGCTTGGATGGTCCAGAGTGATGTGTGGTTTGCATGGCCCATGGGGGGAGCTTTTTGGTTGTTGTTTTTTAAAGCAACAGACATCTTTTGGGGCAGCTTGAATGCCTTGAAAACTTGGCTTTATAAATTCTGACGAGGTAATGCTTGTCTTTTACACCGTGATCACACCCACTGAAAGCATCTGCTACCCTAGCAAAAGCGTATCAGACAGCATCTGAAATTCTTTTTTTTCTTTTTGCTTTAAAACTGACTGATGCCAACTTCTCTTTGATTCAGGTGTGAAGCTAGCAGCCCGTATATTCGTCCTGTTGGCTATTGCCAAGAAACTGGAACCCCGCTGACAACACCACCTGGTATGTTGAAAGCGAGACTTATTTCCTGCCTCAGTCAAAAAACCTGCAGGCTTTATCTTCCACATAATTACGTATTTGCAAGATTTACAGGAATTTACAGATTCCATTCAGTATTCTTTAATGACAGAACAATATTATTGTTCATACTTTTTGCACTGCAGTTTATTTTGTTTTACAGCTCTTTCGAGCAAAGGAACAAGGTTTGGTAATTTGCAATTGAATTTGATTTCAGAAGGGAAAGAAATTTGAAGTATTTTCAGAATTTCCTCTAAGGTGAGTTGGAAGAAAGAGGAATCGGTATCAGGATTTTATAGATAATGGGATGGAATTTCTGAAAATGAAGAAATAACTGAAGCCACATCGCCTTCTGCTGCACTGGAATTCAGTAAATGAAGAGAATGTTGGGCAAATGAAAAAGGACAGAACCTACAGGAAAACGAGTGTTGTTTTCAGGCAATGCAAGTGCTTATTCACCTTAAAAATAATAAAAAAATAATGTCTGCTGTTTGCTAGATTGACAGCCCTGGAGTGAGAAATTCTGTAATTACTGCATATCAAGTTTAGTAGAGTGGGTAGCACTACAAGCTGCCTCTGCAGTGGAAGAATTAGCCTTAGTGCCTTCTACTGTAGATGCTAAAGGGGTTATAGACCCTTATTCTTCAGCAGCACCACCTCTGTTCCTGCTTCTGGAAAGTACAACAAGGCTGTGGCGTGCAGCTCCCCTACTCACATTGTGATTGCCTGTGCCCCTAAGAGAATCTGCAGTCAATTCTCATTTCTCTGCTGAAAGATTTATGTGCAGCAATTTGCAGACTGTCCTGTGCAATTAGTGATCTGGTCCTCCTGCCAGAAGGGAACAATATTGAGGCTAAAAAAAATACTGAAATAGGGAGGAAAAGAAGGCAGAGCAGTTTCTTAAACGTAGCTTAGGAGTTGCTGCCAGAGAGATGCATCCTGTTGTCGTTAGAGTAGCACAGCCATGTAGGTGTCTGGGTAGGTAGGTAATGGTGACAGAGCCTCTTGCTTTGAGACTGCTAATTTTATTCAGCTATGGGTGAGTAGGTAGGAGGAGATGAGAAGTTCCTGCAATCTGGCAGGCACTCACACATAGAATGGTTAATAAAATAGGAAATTAATTTAGTGATGCCATTGCACATCACAGAATCCTCTGACTAGCTCTTAATTGGCAGCTTTCTCTAGAGAGTAAGAATTGATTAAGCTGTGCAGAAACAAACTCTTCAGGTTTTTCAGGTCAGGGTTAAAGGCCTGTGTAGAAGCTCAGGAAACTTGCAGTGCTGTTGTGTGTGCTGTAAGTAATGTGTATGAACAACACTTCCCAGTGCCATCCTTTAAAAGTGCTAAGTTAACATAATAACCATGTGCTACATAGCTGCTTTTCTGTTCTTTATAACAATAGCTGGGCTTTTCTTACTTAAATATTAATTCTCCGTGTTTTTCAGGATACAAGGATCCTAAAGCCTTCTCATGGGAGAAATACTTGGAAGAAACTAATTCCCAGGCAGCTCCAGCAAGAGCATTCAAACTGGTTGGTGAATCTCTTTGATTTTCTTAGGTTAGAAGAGTAGGGGAAACTTCTGTTATCTACCCTTCCTTTCTAGATGTTGTATTTGGTGGTGGTTCACTGTGTCTGTGCTAAGAGGGTGAAAGCATGTTTTTTACTTTGAGCCTGAGTTTAAAATCAGCTCTCTAAAACAAAACACACAACAGTCTACGTGGCTAAAAAAAAAAAGTCATGGAAAGCTCTCTTTAGTGAAAGGATTTTTCACTAAATGTCTTCAGTTTCTCTTCAGTTTCTTCATTAGCAGTGTTAAGGGAAGAGCCTTCAGATAACTGTAGTTTTCAGAGGTATGTGTGAAGGACAGTACCTTCCTTCAGAGAGGGTATCGGGAGGAGAAGGAGCTGGCATTTTTCTCGAGGTCTGACTGGGTGCGCAGAGGGGTTCTCCCAGGAGACATGGGCAGGACTGGTGCTGACTGAGGAGACTCCAGACACTCCCTTTGCTGGGATCAGAACTGGGTATCACTGGTCTGCAACTGGGGATGTTTGGTGAGGAAGGGAGGAGAAGGAGTGGTATGTGTGTATGTGTTTGAAGGGAAAGTGATATCTGGAATTCGTCCCATTGGTTGGTCTCCCACACATTAAATTTTAAAAACTCCTCTGAAATATTTTCCCCTTGAAGTTGTGTAAAGCCCCTTTTCCCCTGGTTGGTGAGGATAAAATGAAGGTAGGGTGAAAAGTTCCTGTTGAGAACTAGTGTGTTCTGATACCGATCGTGGTTCTTCCCCGGGGGAGCCAGCTGTGCCCTCCGCAGGAATAAGCATATTGCCAGGTGATGGAGCATCTCTGCCAGACTCCTAGAACGGAGTAAGACCATCTGAAGATTCTCAGAATCCCTTAACCATGGGAGCCTGAGCTTCATTTTTTTACAGTGGAGTTCAGTGCATTTATCTGGAAGCTCACTGTGAGCAGAAATGCAACAAAAGCCTTTAAAATAACTTCATAAATAAATTCCGAAGTTGCTTTTTTTATTTCTTAGCAGTGTCTTCCATGGCGCTGGTTCACATCGCTAAACTTTGCGGCGTGTTTAAAAACTTTCCTGTGGCATTGTGATATTTGCCTTGAATGCTTTTGATAAAGTTAGACTTGCAGGTTAATACCTGCTGCCCTCCCTTACATTTTGTGGGTAAGGTCTTTGGGCCTGAGGAGGAAAAGCAATCAAGGAGGCCTCAGATAAGGGAGGTAAAAATCCAGCCAAGCAGGGCTGATAATTGCTAGATTTCAGCAGGTGTCCATTTGAAATTGTTGTAGGTTGTCAAGGCGGGTGTCACGTAATAGGAGGAGGCTGGGTTTGCCTCTTTAGAGAGCTGTGAGGCCACAGCTGGAGCTATCTGCAGCACAGTGGAACTCCAAAGCATCCCTTGGATTAAGGTTTTCCAGAGCTGGGCAGGCAGCATCTTCGATCACGAAGCACAGCATGCGAAGCACCTCGGAGGCAGTGTGCTGGATAATGAGTGAGGCTTGTCAGTAGGACGCGTTTGTTACCCCCAGCGTAGGCTCAGCCTTTTTCTGAGCTGCGTTTGCAAAATCCCAACAGTGCTGGAAAATGGGGAATTTCAGAATACAGGAGAGAAGGAATGCAGCAACTGGTCTTCTGCACGATAGAGGAACAACAGAACTGGTGCTGTAGAGACAAATACTTTGGAAAGGTGATAAAACTCTCCATGACAAAAAGAAACAGTGGAGCGCAGCCTACTTAAAACTGCCACTCTCCAGTCCTCAGTAATCTATCATTACAGCGTTGCTTCCTCAGATTTTCAGAATATAAAATGTGTTGAGAAATGTCACCTGAAGATAATAGGGCTTTGCTCAGTGCGGGGAGCCTTTTTAATGTGGATACTCCCTCTTTTGGATTCTTCCAAAATGAAGCATCTTCCCAAGGGGGAATGTAAGTGCCTTGTCTGACTCTCTTCCTGTTTTTCATCAATTTCTGCAGCCATTGCTTCGTTCGTCCAGATATCTGGCTTTGAGAGAACGGTTGAAGGGCCAATTCTGGCTCTCATGAAACTTTGGAGTCTAAATTAGCATCCAAGACTCTTCTATGAAAATGAGACAGAAAAAAATTGCATTTGATATAACAACGGTTAATAGAATTCTTCCAGGATCAAACCTTGTTATTTTTCTGGCATGGTTGGTCTGAAGTGCAAATACATGGCACAGTTATTGATTTTTGTATTATTATTATTATTTTTCCAGCTAGCAATTACAGGAAATCAGTACATAAAAATACGGGTTGAGAGCCAGAACTGGCATTTCTCACTGAATTATTTTTTAACAGTTTTCAAGAGCTAATGTATGTAGTCTGGAGACACTGATCATCAGCGCAAATAGTAGATCTTGTATCTGGATTTCTGCCTTTTCCTCCACCCGGAAACATAGGAGGAGACAGCTTCATTGTCAGCAGCACTATTTCAACCCTTTGTCTTGGGATGTCAAAAACATTCAGAAGCTATTCCAGAAAGGCAGCAACCCTTCAACAAGACTCAAATAGACTCCTTTTCTGGGCAGCATTTTGTTCTCTAGCACTCACTCTTTCCCCAAGAAAGTCAGGCAGTGTTGGCTGGCTCAATCAGACACTCTTAAAACTAAATGCAGTTTAGATTGCTTGGCTTGTGATGTACCACGTGGCTGGAAGCCTGCGGATAAAAGCTTGTATCCAGGTGAAAAGACTGAAGGGAAACTCGAGGTTTGGAGTCTGTAATCCCCTCATCTCAGAAGTGACCTCCCTCCCTGTACCCAGCTGCTGACAGTGAAAAGGGTAAGGAAGATTGCGAGGAAAGAGTGATGATATTAATCTTTTTGTTAACCTGGTCTTGTTCAAAGACATGATTTAGAACTGTCATCTCCCCTGACCTTTGTGTGCAGAAGTGAAGAGGGGTGTGTTTTCAATGAGTACCCAGTGCTCCGTAACCCCCAGATGAGGAGTTCAGAGGAGGAATTCACAGTCCTTCAAAAATAAAAAAAACAAATTGGTAAACACTGTCTGTTACATAGAGGTTTACATCCACAGGTGCTGCAGAGGGCATACGTCAAGTCAAAGGGCATCCTGGAATTTTTACAAAGTACTTCAGCCACCGGGGTTTGAGGCAAATTGTAAATGAGCAACTGTGGGCATGAGACTCCTGTGGCTGGAACTGCTCTCATGTCCCAGCGCTGTTCCCCAGTGCCACAGTTTTCAACAACTGATAACAAGCAGGTGCTGTTATCATAAGAAGCAGATGGCAATTACTCTTCTGACCCATGGGCTCCTGGTCCTGCACCATTGTTGCACGAGAGAGGCTTAAGCCCAGGCTCAAAGCAAAGATCTGAAATACCTCCGGTTGTCTTGGAAGTGGGGATTTTTGTATCCTCTTTACTCTGGGAAGGAAGAGGAGTGTCTGGAATTGCCAGGTTACAGTTAAGGCAAAATGTGTTTGTCAGAGGAAGAATTTGGCAGTGCACTGAAGTGAAGCCACTTGTTTCCCAGCCCAAGCACCAAATGAAGGTAACTCTGTTAGTGTCCAGAAGCAGACGTGGCTGCATCTGATGCTCAGAATGATGCTCTGTAATGTAGTGAAGGGAGGTGTCCCACAGCAGCATTTCAGGCATTCTGATGTGAGACAGAAGCAAGCTGGCCAGCATCCTTGTCAAATGTGAGGTAATCTCTGCCGTGTTGAGCAGTTTTGCTGTCAAGACTGTTCAGTCTGTGTATTAGTGGAGCTTGTGGTTGTATTTGGTCTTTTCTGTCAAGGAACAGCCTCTTGCACTGACTGAGATGTTCTTCTGCCATGGGAAAGCTCAGGCTTCCCCTTGAGTAATTTTGGACTTCTGACAAATGGACAGCCTATTCCTTTAGAAAACTCTTACTTTAACCTCTGAAGTAGTCTGCCAGATGAGGTCAGGGGCCAAAGCTGCAAAAACGTTTGACTGGTATATGAAAAATTCAGTGCATTTTATTCAGAGAAGGCAGCTAGTTGTGAATGCCCTGACTTTTTAGCATTCTGCTTACGATCTTGTTTTACAGCGTCCTGCTCATGGATTCCAAGTTAATATGAAGTTAGAGGCTGTAGACAAAAGAAATCCCATCTTGATAAGAGTAGCAACGATAATTGACAAAGATGACCATCGTATTAAGGTATGACCTTGCTTTGAAGTGCAGAGCCTTTCTGCTGAGGAATGCAGTGATTGGCAGTACAAAAAAAATACCCATTTGATATGAGAAGCAGCAAACACACACCTTACAGATGATCGAGCCTACAGGCCTGCCCAACTGGAAATGATTTCTGTTGTTTTGGCCTATTGAAATCTGATGGAATTGCCTGGTATTGTTAGTTACTGTTTTAATGTAACTATTTTGAAATAAGATTTGACAGAATGATTTTCCATCTCTTAGTGGTTTTTGTGTGATCTGTACGAGTGCAGGCAGCATTAATGTTCTGCTGGTGGGAAGCTACCTGACAATTTTTTCCTAACACACTTAAAAGAAAATCAAAAGCAAGTTAAGCCCTGGTACGTGTGGGAAGCAGCTTCATTCACCAACCAATAAAAATTCATTACACAGATGCATTTTAGCTAATTATTTTCATGTTAATATATTACCAGAAATGTCTGTTGTACACTGGCTTCTGAGAAATTAGTTATCAGTTGGCTAAAGTGGAGCCTGCACTGATGGGGTCTTCTTGGCCACAGGTCTCCTTCCTGAAGGATGATTATGTGGTCAGGAGTGAAGTTTGCTCCCCCTTAGCCATTTGATTCTCAGGCTCATCACTGTGACTGCCAGCTAAAGTCAAGTTTTGCCAGTGTATAGTGGCATGACGCTCAGTTCATACCTTTTTTTTTGCAGCTTTGCCATATGAGCAACCCATTAACCTTCAAACAGCAGCAATCCTTAGTTTCTGTTTGCCTGAGCTGGATCTGAACAACCATTACTAGTCCCTTCGTCCAGTGGAAAATTCTAGCTTGTTTACTGCAAAACTTGCCAAACTCATTGGCTTTTATGGTGTTGAGGGATTCATAGAAAACAAAACAATTAAATAAGCAATTCTGTTTGCATATATTTAGCCTGGAGTGTGCTGGAGCACCCAATGGTCTGTGCTTTCTTGCAGGCCCTTTTATTTGACTATGTCACCAGAATCTGGTTGTTCCCTAAAAGATAGACATAGGGGTCAGGAAAACAAATTGAGCACAAAGAATGATTGTGCTTGACTGAAAGATTGAATGAATCAGCTCCAACTTGAGCAAGGTGAAACAAAAGGGGGAAGTTAAAATAAAAGCTGAGTCATATCCTTAACTGTATCTCTCACTGAGACTCTGTGCTTCTTTTAGATACATTTTGATGGCTGGGACCATAATTATGATTTTTGGGTCGATGCAGACAGCCCTGATGTTCATCCAGTAGGCTGGTGTGCAAAAACTGGACATGCTTTGCAAGTCCCTCTAGGTAATGTAGATGACCTCGTTGTCGTATTAAATAATTTTCCCTAAATGTGATCTGCTCTTGAGGTGTATGAAACTTTTTACAAATCTGTTAACGTTTTTTTAATTCTTATTACCAGGTGCTGCTGATCCTGTGGGAACAGTGGGACAAGCGTGTCCTACTCCAGGCTGTCACGGTATTGGTCATGTCAGAGGCCCACGATATGGAACACATTATACGTATGTATATGAGATCTTATAAGGGTTCTGTTTGTGAGCTGTCTGATGCTGTCTGTAAGAGTAATGCAGCAACAAGCACCTGCACTGCACTGAAATTATCACAGGGTGTTTGTTCTGGAGATAGTTATTAGTGAAATTGCAGCTCCCTCTTGTGTCTAAATGCACTGTTCCACCATAAATTCAGTTCATACCAGTATAATCATTACAACCGCAATACAATCTAGCATAGATGAATTCTCTCCAATTTCTATCTTCCAGTATTACTGAGGGAATTTCTTTTATAAAATAACATACCCAAGAACAGGATGCAAGAAGACAACTAAGAGGGAGAGTGTTGGTGGATTATTATACCATAAGGAGAAAGGAGAAAGAGCTCTTGTTTTGTGGTTTGCCTTTGATTTCTTATGTGTTCTTGGAAAAGAAAGGTTTTTCTTGATTAAACTATTTTACAGAGCAAGAAAACAATCTCAAATGGGAGGTCTGAAGGTCCAGGAGTATATAATGTGGTAAATGATAATGTGGTAAAGGACTTTGAATTGTTGAAAGTGATAGTTGCAGGACTGTTTTGTTTCATGAAATACTGCTCAGACAAGCAGGCTGCACAGGAAAAGCTGTTGTTATTCTCTAAGATGACTCTAAAAACACTACTTTGATTTCTAAACCTGCTATTTGGTCCTGTGCTTTCCCACACCTTAGATTGGGTAATGATGTCTCCCTTCGAGACATGTTTTGGCCTTGCTTTTTCTGGGTTTGTTGATGTATATATCTGCCTGAGGCTGATAAGACTGATTTTAGAAACATGCATCATGATCTTTTTTTTTTTTTTTCTTCTTTAACTCAGGTTAGTTGGCTGCCCATATTCTGATGTGAACCTCAGCAGAGAAAACTCGTTACAGGACCGCCTGAGTGGGGAAAGACCTTCCCCTGCCAATAGCCTTCCGAAAGCCAAGAGGATAGAGACCCCTGCCCCAGTCCTGCTGGGAACAGGAGGGTCTTCTCAGGAGGACTCTCCACGCTCCAGGTGAGCTGAACACATTTCCTAGGCAGGTACTAGGGAACAAAACCATTTTACAAGGCTGAGAAACACAGGAATTGGCAGAGAAGCAGTAGAGCATTGAGTTCATCTGTCTGTAATATTGACCCATGCCCCAGACACTCTTAACACAGAGCAGTGCATTTTATACCCTCATATGCCTTAATAGGTTTCTTGATTCCTTAATCCTGCTGCTCTGGTCACATTCCAACAAAGGAAATTGCATTCTGACTCCATAAATTTTTCTTTGCTGTTTCAATTTAAAATATATTCTTTTTCTTCATTTCCTGTCCTAAAACTGTCAAGCAAGATTATTTTGCACTATTAAACTGTAACTGCGATCCACCCCAGAGCCTGTTGCATTACACTGCTAGGTGTAATGGCTCCGTATGTATCACTTGGCAAACAAGTGGAGTTCCTTCAGATATTTTATTTTCTTACATGAAGATCTTGGAATTGAGTATCATTGAGGTAAACAGCGTATTAGTTCACTGGCTGCAGGAGGCAGTCAGTCTGTCATTGGGACAAACCTGGGCAGGAATTCTTTCACTATTGTCACTTACAATCTGTAGGAATTCCGTCACACTAAGGCAGTCTCTGGTGATATCTTAGGTCTTTTCTGTATTTTAAGGCCTGTATGCATTTTAAGGTTTCTTTGCTTTGCTTAGATTTATAACGTTATTGAGATATGTTTGGTCAGACAAAAGGAATGCCTCTCCCCTGAAGTGTGCATAGCCAGGCGAAGTTTGCTTCTTCTCATCCCAGCAATGTGCTGGGATCTCCTTTTGCTACTCTTGACAATGGAATTGATCGCATTTCAATGGCACTGTTACTTGAAAATTTTATCAGGAGTTTGGGGATTCTCCTAGAATAAATGGCAATCTAAAATTGCAGTATACTTATGTTTTTCTAACTAGTTAGTTTCCTGATAGTGGGAGGTTCAAATTCAGTATGTGTATCTTTTAACTTCTGCTGTTTGTCCTATCATGGTTAACTGTGCGGCTCTATTTATGCAGCAAACTTAGCTGCGGAAACTGTCTTAAATGTTATCCGGAGGAATCAGAGTTCCAAAATCTTAAATCTCTTGATTTCACCGCAGTACATGCTTCAGTGGGTTTCTTGTAGCTGCTGGGATCAGAGCCTTGGTCCACAGGGGCTGATTATTTCAGATAATCTCATTCAATCCATGCTAGAGTAAAAAAGCACTTTGTACTGTGCCAGTAGCGATGGTGGGGGAGAGGAAGGCTTCCACCACTAGGTGGTAGTTGTTACTCTTGTTTGCAAGAAGCTGCCGGCTTTGCCTCCCTTCTGGGAAAAGGGAACAGAGGATGTCAGCTTAGCTGCTATCATTTATCTGTCTCTCCAGAAAATCTGCACAAGAAAGTGAAAAGTCATGTCAAAGCAGTGTTCACAGTCTGTCGGAACAGTCTGAAAACAATCAAGAGAAAGACTGGATGGAAGAGGAATCGTCTGCAGACATCAAAGCCAAACCGAAAAAGTAAATAAGATTTTTGTGAGGTATTTTCATGGATTAGCAGTTTTGCCTCTTGATGCTGCTGCTACATAGGAAATACAGATGTAAATCAGGAGCTTAGAACGGCTCAGTTTGATCAGAGGTTTGCAGCACAGAGTTTTAGAATGACATGTTGTTAAGTCTCCTCCTTTCCTCCCACTGTTTCGGGGACTTTATTTCCCACTGTGAACTCAAATCTGAGTTGTAGCTATGAACTGAATATCACAGTCCTTAGCGTAGAGAGGCCAGGGACAAGTAGTTTTATCGCTAATGGTAAGAGGGAGATAATTTTGGTTGCTAACTACACTGTTAATCTCTTTCTGTAGAGGAGGTTGTGTTATCAGTTTGTGTTATCATTTGAAATGTTTTGTACTTGATGCTTTCAGGCTTGGGTGCTCACGTGCCTATATAAAGTTCCAGATGGTGAAACAGGAAAACAATGGGAAAGGTTGGTTGATTTATTTATTTATTTGTGTGTGTGTGTTTGCATGTGCAATATACAAGACCCCCAAGGACAATTTAAAACTCTACAGCTTTTTGTTGTTGATTCCACGGTCAAGAGAGAACATACCCTGGAGATTATGATAATGGTAGTCTTTTTTCCTTTAAAATGAAGAAGAAGAGTAAAATTGCTTAGAGGTAGAGGGTTTTATACTTTTTAGAGTGCAGCTTTGTATTTATTAACTGAGAAAGACGAGCCTTCATCATCTGTAGTACCACTGCATACTCTCCTGAAATGGCAAGGGGAAGTTGTTCCCTCGGCTGCAACCATTCTGCTGGTAGAGTGAGCAGAGGTGTCATGGGAGACAGACAAAACCTGGCAGATAGTTGCTAAGTTCAGTTAACTTCTTGCAGTAGATTCCCCCTGGGTATTCAGAAACACGATTAGAATCATTTAGGGTAACTTTTTGAGGGTTCTCCTAAGGAGGAAAAAGAAAAGCAAGTGAAAAAACAATGTATTTTTTATTCTGGTACTTGACAGGTTAAGTTTTAAGAGAAGCTTTCTGGTATCACTTTGGCAAACCATATGCTTAACTTTCAGATTTACTATAAAAAGCCATTTCAGAGAACCGAGCTGACCAGGCTTTTAGGAGGATTTAACATGGTAATAAGTCTCCAATCAAAAATAGCTAAGCAGGCACAAACTGGGGCAGGTGCCTAGCTTTTTTTTTTTTATTCATTTTTACCTTGTGCTGACTTCTGCAGTCAGAGCTAGAGAAGTCTGCCAGCTCTGAGCTGCAGTTGCAGTTGGCAGGGAAAGCTGTCTGCTTTCCCGTCGCATTTACCTTAAGCAGAGTGATGGAAATCAGTAGAGGGAAATTCTGCAATAATCCACTGACCTGTAATTTCGTGATTGCCCAGAGCTTTCATCCCATCTATATTTAAACTATTAGGACACCGCTTCCTTCTGAATGGACAATAATTTCTGTAGATCATGGTTTGGACGCTTTCCCCGAGGATCTGGGCTCAGGGAAGGAAAAGGCCTTCCAGTTCGTGTTGCTGTGAGGCTCCCTCTCCCTCCAGGTGCCTGTCACTGTTCCTGTGCACGCTTTGCAGCAGGCAGGCTTTTTGTTCGCCGTGAGCTGCCGTGTTATCAATGTGACTAAAGGTTTAAAGGCTTACTGGTGACATTCAGGGCGGAGAAGGGGGTGAAATGAAGAAAAGCCAAGCTGTAAGGATGAGGAGGGAATAAAATGAATAGGGAACAGCCTGTGATCGAGGCCGTGCCCACGCAGCAGGGATGTGGCAGCACATAAGATCCTGGCACGAATGGGACCTCCTGGCACGGGAAGGGGGGTGAGGCCAGCTGCTGCCAGCCCCTGGGGACACGGGGAGAGACAAGGTGAGGAGCAGGTGACAGCCTCCCAGGAGCAATGTCTCATGCTGTGTCATCACCAGCAGCATCAGCTTCTGCACTAAGGAGCAGTTCTTTCATGGGCTTTATTTATTTAAGTTTTAATTCCCCCACTCTGGTCTCATTATTAGAAGTAGAGACCCGTATCTGATGCTGTCCTGCATCCCTTAGTGAGGTGGCGATGAAGGAAGGTGACCCAGCAGGGGACAGAAGAAAAACCTTTGCCTCTAACACTTCTTTCAGCTCAGCTGGTGAGGAGCAGGCAACCTGTCAAAACATTCCCTATAGCACTGCTTTCATTGTGCTTTACAAGCAGCACCTGGCACACCCCACAGGTCCTCACACACTGTCCTGCAAACGCCGCTCACTGTAACACTGAATAAACCTGAGGCAGGCAGCAGCCCTGCTGGTGCTGTGGCTGGAGAAGGTTTATGAAAACAGCAGCAAAACGGGACGTGGGTCCTGCTGCCACGGGATGGCGCCTGGCAGCCTGCACCGTTCCTGCTGGGGGGCGAGGGGACGGGGCACGGTACCCCTTGTAAAGCAGAGGAATGCTTTCCATGCTGTTTCCATCCTCTGCTTCACTTCCTGTTGTATAACCGGGCAAATCCCTGTAGGACCATGACTCTGCACTACTCAAATGATCTCATTAGGGAGGGGTGATTTCTTCTGTCTCCCTTTTTTTTTTTTTTTTCCCTTCCTCCTTGATTTTTTTTTTAAAGCCTCCATCACTTGACACATGAGGAGGGAACTGATGTCTGGAGGTAACATGCAGCACTCCTGGCCTGGGAGCCTCCTGGGGAGGCGGCGAGCCCAGGCCATCAGCTGGCATGCTCCTTGCAGGCTGGCTACAGCTGTGAGCTGGAACGATGCCATTAGTTTCCAGCTGAAGATGCTGTTACCAGAACTCCTCCACCTTGTCAATAAAATGCTGCAAACATCTTCTGTGTTAGCAGCGTGACATCATTTTCCTGGGAGGAAGCTAACGAGCTAACGATAAAGCCTCCAGCCTGGCAATCTTATCTTATCTTATCTTTTTTTGGTTTCTTTTTCTTGGGAGGGTGGGGGAGAACGCCCTGAGAGCTGTGTGCCCTGCAATAGCAGTGCCTGGCTGCCTGCTTGTCCTGCCTTGCTTTTTCCTCCAGACTGTGACCCTTCCTCTTTTGTTGTAATTGCTCCTACTTGAAGACTCGCTCTGACTTGTCTTGTTTCCTTTTCCAGACCCTGATTTCGATCTCCAGCAGGCCCTCCACCAGTCCATCTTCATGCCTTCCCTGACCTCTAACCCGACCCACCGCCTCCATCTCTGCTGGGAGCAGCACTGCAAGCTCTTGCCAGAGGTCTCGGGCCTCACAGCCAAGCACGTGGCCAAATGGACTGTGGAAGAGGTGAGTTACCTGCTACCTGCTCCGCTCTCAGCTGCGGGAATGCCAGAGCCCCCCTTTTTATGGAGTGCTGATTAGAAAACATCTTTATTTTCTGTGCGTCCCTAGGTAATGCTTTGCCATTTGCCTCGCATATGCCAGAGCTGACTCAGCTAGAAGTTGTACCTGAGTCCTTTATAAATGGAGGGGAAAGATCCCTATTAACTCTCTGGTGCCCATGGGTTATTTCAGTGAATGAGACTCTCTTTGTTTATTTACCCCTTGATCTTTCAGTGCTCAGGCCTGAAACATGATTCTGACAGCAGATTCTGTTTCTCTCTGGTCTCCCTCCCCCTCTCCTGTGACTTTCCTGCTTATTCACTTTTACATTGCAGATAATTCCAAACTGCACTGTGCATACCCACTCCTCCCACGTCTCCCTGCCTGTTTCCCCTGCAACAAAACTGCCCACAGCCTGACCTGATTTCTGACAGAGGTAGCTGTGCAGCTGGGGAGATGTCTCTGCAGTCCCAGTGCTTGAGATGTCTCCTGTAATTAGGAGGCATGTGAAAACGTTGGTATCTTTTGTGTGCTGAGTAGTTGGTTTTTGCCTTGATGCCTTGGGCATAAATAATATTTGTATCTCCACTCGGGAAGCGGTGACAATTTGGATCCTGGCGCTTAATCACAGGCCATTTAATTGAAGAGAAATGTGCTGTAATGTTGCGCTTGCAAGGAAGGAGGTAATCTGCAAAGCAGGAAAAGGTGCCATTCTTCATGATGCATAGAGGATCTTCAGAGACTTTTAAAAAGTGCATTTTCCCTAAGTGCCTCTTACGTCAGATAAATCCAATCTTTACTTTGTTCTTCATGCTGGAGGACTGGTTGGAGTCTGGTGGGATTGCAGAATCACAGGGGATGGGAACCACAGCAAATGTGAAGGCAATGGAGCAATTAGTGTGGCTGCTTTAAAAACTGTCCATTTTTTTCTTCTTTTTTTCTTTTAAGTTTTAATGAAAATGAGTTAGAATTAAATTCATAGCAAGGAGGAAAAAAAAATCTCTCTGAAAGATTTTCTATTTGTATCCTTCTAAGAAAGCTTCCACTGATTTTTTTATTTTTTTTCCAAAAGGTCTTTTAGTAAATCAATACAGGCAGGAGCAGCTAATCCGCTGACATGAAAACAATCAGAATCTCTTTCTTTTGGACAAAACATGGAGGTTGTTTCATGGAGGAGCAGAGACAGGATACAAGCCAAATAAAATTTGTCCTTTACAGTTGACCTTTAAAGCAACTGCTGGGTAAATTTAACTGGGATATTAGTTTGATAGCAGATGAATATAAGTAGGGACCACAGGGCATCGATGCAGGGCGTAGTGGTGCAGTGATTCACAATCCAGAACACAGTGAACTGCCTGAAACTACCAACGATGCGCTGACTACCAGTAGGAGTGTGAATGGCACATTAAAAAGATCAGCTGCAGCACCACAACAGACCGGCTAAAGCCCTTACAGGTTTTGTTTTGAATTTCGGTAAAGTGAATCGGGGTTTTGCAAATCCTGTTCCTCCCAGATTCCCGTAGGAATTAATTTAGCCCTTGTGTGAGCACTCGCAGGATCGGCATGTGCAGGGCAATGTAGCCGCAAGGTCTGGAAGATGAAAGCAGTAGGACTTCTCTGTGTTTTAGTGAGTCCAAAGTAGATTTGATCTGTCGGTGTTTGGGCTTCTAACATCTTCCTGCAGGGCAAACAGTCGCCTATGAGTTGTGCTTTGAACTCTGCTGCACAAAGGAGCCTATTCTGCTGATGTGAAACAAGAGCAATGGGAGTGCAAAATTCTCCTTTGGTTTCAGACCCAAGAACTGTTTTTATTTTATAAAACCCACATTAAGGGAAAAAAAATCTTGCTTTAATTCTCTGTTGGTTGAGAACAGCTGAAATGACAGAGCAGCAGCAGTATTTAGGGACCCTCAAGCTAGGAAACCCTTGGTAACACTGAACAGTTCAACCAGATTAGTTACTTTAATGCAGCTTTGTTATGTATTGAAAGCTTCCTATCATGTTTTCAAAGCACAGTTAGTGTAGGGTATGGAATCACAGGAGAACATTAATATGTGCTGGAGCTGAATTGTTCATTAGTTAATCCCTCATCAGATGCTGGTACCTTGTGAGGGGACTGTCCCTGTGCTAATTGCTTGTGGGTTACTGCATCTGAGTTAAGCCCAGCTCCTATCCTAAAATATCCTAAACGATATTCCAGTACTGTGCCAAGTGTGATATATCATATCTGGGATCTCATTATCACCCATTGCGTGGAGATTTAAGTGCTCTCAGAGTTACACAGCACAATTCCCCACCACCATCACTGATACGCAGTCATAGTGTGAGACACTTCCACCAGATAGCTCTGAGGTTATGATGTGAGGTTATTACCAGCAGGAAAGGCAGGCAGGAGTTCACCTCCTCAAAGGAAAGGCCCTGATCTGCCTGATCCCGCTGTGCTCCGGACCTATCCAGCACATCTCCTGCCCTCCCCATCCTCGCCTTTCCCTGGGTAATTGTGCGCCCCGCCGTGATTGTGCAGGTGTGTCGGGGTTCAGACAAGTTTGTTGCAGCCTGAGGTGCTGCTGTCCTGGCCTTCTGCTGCTCCCTTTTCTCCCCAGAGCCTTGTATTGGGGACTGTCCTCTCTGGCAGTGGCACGGGCCAGGCAGGCCACCCGGCTTTGCAGGTCCCAGGGTCAGGCTAACACCCCGACAACGATCCCTCCAGAATTCTTCTCTTGCATCCTCCTCCTTCCTCCTTTTCTCAATGGTCCTGGGGGTCACCAGAAATGATTTGTTTAAATGGCCTCTCTGGAGCAGGGTGCTTGCTGCGAACATACAAGTGACTTTGGGACAGATCAAAGCCCCATCACCCTGACCATGACAGTGGCCAGCAGCAATTCTCCAGGGAAGGACAGAAGAGACGGAAGAGCAAAGTGAGCTCAGAGCAGTCCCCTGAAATCTCTGCCAACCTCTCCATGCAGCAGACCCTAAGGGTTTTGTCCCCAGGGGTCCTACTGTCATTTAAATTCTGGAAGATGCTGCCCTGCAGAGGCATTTTGATTTGTTTCTTTTCATTATAAGTTGGGGAGGAGTTCAAAAGGAAATAGAGTAGTAGTTTGTTACTTGTTTGCACTTCTACAGAAGAAGATTTGGGAGTCATTGTGTGCTAGAGCTGTGGATTTTAGAGGTTCTCTTTAAAATGGAGCCTTCCCTCCTAGCACCATGTAATGGTGAAACGTGAGAGGAGAGGAAGGCTCTGCTGGCAGATTGCGTAACAGAAGCAGCGGAGTCAGAGCTGCTCACCAAAAATCAGCTCTGCCAGGGTGGAGCGGAGCCCGAGGGCAGGCTGATAGCTCCCTGCGGATGGAACTGGGGGAAGGGAATGAGCACGAGTGGTGGGATCAGCTGGAGATGCAACGATGTGATTTAGGAGAGAGTCTGACAATCGTGAGTTAAAGGGAAGCTCATCTTTGACAGCAAACCCTCCTAACTGTTTGTCTGTTTGTGTTTATGGAAGAAATGTCACATCTGTAATAACTCAAGTGAATATGCCTCGCGAAACAGAGCTGTTCCTGCAAGGGAGCATCCAATTAGCATGCAATGTTTGATCTGATTATGCCTCAATATACAAATCTTCTGTGAACCAGTGAAGCTACAGATGGAGAAGACAATGCTTATTAAGTCATCCTCCACTGCATTCAGGATTGCTTCTTGCACTAGTTAGTGTTATATAATGTAATCCAAGGCTTGCTTGCATGTCTCAGAGGAGGTTATTCCAAATGTTAACACATTTCCTGCTTAGAAAGGTTTTCTCTAATATGGAATGTAAAATTAACTTATTTAATGCTGTTGGTTCCATGGATCCCCTGCATCCACCACAGATTAAATAAAACCCACTTTTCTTTCATAGCTCTTCTGCCTCCTGTGTGTTGGTAAACCAGGAGTACTCATTTGGTTGGTTTATCTTCTCTTAAAGGATTTTCATCGTGGGAAATTCTCTATATCCTTCTCTTTGTAATTTTATTTTCTGATAATACCATAGAGGAAGTAAAGTTGGGGATGGGTTTAAAATAGTGCATAACCATATACACTTCTTAATCTGTAAAAGTAATAATGGTGTTTTATAAGAACCATTTGGAGCATTGGAGAAACTGCTCTCTTAAAGGAAGAGAAGTGGTCAAACAGCAATATGGAAAGTATTTGTGCTGCAGCAACAACTCAGTAATATTTTCATATATGTCCTTCATCAATGGGAGAGTCATAAGTATTCAAGTTTGACAAATTCTTGCATACAGAACTCACATACAGAAATAAGGCCTTTTTAATTGATGTCCATTTCAATTATTCACGTTTCTCTTCTTCTACATCTAATTATAGGTGGCGAGCTTTATCCAGCGTCTACCTGGTTGCAAAGAACAAGCATCCGTGTTCAGGGAAGAGGTAAGCCAAGCCTGCCATGTGCACTCCCAGATGCAGTGCTGTGACACTGCTGGGTCTGCTCCATACCCCTGCTGCTCCGGAGTTACGGGGCTGACTGCACAGACATGCTCAGCCTTGTCATTAAGGAGCCCATGGCATTTAGGAGGCAGCTTCAGCATCAAGCTCGATTCCAGCATGGTTAATTGCATTCTGCTGCTTTAAATTTCCCCTCCAGTTCCAATCACTTAGCTTATGCTTAACATCCTGTCTTGGACTATGGCATAGTGTTTCTGGCATCGTTATCAAGATGTCCTGTTGGAAGGGTGCAGCGAAGATCTCATCTGCTCCCTCTAACGAGAACATATGCCTGCTCCTCTTGGTGAGGCTGGCAGTCGTAGGGTGTCTTAGGAGCTTCTCCTGAGGATGGAGGTGGGAGCAGGAGAAGGTCCTTGCCTTGAAAAGCAGTTGCTGGGAAGTCAGCGTCACCTGCATGCGGCGTGTCCTCACTGCTGCCTCGTGCCAGGCTGGGCTCTGGGCTCTGCGCCCTGTTCGTGGTGCCTTCACCGTGGCTTCTCAGAAACTGCAACTAGTGCAGGATACGGCTGTCCTGTTCCTTAGCACGTCCTGTCACTGATGGTACGATGCCCAGGCTCTGCTGATTGCTTTGGCTTCCAGTTACGATGCAGGTACAGCTCGGAGGTTCTGTGCGAGCCCCTGATTAATATGCACAGCCGTGCCTCCCTTCTGTCACCGCAGCTCTCCTGCTTTGATGGGAAGAGCTTGAGGGGTTGTGCCTTCTCTGCATTCTGCGAGGCACTGAGCACACCCTCTGTACCGAGGAGACGCGCTGCACGCTGTAGTGACTGTAAAGGGCAGGTTTTTAATAGATGACTGCTCCCCAGAGCTGGCTTCCTTTCAGGATGAATCAGGCCGTAGTGCATTTTATGGGATTTATGTCTCTGTATTTTGTTTTCCCTTATTTTAAAACACACACGCACACCAAATAAAAAGCAAAATAAATTGAGGCTTGCAAGAAGCACCATTCGCAGTGTGACATTCTAGTGGAATGCTGTTTAATTGAATATAGTGGGAATAATGAAATTTATCCTACTGAGCCAGTCCTTCGGCGTAGCTGAGTGTAAAAGATGCAGCCTGATTTCTAGTGAAGTTGTGCTCAGAAATGAGGGCTTGGTAAGTGAGATGTAAGTCTTGTAATGAATCCAACCATTCACAATTTATTTCATTTCTTCTAGTAATAATTTAAATGGGCCCTGAGCAAGGTGGCTGTTTTCTAGTTCAGAGAGCAGCCTGGCCGTGTTCTATTTTAGTACCTGATTTTCTGCAACCTCCAAGTATGATTCGCTATGCCAAACGAGAGGGGCTTGGACTGTTTTTCATGTTTCTGCTCAAACTGAACTGTCAGTTTGAAATTAAAACCCTTTTAGCAGTTTGGCTTTGGCCAGAATTCAGGTGTGAGTGACAGGACTGCTGGCCTCCACCAGGGTTGTCCATTAGCTGTAATCAGGCCTCTGAGTGCTCTCAGTTTAGGATAAATAAATCCCTTGCAGGCTTCTCTTGGCTGGGGGGAGAGGGATAAGTTGCTGCTTACGTTACGAATGAAGAGAACAAATTGTGCCCAGAATTTTAAAAACCATCCAAATAAGATGGAACAAAGAAATGAATAATAAACCACAGGCAGTGATAACGGCGCTTGTTTCTAGGACCGGTTCAGGGAAGGTCTGGTTAAAATAAGCATCTTCGAGGCAATGCAGTGAAAGTGAAACACGGTAATAATAATACTGAACTCAAAAACGTTTTGAAACACAGGACTGTTTTTCCAGCAGCTTTCTCCTGCTCTTGACTCTTTTTATTTAATTTAAGCAGCAGTCCATCCATTTCAAGCTATTTTTAACATGGTCATTGCAGCAGTGTAGACTCCAGGCAGCTTGTAAATAATATTCAGTGAGGTTGTGTGGCTGTCTGTGGACTGGGAGCCCTGCTGTCATTTCCAGTGTACGTACTGGGAGGTAAAAGTAACTTGCTAACAGTCTCTTGTGTGGCCAGAGAGGAGGAAACCAAATCTCCCATGTCCCAGCTCTTTGCTTTAATTGTATGTTTGTCCAAGTTTATTGAATGTATCCTCTTCCGTCAGTTGTTGACATTCAAAAGAATTCTAGTTAGGAAGACTGCAGGGACAGAAGAATTGTTATTCTGGATCAGCTGAGAGTCTGGTGGTGTCTGCTGGACTGGTGAACATCAAGCGAGAGGAGGAGATGGCTGTCGGTCTCTGTAAATGGACTTTAATGGAACAACTTAGAGACACATGCATTGTTTGTCTGTGTCCATTAATCTTTGGCTTCCTCCCTGCAGCATTTGGGGTTTATGTTAATTATATCTTTGTTGTCTCTCTGGATGTCCTTATGAACCCAAGTACATTTTTTAACCTCTTCTTAATATGTTTTTACTCACTGGTACCTAGAGCATCCCTTACTTCCACAAAGTAGTGTGTTTTTGGATCGCTTGCTTTGAATCTAATTGAATGTCTCCTTGCTGACAGATTAGGAGAGTGTGTGTATAAATCCAGACAGATTCCAGGTCTTTACTGTGCCGTGTTTTATATAGCACATCTTTTACCTTGTGCTGAACAAGCGCATTTAGTGTCATTGAAAGTTATTTCATAACAGCCTCCTGTTTTTACTCCTTTAAATGGAGACTGGTTGGTTGTGGGCAGAGGACTGGCTCTTAGAGCAGCCAGGTGTGCACATCTAAGGGTTTTTTCTCGTCTGTAAGGTTTCTAGCAAAGCTGACCAAAAAAATCAGCTTCAAACTTTACCCTGAACAGCTCAGCAGGAATCCAAATAGCTGTGCAATGGCAGTATGTAATGAATGCACTAGGAAATGGTGATTTTATACTTCTAATCATTGCAGATCAGTGTAATAGATTAATTCTTGGATAGCTGCCTCCTGAAGACTTGCATTTCCTGATCTAATTTCTGGCCACAGATTATGAATAGGCAGTAGGATTTTTGACAGTTGTTGGCTTTTTAGAGAAATATCCTTACAGTGAACAGAAAGTCTAATGAACGAGCCTCCTCCTCGTGATCTCTTTGTAATTTTTGCCCACACTTTGGCTTCTCTGTTTCTAGAAGACGGGCTTCTTGGTTGAGGCCTGAGACCCCTGGGAAGGGCAGCATGCCTGGGAACTTCAGGCTGGGTGGGTGCCAACACTAGGGAGAAATATGAGGTCTCAGTCTTCAGGGCTGTGCTTGTGCTTTCATTCCTCAGTTCTAAGCACATCGTTTAACTGAACAAGCAGAAGTGAGAATCCTGCCTGTATCTTCATGGTAATTTTTATCTGATGTTGTGTTTTGCACCTCTAGCAGATAGATGGTGAAGCCTTTCTGCTCCTGAACCAGACCGACATAGTTAAAATACTCGGTATCAAACTGGGTCCTGCCCTGAAGATCTACAATGCCATTCTCATGCTCAAGTCTGCAGAAGAAGAGTGAGAAGAGCCCTTCGGCAGAGCCCAAGAGGAATTGACAGGGAACAGATCTTCCACTGAGCATTACAACGTGCCCAAGAGGCAAACTTGGACTCGGATATATTTTAAGTAGAACTTATTAAAAAATATTTTGAGGACATAAAAATCCTGCCGCAATCTGGAATATGGGGCAGCTTCACTTCCAAGAAGAGGATATTATTATATTTTGTAATTGAGTTTGGTTTTGATATATCAATCTCTTTTGAGATCTAGAAGACACCTCCGGTTATAAGGGGAATCCAGGGTAACATTGGTGGAGCTGCAATAGTAAGAGGAAAGTTACAAGTGAAATGAATTTTGTGTCCGATGATAGTGCCTGAAAGAGAGACTGAATTATCACCAGCATGTTTAATATGTATATATATGTATAAAAACTCTGAGAAGAGAGTAAGAAAATAGGAAAAAGGTGTCCTTCAGAGCAGTGCTGTGAGTCCAAAGCTGACCTTTTCATGACTGATTTAAACTCCAGTTTCTCCTGCTGATATTGTTCTAATACCCTTGCCTCCTGGGCTGCTCACACCACAACAGAAGCATACCATGGGCAAAGAGCTTCCATCAGTGGTCGCTTACGTCGGTTCTGTTAACAAGCAAACCTTTCTCATTCATGCCACCAGGCAGTTCCAGGCAAGCCCTGTTTGGATAGGCTTTGCGTAGGCAAAGCTCTCTCACACAGATATCTCCCACAGGAGACAAAGGTAAATATTCTAGCTCTATTTCTCCCATCAGTGCTTTTGTGCAACTGCTATCTGGACCATGAACATCTTACGGCAAAATGATGCCATCAGGAGCGCTTGGGAATTTGATGGGTTCATCCAAGCCCTCTTCACTATCAGCCAAATGCTAGGAACTAAAAACCCACCAGTGGGCAGTGTTACGTGTACGGATGCAAGCAAGTTTCCTAGAAGCAATTTGCTTTTATTTTCAAACAATCCAATCCCCATGAACACTTAGTGCTTTAGCATTTTCGGCCTCCAGGTGGACATCGATCTGTTGTGCCGGTGAGCTGTGTGCTGTAGTAGCAGGGCACTCGCTCCTCTGCATCTTCAGTGGCGAGGCAGGAAGGAAGAACACGTGGGCAGGTTTCACTGAAGGGGGATCAGGGTTTGAACAGCAAAGCAAGGTAGGAATTACTTCTCAAAAGAGATTGCTTCCTCGCTGGCACAGATCAGCAAAGCTTGTGGCTGTGTTCCTGTGTGTGCAGGTGGCAGCCTGTGTGCTTTCCTGCCAGAAGAGCACTGGCGTTCCTTGCTCTGCTGGAAGCCAAAGCACAGCTTTAGGAACATGCAGCAGGGACTGCAATGCCTTGGATGGGGGATTTCCATGCCGTTATTTCCAAAGCCATTTCCTTCCAGTGGGAAGCGGGGAGCCCTGCCGGGGCCCTGCTCAGCATTTCCCGTTGCAGCTGGCAGCATGCTGGCTTCTGACTTCCTCTGTCTCCTCTGGAGTTCAACAAGAACCATCACAGCTAGGTAAAACTTTCCACCTCTTCATTCGAAGCTGCCAGGCTGTGAGCAAGTGAGCAAACCCTCCCGAGCACTGGAAGAGTGCTTGCACCGTGCTGCCGAAGGCAGGCACGCCATCTCAGCCCAGGGCTGCACGAATTTCTCAGGGCACACCCTTTGTGACTGTGTGATGGCACAGGGAGCACACTTGGTTTTCTGTCTTTAATCACTCTGTGTCCTTTGTCCTGCCTTGAAGCTTCTGCGAAGGTCCTGGTGACTTTTCTTACATTTATCAATAGAGCAGAATCCACGCTGCTGAAAGCATTCAGTCCTGGGTTAATGTATAGCACTATTGGTCTCCATACTTTCTATTTTTGTGTAAGGTGTTAAGGATTTTAAGCCTTCCACAGAGAAGACATAGGGGTGGGGGGATATTTAATTGCTCAAACCTTGAATAGCAGCCAGGCAACTGCAGGAGAGTAAAGTGATTTAATGCAGTAGTAGGACTAGAGATACAAACTTAATTTATTAAAATGAATTTATGGTATGACAGCCAGGATTTTCACCAAAGAGTCACGTTCCTTTTTCCCACTCTGTGCACCCAAGTCTGTGTAAAGGCTTCACTTGGGATCAGCACGTCCTGGGCTGTGACACAGCTCGCCTTCTAAGCACAGCAAAATCCGTTCATGACAACTGGAGCAGAGGGTCAGTGGCAGGACTGTTTTGTTCCTGGCTCTCCACCCCTTGCTCAATAACCCTGAGCCCTTCTTTGCTCCAGTTTCCCTGCCGTGACAGCCAGCCAGGTGGGGTGAGCACAGCGCTACCTTGTTCTTGTCTCAGGAAGCAGGTCCTGCCAAATCTTCTGTTTTACCTCCTTCCTTTGGGAAACTGCCCTGGGGGACGGCAGACTGCCTCCAGCAATAAAACAAAATGTGATATTATTTCATCTCTTGCTATATATAGATAGAGGATGAAGAGAATTGGTGCAACAAGCAATAAGATTCTCGTCGCTGAAATTACTCAAACAGAAGAGAGGTCTTTAATCCTAAGGGCTTCCAAGCCAGCTGGATCAGATGGAAATGTGTGCTTGGAGTTTATTCAGTGACAGCAGTAGTAGTGCTTTCAGCAGGGGGGAAGGAGGAACCCTTTTAGGGATAGAAGAAGGAGGAATGTGCTTCTTGTGCCTTTTTTTGTAATCCAGTAATTGTCTTTGCAGAGCAAGCAAGAATGTGCACACATCTATTACTGATTCTTTTTCCAAATATAGCTATATTCTAATAAAATCAGACAACTTCACGGTACTGCAAGGGCAAAAAGATTTCCTGTCCTCGCTGGACGTGTTTAAAATTCCCTAATATTTACAAGACTAAGTGAAAACAACTCATCTTTTAGCCTCAGCTTTGCTCCTTGACTTAGGAATTCACTGCTGGCCGATGCCACCTTGCCTGCAGCAGGGAGCCCTGCTTTTGTGGGCAGCTTGAGGGCTTGGTCCTGTAGCCAGGCTCTGCTTTTGCAGCCTCAGCTCTGCCTTTTCCCAGTCCTGGTCACGGCCTGTGTCTAGGCGAGGGCTCTGCAGATGCCTTTGATTGTCCTAATGCCTTGTTGTCTAATTTGAAACATGCACTTTGAAGCAGAAAGCCAAAAGTTGGGGCTCTGTGTCGAACCAAAGCTGCAACTGGTTAGTGCCACCTGGTTTAGGAGGCTTTCATAGTCTACTGAGCATCAACAGAAACCGGCTGTTGGCCCAGAAATAAATGACTTGAAAGCCACACGGAGCTGGGACAGCTTCGTGGGGACCAGCAGCACAGCTGTGAGGGCTCCCTTCTCGGCTAGAGGGGCTCTTACTCCTGTACGTGTTTTGGAAATCCAAAGTGATCAAACGGTTCTCCTTTTCTCTTTTCTCCTCTACCGTTAACTCTACTGTTAAAGTTTTTCTGTGCCACCGCAAATGATCGTCCTTGTAATCCAGGAGCAGCAAATTTCCGCTCTGGGTAATGAATCGCATTAACGTCGGACAGAAGCGTTCGGCAACACTGAGAGCAAAATTCTACAACCAAAGGAAAAAAAAAAAAAAAGAGAGAGAAAAAACTCAGCCCAGGGGATAAGCTAGTTCAGCTGTAGAAGATTTCCTGCCTGCTACTTTCATGCCCTGCTTAGGGATTTATACCACAGAAAGCTTTAAAGTTTCTGACATTCTCCCCGCCATGTGATGAGCTAGCTTATTTTTGAAATTCCTATTACTTGAACTGGAAACATGCACAGGGGAAGGGAGGGTGCGCGTTGTCTCTGTTCAACCTCTGAAATGTTTGCCTGTTTTAAACCAAACAAATACTTGAGCTTTTTGACACTAGCCATGATGTTGCACTCCACCAATGCTTTTCTTCTGGAAATGTGAATAAAATTAATATAAATTCAGACCCGTCTGGTTCTTTCCAAGCGCGGGGCTGACCCCAGCTCGCCGCCCTGCTGGGCTGGCCCCAGGGTGGGTTGGGGATTGCAGGGACCCTGCTTTTAGCCCTTGTTTTCCTCCCCATAAACCTGAGAATCAAAATGCAGGGAGAGTTTGCATCTATCATCTCTTTAATCATCCAGAGCAAAGCCTTGTGTTTGTACTCTCCTTGATTTTGTACACAGGACAGCATCGACTTCGGCCGGTATCGCAGCTGAGGCTGTGCCTAATCCCCCAAATTCCTTCCTGTGCTGCTGACAGTATTTTAATCCCTCGTGCTTTTCTATTGCAACCCCCCCAGGACTGTGCTGGCCTAAAGCAGCTTCCAAATCGGTGTGCTTAACTAAAATTAGAAAAAACTTGCTATCATCACGAATCAATGTTAAACCTCAGCGTTTTGGGTTCTTTGTGCCTGTTTCACCTTTCTTGAGGCCCTGTTGGGCATCTTCCTTGCTGTCCGGGCATCTCAGAAGGATTTTAGTGAACTCACCTGGGCATTTGTTTCTGTTTTGAGGTGGAAGCCTTCATCCAGCTGAAACGTGGGAGCAGTTCCTGCGGTGCTGAGCTGAGCTGGGAGCGAAGGGGGCAAGGGTATGGGCTGGCTTGTTAGCAGGCTGAGATTAGCAGACCTCTCAAAACTAAAAATATTGGCGAGCTGGCCTCCGGCCATAATTTCTAAACTATCCCATCATCAGGGTAAACATTTGCTCTCGCTGGTTTTCCCTTCCAAGGTTTTTGCTTCTATTTAAACCCGGGCTTGTTTGCTTTTGTTACCGTGATCAGATTCCCAGCCTGGTGAGCCTGGATGCTTGTTGCATGCTCGATAACATCGAATTTTGCTTCTGCTTACTCCGTTCGTTCCCTTGGGGTCGTGCTGGGATGTGTGCTCCTCTCTGCCGTTGCACTTTTGATATCTGAGTTTCTCCGTGGAAGCCGAAAGGATTTTTTTTTAACCGAGATTTTGATAGAGAAGTCTTAACAGAGCAGGGTGCATTAATCACCCAAATCGCTGATTACATTTGCAGATTATTCTGCTCAAGCAGTCAGGGAATTTTTTGTTCTGAGCCACATTTCTCCGCGGGCAGGCCAAACCTGTCATTTATTTTTTTGCCTTCTGGATGCCAGCGTCTGCGGCCAGCCCAGCCCTCACCACGCTCCTTGGGTTTTTGCTCATGCTGGGGCTCCTGCACGCTGCCCGGGGGGGTTGAGCCCCCACACAAAGGTTTTGAGGGGTCTGCTTGGTTTAGGTGGAAGGCAAAGCCGTGGTGCAAGGGCTGTGCCACTCGTATCACCTCTTTGCATCATCCTTTTGCCAAACATCCATCTCCTGTGAGTTGAATTCACCAGGACTGCCTGGCATTGTGCAGCTTTGGGCTGGCTCAAGCTACTGGAGCCAAACTTTGTGCCGCCTGCCCCCAGCACCCACCGAACCCTTGTTGTGTGATCTTAGTGCTTGCACATCACTGTGGGGTCCCCTCTGAGCAGCTCGGTTCCTGTCGTGCTGCTGTGAAAACTTCCAAAGGGGCAAAATGTGGCTGAGGGGATGGAGCCAGCACCGGGGAAATGGAGCATCCTCCTGACCTCAACCCCGTGCAGCAAGCGGCCCCTGGTCCTCCCCTCGGCCTCTTTTCCTAGAGGATTCGTGCCCTGAGCCATGTCCTTGTCTGACACCGCAGCCTTCGGAGAGCAGCGGTGGCTTCCCGTCCTCCTTCCCTCCCGTAACATCTCCCGGGGCTGCGATGCAGCGGCTGCCGGGGGCTGTTTGCCTTGGCTGCACGTTTTGGAGGCTGAGCACCCATCCCTGCTGGGCTGGGCTCTGCTCCCGGCGGGGTGGGGAGATGCAGAGCGGGCACCTTCAGAGCGATGGCAGCAGCGGATTGAGGCTAGGGGCTGTTGCTTTTGGGTGTAAATGACATTAATTCCAAGGAGAAAACTTCTGCTGGAGTGGCCAGCCCTGTTTGAGGTGCTGCCTGCCCTGCACGGAAACGTGCCCAGATCTGCTCTGGGGGAACCTGGGGGCTGCAGTGGGGTCGCTCTGGTGAAGGAGGTGTCCGCGTCCCCCCTATGCTCAGCAGGGCAGGGAGCAGCCGGGGTTAGGTGAAGAAGAAGCCGAGCCCCTTCACCTCCTAAGTGCTTTTAAACACCAGATTTCATTGTGCTTTCGCAGCGGGGTTGAGGAGTTAATCAGCATTTTAGCAGTGCTCAATTAACCTGCTGGTACCCGGCGGTGTAAAAGGAGGCGTGTGCTGGGCACCAGCTCTCACATCCTCATCTGTGCAGGATGGATCCTGCTCCTCCAGGGCCCCCAGGCAGGTTCCCTGCTCCAGTTCCCCCTGCACATTTCTCATTTGGCCGCTGTAAAGCTCTCGAGCCCAGGAGCTGTAAAACCAAGCATCGCTGCACCAAAGCCCAGCGAGGAGGGGGAATTGTGTCCCCTCCGTGCTCACGTGCGAGCTGCTGGACAAATCCTGCCTTTGGGAGGAAAAGAAAAAGGTGCAAAGGACAAATCTGGTGGCTGGAGGGGCCTGGGGCTGTGCTGCCGCTCCTTCCCCAAGTGACACATTTGCTCCACTATTTATTGGCCTTGCCTGGCACTTCCCCTAATATTTTCTCCCAGCCTTGCTACCACGCGCAGCCTCGGCTAATGAATTGCCCCGTGACGCTTTGTGCTCTGTGCATTATTCACCACCCAGACACTGTTAATGTAAGCAAGATATTTTTTCCCTTTTGGAGACGGCCACATTTGCTGCTGGAGGCTTTCCAGCTGTTTCTCAGAGAAAGGCGCTGAGGACTCGGGCAAAGAGGGAACCAGCACCACAGCCGGGAGCTGGTGGGGGGCTCCGACACCCCCCGACAAACAGCCCCTGGCAAATCTGAGCAGCTCCTGCCCAAAAATGTGATCACACGAGGGATTTGGAGCACGGTTTGTCTCCCAAACCAGCTCCAGCACCAGGGTCAGTCAGATGTTCCTGGGCATGTTCATCAGTGCTGAGCTCTTTGGGGCCAGAAAACGGCTTTTGCAGCAACGCTTATTTTTGGAGTTGCCCCACCTGCACGATGCCAAATGTTCCTGCACCACCAAAAAGCTTGAATCGAGCTTTTCCGCTCTGGGCTCAGGTACCCAGGGCATGCGGCTCTGGGTTTTGTTATCCCTGGCAGGAGTGCAGGAAGCTGTGGTATGTCTCCGCGCTACTGAGCGGGACCACACAGCTCTTCAATGAGCCTCTCCGGATGCATCTTGCGCCGTCTTGAACTCATCTCTCTTAGGGGTGGAATTGGAAATGGCCAGAGAAGAGGCTTGCATGTGAATTCCCCTCTTCCCAGCCTGGGGAAGGTCTCGCTCTCCGGTTTCAGTGAAAAACCTTTCCAAGCATCTTCATTTCAGAAGCAGCACAGCAGCTGAAACTCTTTTTTTATTTATTTTTTTTCCCAATGAAACAGATTTCTTTTTCCTCTGGCTTGCACCGTGCCAGGGCACCACATGCAGGAAGAATTCATCTAATGAGTTGTTGGAGCTCAGCAGCGCGAGGCTGGGCTCCCGATGGGACTGGGGCAGAGGGATGGGGTGCTCAGCAGGGCTGTGAGTGGCCCCAGCTCCTCCTGGGGGTCAGGGAGCAGGGGGAGGTGGTTGGGCAGTGTGGCACGGGCATCCCTGCTGCTTTTTGTCCCTGCGCCCTGGGACAGGACCTCTGATCCACGCAGCAGCTGTGTGTTCCTGCCGGGGATTCTCCTGACCCTTCTCCATGTGCTTTGCTTTCTTCCCGGGTTGGTTTTCTTCCCTTTTCCGTCTGGTTTTCCCTGCCCCTCAGCTCGGCTGCCCTGGGACCCTCGTTCCCCTGCCAGTCATTTCGTCCTGTGCTCGGTTAATTCCGCCCCTCGCCCACACTTGATTCTCTTCCACCCATGCCTGCTGGGGTCTTTGTGCTCCCGTAAGCCTCACCTAACGCTAATTAGAGGCTGCGGGCTGGGCTGGGAGGATAAATAACGAGCGGTGATGTGCTTGGAGCAAGTGGGAGAGTGCTGCTGCTGCTGCTCAGCTCACTGCAACAGCATCACGGAAGGTCCCCGGTGTTGGTGGCCCTGCGAAGGACTTCCCGAGGAAGCTGCTCCCCCCTCCTCCTCCCCATAAGCTGACCCCGAGCCCCTCGCAGCCTCCCACGCCGCTCCCCTGGGACTGCACCAAGCTCAGGGCCGGGTGACCCACTTGGAAGGAACCTGCCCTGAACTCCTCCTGAACCTGGAGGTGGGTGAAGGAATAATTCACGCGGCAAGTAAATAAAGCCTCTTGGCTCCGGTTCCAAATGTAGTTACGTTCAGTGTTACCAGTTTCTGAGTAAATCTCTTTTCTTTTTTTTTTTTCCTATTTATTTTTATTTTTTTATATCCAGGCAGCTTCTCTTATAAAATGTGCATGAAGGCTTTATGCAAGCAGGGCAGGAAGCAGACCCCTTTTTTTAAATCTTGCACGGAGTTATCTCCGCAGCGGAGCAGCTGAAGCTTTCCTCCTGCCCTAAAGCCAGTGCTTGTTTACATCTACTTACAATCAAATTACATTAAACATCCAGCGTGATGCAGCAGATAGCACCATTTCGCCTTGCCATCGTGCTTCCAGCTGGCAGCGCAGCTCCACATCCACCACAAATGGAAAATCTTCATAAATTTGAATGCAGAGCTGCTGGCCGCGGAGCCACGGAGTCGGCTTTGCGGTGGGAGAAAAACGGGGGGTTTGGCCCCAAAGCTGCAAGGAAAGGACCACGTGCATCTGAGAAGGGCTTGGAGCGATAACCAGGAGGAGTGTAGCGTGCTGGTATCTTGAAATCTGGAGGTGCCGTGGTTATCGCAGAGCCTGTGGTGAGAAGCTGGGGCTTCTGCAGGCGCTGCCGCCCCCTCCTTGGAGCTCTCCAGCACCCAGGTGAGGTGGACACGGTGCTTCTGCACAAGCCTCAGGGATTAAAAGAGCTGGGTGGAGGTGTTCAAGTCCTTCTGGCTGGTGGAAGGCGGTCCCCAGTGTTTGCAGGGAGCGCGATGCAGCACAGGGAGTTCTCCTTTCATCTTCCAGAGGCAGCGCGGTAGCATCTGCAGCCCTTCAAGCAGCCGCGTCTGGTTAGGATCATCCCCTGCTTCCGCCGAACCAGGGTTTAGAGTAGGAGACCTCCCTTCAAAGAGGTGGCTTTGAGCAGTAAAATTGATGAATTACTGGAAGGGGTAAGGAAAAACAAAGCCTTCTGTTGATCCCGCGGGGTAAGGCCTGCTGTGGCAGAGATGCTCGGCAAATAATGGAATAAAAGTTTTACCTCCTGTCACCCCCTCTGTGCCGTCCTCCTGGGCAGCAGCAAAAACGCTTTGGGCCATCCTGAGGTGCTCCTGCCCAGCTTCGAGAGGTGAAGCAGGGGTATAAATGGAAAAACACCCTACAGATGGCTGCTGGCCGCCCTCGAGCAGGACTCTCACCTCGTGGGAGGCTCCGCAGGGGTGCTGAGCATCACCCGGATGGGTGCAGGTGAGACACTGCAAGGGGGGCATCGGCTGCTCTGCTCCAGGCAAAGAAGGACGAGAGCAACAGCCTGAGCCTGCCTGCCTCCATCCCATCTCCCTGGGTCACAAAAGGCAGAAGGAAACAAACAGGGTGGGTTTATGTGATTCAGAGAGGTGCAGGGCGATGTCAGGAGGAGCTTTTGTCTTGGGCATCTCAGCTCCTGTGCCAGCCACAGGGGAGAAAAAAACAGCATCAGTGGGAAGGGGTGATGCCCCCTTCTCTTACACAGCCACCTTGGGGTCGGACCTGTGGAAGCGCTGACTTTCCCCTTAACTCTCAGGGGTCCCAGAGGATCTCTGCCTGCCCTTTGGGTGTGGTGAATCCCCCCCGGCAAGGTACACGGGGGTACACGGGATGCTTCCAGCAGCACCGCATGTGTCACCGTAATAACACCGTGAGGTTTTTCTCCCATCTCCTCCTTCCTTAGGCCTGGCTGTGCAGGACCTCAGAGTGTAATTAACCCAGAAAGGCTCCGCGCAGCGTTGAGCAGGTGCTGGCTGAATTTAGGAAACCATCGGATGGGAAATTCAGCAGCTGGAGGGGCCGGGGCCGTCCCAGAGCTGTTTCCTCGCCGTCTCGCCCGCTGCCGCTCAGCCTACGTGGAGAGAGGCAAAAAACCAACAGCTGCACGTGAGGTCATAAAACAGCCCCAAAAGGATGAAAAAAAAAATAAACCAAAACCCTACGCTAATACCCCGCTGGGAGCTCAGGTTCAGCAGGACTCATAAAATCACTACTTGAGCCTTCGGCAGAGTGTTAATTATTTTCATGCCTATTAGAGCCGGGTGTGTAATTGCTCCAGCGCCTGTTAGCAGGGTGAGTGAGTTCCTCTCCCGCATGGCACCTCCTTTTTTTTTTTTTTTTTTTTCCTTGTTTTTCATCTCGGCACAGCCACTGGGAGACCTGATCCAAGTTTTCAGCTTAATGTGGTGTCAGAAATCTTTGCTAATCAGAAGGGCCGTTCCCCCTGGACCACTCCGGGGTGGGAGGGAGCCCATTTTGCAGCGTTTAGATGCCAGAAGAGCTTGCACTGCTGCCCTGGGAGAAATCCAGCCTTCATGAGCCTATTCATTTATTTCTTCAGCAGAAAATCATCCCAAATTTCATATCACTTGGTAAGATGAAGCAGCGCTTTGAGGAAAGCAGCTCTTAGAGGTGGATTTCCCTCTTGGTACTGGAGCATCTCTTCCCAGGAATTGCTCTCACTGATTCCCCACCTTCCCTTTGGGCCCACGTGTCTCCTCTGCTCGCCATTTCTTGACTTTTTTGCCCTCTTTTTAGCTTCTCATCCTTGCTTCCAGCTGCTTGTGTCTGGTCAAGATCTCCCCTGCTCACAGAGGATGGGGACAAAGGGCTTGAGCCCCAGGCACGTGCCCCCATCAGCAGGAGGATGCTGCTTTTGTTTTTCCACCGCGGCCCCCAGAGATGCTCTTACCACTTCGATTGACTCCTTGACAGGTTTCAGCTAATAATCACACTCCAATGTGCCTGCAAATATAATCAGTGGTAAGTGCGCAGATATAATCATGCCGGGGAAGGGAAGAGGTGCCATTTAGCAGCTCCAGAAAAGCCTGCGAAGAAGCTGCTTTCTTCAGACTATCGGTCCTTGGGGAGCGATAGCACATGCAATATTCAGTGGGACATGGAAATCAACACAGAAAGAGCCATAAATATCTCCAGGAAAAATCACCGATGGAGAGCACGAAGCTGAAAACGATCGGAGGTCTGGAGAGAGCCTCCTCGGGGGGCTGCGGCCAGAGACCTGCGTTTAATTCCCTCCAGCCCTGGCTTAAGGTGGGGAAAAATCTTCATGCTCCCCCACCCCACGAGGGCATTTGGGAGGGCTCCTGAGCCCCGAAATACTTCCCAGGGGTGCGGAGGGGCTGGGTGAGCCGTGCTCAAGGCCGTGCTGCTGCGGAGCGTCCCGGCGCGTACCTAATCTCATTACAGGGCTTTCCATACCACCACAACGCTGACATAATTATCACAGGATTTTCCGTTAGCCAGTTCTTAATTGAAAACTTGCTTGGGGGAAGCAGTGTCAGGTTGCTGAGGTTAAATTATCCCTTTTGCTCCCATGAACCCCCCGAGTTTCTGGTTGTTCCCAATGGGTTTCTTGGCCCATCCGGGGCCCCGCTGGGGCCTGCGCCCTGCCCGGTGCTCAGGTGGCCATAAAACATCTCCATTCCCAGGATCCGCGCGGTGTAATCCTCTCCAGAGGGATTACTGCCAGCATTTGTCACGCTTGTCAGTGCCTTTATGCTGAAGGCCGTTTGGCTGCCGCCACCTCAGGACTCCGAGTGTGCCAGGTTCGAGCTGTCCGTGTGTGTGTGCACGCGTGGGTCACACGAGGCTGGGTGGTTTTGGGGTAAAACTTGGCAGAACGCGGTAACTGGTGCTATTCCACCTCCCGCACGTCTGTGCACGCATCCAGCCCCTCGCCGCTGCTGCATTTTCCCACAAAGGGGAAAACTCGCCTGGCACCAGAAACCTCAGCCGAGGGCTTTGAAGCTCGCTGAGGTCCAGCGATGAGAGCGAGGCCTCACGATGGGAACGGCGGGGCTGCCTTAATTGCAAACAGCGCTCCTGGCCGCGCTGGGAGGACAAACCAAACCCCGCCGGCACGCACTGCCCGGCAGCACCGCCGCTGCACCCAGGGCGAGCAGAGATGCTGCTCTGCGTGGGGCGGCAGGGTGAGGCACAGGGCATCTCCAGGAGCTCAGGAGGGACAGGGAGCTGGGAAAGTGCCACAATTCTGGAGATTTGGGTTGTTCCTGCACTTTATTATGGGCTGCAGTGAGGCCACGCTTGCGTTGGGCTGGGAGAGCTCTGTGCAGGCACTGCAGGAATGTTGTGAGCTGCTTGCTCCTGCGTGCACGGCTGGGTGTGTGTGTGTGCTGTGTGTGCACTGTGTGTGTGTGAGCATTGTGTGTGCACTGTGTGTGTGTTTTCTGTGTGTGCACGGTGCACGCTGTGCCGTTGCCACACGCAGTAATGATTGCCATGTGGAGCAGCGAGCCTTGGCTGGGCTCGCAGGGAGCAGGCAGAGCTTCGTTCTCACAATAGGTTTAAGCTGCAAAGCGTTCATTGTTCCTGTGTGTGGGCACCTTCTCCCTGGGACGCTACAGAGCTGCTGGCTGGGGAGATTTGTGCAGTGTGCGTGTAGCTGATGCCATTCCACAAAACTTTCTTGACTCCTCCTTTTTTTTGCCCCATCTTCCAGTGCTCAGCACGGGGCAGGGAGCAGCAGGACGTCTTCACTTCTTGTGTATCTGTTACATGTCCATACCTAACCCGTGGCCTTGCTAAATTCTGAATTTCCACCGTTTCCATCATTTCTCCAGCGTGCAAGATAAATGGGCATCTCCTGGCACACCTGGGCTGCCGAGAGCCAGGAGCCTCTTCCAGCTCCTCTCTGCAAACCCCCTCCTGTCCCCAGAGCCCCCCTTGCTCTGGCAGTTTTACCTGGGTAAGCTCTCGCTGTTGCTTCCATTTATCTGGGCTGCGTTAAGTGCCTGGCAGGTTGCATTATTCTTTAAGTGCGTGCAGCTCTTCCAAAATCCATCTTCTCTGTAATGACACGCAGCAGAGCGAGCTCCCGCGGGCTGGCAGTGCTGAGGTCCTGCAGCATCCCGGGGACCTTCCCCAGCAGCTGCACACCCTGAGGCTCCTGTGTTGTGCCTTTCCTTGGTAAATATGGGTGAAGGTGAAGTTTAATAGGAGGAAAAAGCTTGACTGCAGTTTCTAGACTCAGGTTTTGTCTTGTGTCCCTTCAGCTGTGGATCTGCCTGGTTTTATTTAGAAATCAGTGTATCGAGGGCACGTACCTGGTATTAACAGACATTTCAGCTGAGGTCAAAGCACAGCCCCTCGTTACACCCTGTGGTGGGAGAGTGCAATTAAAAGCTCTTCATTCTGCCAACAATAATTAAACAAGTGCATTTATTAGTCAGAGCAGCTCTGTCTGTGATGGGCATCACGAGAACCCAGCGCTGAGTACCAAGAGGGGCTGGATCTGCACGGCGGTGCTGGAGCAAAACCCAGGGGTGCAGAGCCAGGGCAGCAGGCTGGGAGGGAGGAGGGGAGAATCGAGGGGTTTTCATCCCAGGGGCAATATGTGGGTCCCATGGGGCAGCAGCAGAGTGGGGCTGGGACCTGCACTGGGCACTGTGCTGCTGGCACCCAGCAGTGTCACCCCGCATTGTGTGCTGCCCCAGCACCCCCTGCCCTGCACCACGGGACTGCCCCAAGCTGTGATTTTCTCTTCCTGGGGCCAGGCAGGGGGGGTCCCCCTGCTCTCAAGCCACAGGGGATCCCCTCACATCAGGCTGTACATGGGACATCGCACAGCACTGCAGGGGCACAGGGGAAAGGCAAGGGCACAGGGTTTTCAGCAGTGGGGACAGGGACCAGGGGCTGCCTGGCCCTGGGGAGGGGGCTCGGATGCTTCCCCGGCTCAGTCTCCATCCCCAGTTCCTCCCACAGCCACTTCCAGTGCTCAGCATCCATGCAGCAGAGCTGCCCCAGCTTTCCTGCAGGGCAGGCAGAGGCAGCAAAGACACCAAAGCCCCGAATCATTCCTGGTCCTGCCTCAGCCCCTCTCCCCAGCTTGCATCATGGAAACAAAAGCTCGGCCTCCGGCCGGGGCCCCTGGCACAGCTCCACGCAGCCGCTCGCTGAGCCACAGCTCCGCTTCCTCCTTGCCCTAGGGTGGCTTTTCCCTTCCCTCCCCTGATGCTGCCGCTCGTCCCCCTCTCCTGCGACAGCTCTCGCTGCTGGGAGTGCCGGGGAAAAGGGAACCGCCGCCGTCTCCTCCCTCCTGCCTTGTCATCCACGAGCAAGAACCGATTAAGCCGGCAGAAGCTCAGCCCTTCCCCGCTTCCCTTTTAATTTCAGACCCCTGGCACGAGGGGACACGATGAAATGCAAGATTAAATGCCTAATACCCCGGATTTGGGATTACCGAGGCCAGACTGGGTGGTTTGAGGTAGAAGGACGTCTCGCTTTAATGGGAGGTTTTCCTCCCTGTGTCTTCTCTCCCTGCTCCATGCTTGGAAGCTGCTGCAGTTGGCAAATGCGATGCTGGAAGGATGGGGTGAGCACCAAACCCCTGCGTGGATCCAGCCCCCAAATTCCTGCCCCAACCACAGTGCCCCAGGGCGCACACAGACAAGGTTTCTGGGTTTGTAGGTAACAGCTTCGAAAGCCCCTATCCAAAACCAAGCGTATAACATCTTGAAATCGCTGCTGCTTCACCCTCTGTCCTGGAGGATTTCAGGCTTTGATAGCTGCTAAGTTGCTGCTGATTTATTCATGGCCACTTCCCACCCATTAGCTTTAATAGCTCGGGTTGCTCTGCTCCTGTCCCTGCCCGGCTTCTGCTGCCGAGGTCAAGCTCAGTGAGATGCCGGAGCCCAAATAACGTCCTGGAAGCAGCTGGAGTGCCGGATTTCCATCCTCACCGCCCGACCTTTGCAGGAGGGAAGGATGCCAGCAAATGTCCCCTCTCCTCTTCCTCTCGGTCTTCTCACTCAGCACAGGGACGGAGCTGTGGGGTGCAGATATCCCAAATCACAACAGCTTCGTGTCTGAGCCTCGAGGTCAGCTCAGCTCCTTTTCCATGTGAAGTTACCCAAGTCCTGCTCCTTCCTGGGGCCTCAGCTCCCTGCCTGTGCCCTGGGCTGTTATTTGAGGCAGGGGGGTGGGTAGATGTAGTGATGCTTGGAAGATGCTGAGACGTGGCTGCTGGGGCGAGATAAAGGTATTGTTAGTGCTGGGATGCAGCTTGGGGCCTCCTACTCCAACCTACCCACGATAACTAGCCAGAACATACAGGAGAAGGCTGTGGCCATTGCACTGGATGATTTTGGGGTCTCCTGGGCACGTCCCAGCCAGGACGGGGCTGCGGGATGGCCGGGGCTCAGGGCAGCATCCTTCACTAGCGTGCTCTGCCCAGCCCGAGTGCTGCCACGTTCGGGGCTCCTGCAGCAGCATCGCCCAGGGCATCGCCACGTCCTCCACCTCCAGCAGCTGCCCACGAAGCAGGGATCGAGGCCGGCCCCCGCGGTGCCTGAGGAAGGAGGAAGAGGTGGATGGAAATGAGATTTGTCTTCCCACAAGGGCCGTGTGGAGCTGGAACTGTTACGGCTCATTTTGAAATGAAAAGGCAATCTCCGAATATTGCGTTTCTGTGAAATATTCCATCCCAGCTTAAGCTGAAGCACTTCACTTCGGCTTTTATTTTTGTTACTTCAACATTAGCAAGCACTAATGCTGGGCAATTTAGAGCAGAACCTAAATGCCAAACCAAAAACACTGATGAGTTCGTGCTGAGAAGTTTGACGGCACTTCTGAGAAACCTCCAGCCGCTCTGCCGAGCCCTTTGGGATGGGAAGGCACTTGGTGCGTTTTGGGATAATTCTTTCTAGATAATTTCTCCTCCATCACGAGCTGTCTCTTGATCCCTGGTGTGAGCAAGCATCCGAAGCGACAGGAGAGGAGCAAAGCCTCCTCTCCTGAGCATCGCTGGCTGCTCCAAACCAGGGTGCTGACCCCCCCCGGGCAGCACACGGGGACGTTCACACCAGGAGCGAGCGCTGGCACTCGCCTTTTCCTGCTTCCTTCTGCAGGGGGATGATGTGCAGTGCGAGTCCTGCCTTCTGCAGGCACCGGGTGCAATTAGGAACAGCCCCGGTGCAGATTTCCTTCCCCAGCTCGTGCTGACGCTGCAGTGCCGGAGCTGGGAGCGAAATGTTGAGGTGCTGCTGAGCCCCCCGGTCCCCCCACGCTGGGACTCCAGGAATGTAAATGTTCTCCTTCAGAAATATTTTCTGCCAGGCGTGCTCGCACGGCTGTGTTTTTGTGGCCCTCTTGTTGCACAAAACTTCGCCTTTTGGCCCCAAGTTACTGCCCTGATGTTCCCCTCGACTGGAAGAGGTTTCTGTTTGGTTATCTGGAGGAAGGAATAATTCCCGAAATTGTGAGCGGGATGGAGCTCTGCGACCTGTGGGCCCGGTCTTGTGGGGAAGGATTGCTTTACATGGCAGTGGAGGAGGGAGCCCATAAATCAGAGCAGGAATGTCGTGCTCTCCACCTTGTCTCCTGCGCTGGTACCGCTGGACGTGAGAATAAAATACAGCATAAGGCAAAGTCTGCAAAACAGGATTATAAATCCCCAGGAAGATAAGTCGTTTACCCTTCAAGCCGTGGTAATGTATTAAATCTACTCATTTTGTAAATTTGGTTACCTTTTATTAACCTACAAAAATATGCAGGTTTTCTTGTAGGTGGAACCGGACGGCATTTCCAGAGCTTCAGGTTTCTCCAAGTTCTCGTTGACAAACTGGAGATAATTACTTTTCCAGGGACATGAAGGTAATGACTCCACATCTACCGGGAGCAGAGCACGATTAATCATGGCCTGTTTGTGTTTACAGCCACTTCCCTCCCTGCCAAAACGGGGCCACCTCTGAAGCTGGCTCTGAAGTTTTTTGTCCCCGTGCATTGGGGATGTGGCGCATGGGTTATTTCCAGGCGTGTGCCAAAAATACGTCTGGGAGGGACTTTGGGGAGACGCTGGCTCATCCCCCTGCCTTGGTGGTTCTCCTGATGCCTTCCCCAAATCTCCTCCACGGTAATGTGAGTCCATGGACTTTGGTGGATGCGGAGAGCAGGCTGTTCCCCAATTCCCCTGCAGCAACCCTGTGCCCATCTGGGAAGCCGCTGTCAGCATCACCACCAGGAGCTCTGCAGGTTCCTGGGCACCAGGCAGATTGAGAATCTTGCACCCCACAAATGCCAGCTCCTGGCCCAGGAGCAGAGGGCTGTCCGGCTTCTCCTCCAGAGACTGCTCCCAGCCACGAAACTTTCTTCCTCTTCCCGGAGCGAGGCGGGCGCAGCCACAGCCCAGGGGTACAGCAGCGAGCAACAGCCACCACGAGCCTTTATAACCTCCTCAGCTGGCCTGCGGGGAATCCATCAGGCCCCTGCTCTGTGCCTCAGTTTCCCCACTGACAGGGAAGGGGGAGGGATGCCTCCTTCGTGCCTGGTGCGTCCTCATGGCTCCAGCCCCGGGCTCTGCCTTGAGACCGGTGCTGGGGCTGGGCAGAGCCGGGCTGTGGCCCAATTCTGGCAGGCAGCGGTGGCCTCCCCATCACCTCCAGCACAGGGTCAGAGAGGGATGCGGGGCGGGGGCTCCTCTCCTCCCCTCCTCTGTGTCGGGGAAGGCTCCGCAGCCTCATTGCGCGGTGCCAAGTCCCGCTCCAACAGCTGTATGTTCTCCAGCATGAGTCATCCCACCCAGCGCTCAGCCTCTCCACAACAACATTCCTTCTCTCTGATCTAAGATCCTGGCTGTGATCAGTCGCTGTCTCCTTCTCCTTCCCCCGTCCACATGGTTCCTGTGCCCGGACCCGGTCCCCGAACGAGGCAGCAGGGAGCGGGGGAGGCTCTGCCAGGAGCAGCAACCAGCAGAGCCTGAAAAAAGGCACGTTCTGATTCCCCTCCTTCCCCCAAATCAGGAGGGAGGTGCTCAATTACCATGAGATCTATTTTTTTTTTCCCTCTCTCAGAAAAGAGGCAGTGATGTAGATTCTTTTTCACGTTGCTTTCTGTGCTTCCTCCCCATCCAGTGCCTGCAGCAGGGCGAGCGCTGCCTGCCCTCTCCCAGAGCATCAGGAGAAGCGCTCCAAGCCCTGGGTCCCGCACATCTCCTGTCCTACACAGAGCTCTGCTCCAGAACCACCCCCCCGAGGCCACCCCTCTCTATTCCTGGTGCCTCCTTGCCCCCAGTGGGCTATTTTCTCCTCTTCTCTCTGCTCCTCCGGGTGTTTTCCCACTTTCTGCAAGAAGAAGTGGGAGGCGACAGGACAACGGCAGCACCCACCTCCCCGCGTCCCCTGCGCCCGCCTCCAGCACCTTCGCTGGTGCTGGCGGCGTTACCGACACTTGGGGTGTCGCTGGGTGGCCTGGAATTGGGAAACTGCTTCTGAGCTCACACCGCTCCCATCCCTGGCTCCACCTGGCACAGGCACAGCCCGGGGACAGGGATCAAACGTTGCTCAAAAGCATTAATTTCTCCTGGGCTGGGGAGAGCCCAGGTGGTTTCCAGTGGTGGCAAAGGGAGACGAATGTCACTGAGCAGCACAAAAATCCAACTTGAGGCCATAATTCCTCACTGGGAAGCTGGGATAGTGGGACAGTGGATGAGTGAGGTGTCTGTGCAGCTCGGTGGGATGGCTGTCCCCACAAACCTGCAGCCCCAGTCCCTTCCCAGCTCCAGAAGCTGCAAAGTTTCCGCAGCGCTGCTTTAATTGAGCCTCGCAGGAGGGGCTGGGGAAGACGTCCTGGGGCAGCATCTCCGCTGCAAAACCCAGCAGTGGGGATTTGGGCTCATGGCCAGGCCACGGGGTGATGCTCCCCTGCTGGAGATGGGTGAGGAACAGCCTGAGCCCCACATCTGAGCTTTGGCCCTAAAAATCTTCCCCAGCAATGGTCCCTGCGATAAAGCCAGGTGCCTGCAGTCTGCATTTCCTTACAGGCCATGGGATGCTGTGGGCTCCCATCACGTTGGGAACAGTGGAGCTGTGTTTTGTGGCTCTCTGGGGAAAGCAGGGATCTGGTTTGATGCTCTTAGATTTGCCACAACTGTGATGAGGAGAAGCCTGGCACATTTTTAATTAAAGCCTAATAAAGAGCCTGCCTGCAAAAGATGCGTGGCAGAGGGCTTTAATGAGGCCGAATGTCCACCGATGGACACACCATGCGTGCTGGTGTGTGAGCACATGGGGGAAGGCTGGGCTGTTTTTTTGGGCATCACAACGTGCTGCTGCGGCCGTGGGATGCCACCACGATGCAGCTCATGCAGTGCCACAGACCCTGGGACTGACAGAGGGGCTGAGCACATCTCCGGCACATTCAGGGGAAGAGAAGCAAAGTGGGATGCTGAAACCTGGCTGCTTTCAGAGCCTCTCCTCTTTGTGCCTGCCCAAGAGGGGAGAGCACTCAGGAACCTGCTTAAACAGCGTCTGCGGGGGGCTGCCTTCAAGCAGCATGGCTGAAAAGTGAACTTAGGATAATGCTTTTATTCCAGCTGATACACTCTCCTGGAGCTGTATGGCTGGGAGGGAGCAAGTAAAGGGTGAAGTAAAGGCTCCTGCTGCTGCAGACCCGCTCCCAGTGCAGCTGCCCTGGCCTGGCTGGGCACAACGGGATGAGGGCACATCCCTGCCCTGCGGACAGGAGCAGGGGCAGGGGCAGGGCTTAGGGGCAGGAGCAGGGTCTCCATCTCCTTCCCCAGGGCTCGCCCACGGCCAGGCTCCCAGCGCCTCGCTCGGGTCTCAGCGGGTCCCATCCCGCGCACGGGGCTGCAGGGCCGGGGGTCCCCGCTGCGGGAGGGGGGATGCGGGAGGGGGGCGGGTGGGAGACCCCCAGGGGACCTCCGTGCGCTCCCCGAGCAGGGGCTGGGCAGGAGCCCCCCGGGTGCCGCAGCAGCGCTCCACGGAGCGGGGCCAACTTCTCGCTGGCCGGGGGCTAAGGATGCTGCCCCCAGACAACCCCCCCCCCGTAACCTCCATCCCTCCATCCCTTCCTCCGTCCCTCCCCGGCGATGCTCCGGGCCCCGCGCTCCGCCTCCCCGCGGGGCCGGGGCCGGGGCCGGGGCGGGCGGAGGGCGGGGAGGGGACCCGGGGCCGGGCGGGTCCCGCCGCCGCCCCGCTCCGAGCCGAGCCGAGCCGAGCCGCTCCGCCGCCCCTCCATGGCCCCGGCCGCGGCGGCGGCCCCCAGCGCCCGCCGCCCCCGGGGGACCGGCCCCGGCCCCGGCCCCGGTCCCGGTCCCGGTCCCGGTCCCGGTCCCGGTCCTGGTCCCGGTCCCGGTCCCGGCGGGAGGCGCAGGGCTCGGCGGCCGCGGGTGAGTGCGGGCTGGGGGCGGTGGGGAACGGGGCCGGGGAGTCGGGGGCAGCCGGGGGGGAACGGGGGGGACAGGGGAGAGCCGGGGGTACGGGCACGGAGGGGGCGCGGGGCGCACGGACGCACGGACAGGGGGCGCACAGACGGACGCGCGTCCCCCCTCCCCGGGCACTGGCACCCACGGGTGGGCACGGACACGCGTGGGAACGCTGAGACGAGGGGAGCAGGGTGCTTGGAGCAAGAGCAAGCACACACACACACACACTCACACACACACACGCACACTCACATGCTCACACGCACACTCACATGCTCACACACATGCTCACACTCACGTGCAAGCACGCACCCAGCCACGCACCCTTGCACACCCAGGAGCCAGGCAGGAGCGCCGGCTGGAGTACCCAAACCCCAGCACTTTTTTTTTGCAGTTCCCCGTCTCCTCGCAGAGGGGTTTACGTGAGGGCTGGTCACGGAGCTAATCCCCGCGCAGGATTTGATTTAGACACTCTAGAGAGGAGAAGTGGGTGGAAATTATCCCAGTAGCTCCCCGAGCTGGGGATCGGGAGGGCCTTTTGGCACCGGTGGCTGAGCCCGCTCGGAGGGGGGACCCGCGGCTGTCCTGTGTCGCTCCCAGGTGGGTTTTGATTCCTGCTCGTGAATTTGGGGATGGGGCTGCAGGGCAAAGCAAGGTAAAGCAGGGCACAGAGCAGGGAGGCGTGAGGTTTAGACTGCTGGAGACAAGAGGGATCCCAGCTGGGAACGCTTCGGGGAACTTCTCTCCGCCAGCCCTGCTTGCACGCAGCGAGGAGCGGGGTCCCTGGGTCGGGGGGGGATGGAGCGCGCCTGCCTGGAGCCGCTGGGGAGCTGGGTCTGTGCCTGCGAGCGTGGAGCACTTGGCAGCCCCCCGTCCCTTCCCTTCCTCCACCCTGGCAGGGATTTTCAGAGGCGCAGAAGGGAAGGTGCCAAATTCAGAAAGAGTTTGGTTCCAATTCCCTGGAAATCCCAGCCGAGGGGGTTTTTCCCTCCTTCCTTCTCTCTCGGCTGTGATGATTTTTGCAAGGTGCTTGGCTGCAGCCTTCTTCCCGTGCTCTGCCACCCTGCTCGGCTTCCCAAGGCAGGAATTCTCCCAGGAAATCCCTCTGAGCTCCCCACGCCTCCTCCCCCTTCAAGGAAGCAAAAAGCTGACATTAGAAATCCGTTCTCAGTTTAAATTTAGATGCCTGCATTATCTTGAATTTGGATTTATTAATTATTTGCATCTGGTTCATATCAAAAAGTTGAGCAATGCAGATGTCCTGATTTCAGAATGGGCTTGGAGGAGAGACACAAAACTCGCCTGCGTTTCTATTGTCTCATTAAACAATGGCCCGTCAGAAAGGGCCAGGAACTGCAGCCCCCTTCCAGGGGCCTGGCACGAGTTAAGCGGCCGTCCAAGTTGCGTGATCTCCTCGCCACGGGTGACTGCAGCTCATCTCCCAGCCGTGGAGATTAGTCTAATTAGCAGAGCAAATCTGGGTAAGGCAAGCTCTCGTAATTAGCAATCAGTTGGATGTTTCCACACACTTTCTTTGCCTGAGGGGCAGGGAGGAATTTAGCGGATGGCCCCGTTTCGGGAGCAGGGGGGGCCTTGGGAGAAGCCAAGGGGAACGGGGCCACGCGCCCGCGGGGACCCCTTTGGTTGGGGATTATTGAGCATGGGGCAGGGAGCAAAGGGGCCGAGCTGTGTCCCCAAAACTCTGCAGCACCCCCAGCCCAATGCCCTGCATCTCATTTCTGAGTGACATCGGTCACCTCCTGGTGAGGACGCCAGCAAGTGTCCTGCCCAGCCAGGCGTGTTGGGGACATCTCCGCCTGCGAGCGCTCGGTGCACCCTGTGCACCCCGTCCTTTAGCCTGGGGAGACAGGGGTGCAGAAGGAAAACAGGGATGTTTCAGCCTGGTGAGCTGTTGTCACCTTGGGGCCATGGACAGGTCACACCCGGGGTCTGCTGCTCTGCAGCAAAGGCTGCGGTGGAAACATTTCCGAAACTCGGTTAAAAGCCGGCGTGAGACCCCCCAGCCCGGGACTGGAGCTGTGATGATCCCTCCCGAGCTGTGATAATCTCAGAGTTACTGTGCCTGCCTGAAAGCTTCTGCGAGGGAGCTTAATTAATTACGATTGATTAACGGGTGTCCCCAACAAAAGCTGGAGCTGGAGAGCTGCTTTTTGTCCCTGTGCTGGGAGCGCGCCTGTGCTGCGGGCTCGATGCGGGGATTTACCTGCAGGGACCAAGCCTGGAGGAGGCTTTGCCCCGTTGGGCTGAGAGCTGCTGGTGAGGGCTGGGATGTTAAACAGGGCTTTCCTCTGCTGAGACACCCTCGTCATCTTTTTTTTTTTGCTGCTCTTCATCTTTTTTTCCTTCTGTCTGGACACCTTTAATGTGTAGCCAAAGGGGGAATTTGAAGTGGACTGAGAACGGAGGAAAGGAGGAGGGACGGGACTGCAGGCTGCAGCCAGGCTGGGGGCGAGTTCGTCATGCTGAGATTGCTGGGCCAAAGAGGGGAAAAAGCCGGCTAGAAATTTGGAGGCAGCGAGCTGGGGGTCCCCTTGCTGGGGAGAGGTCAGCTGCAAGTGAGAAGCCAGCAGAGCTCTGGGCCGGATCCTGCAAACTCCTGGGCACCACCAAGCACTGCTCGGGGAGAGCACGGCACCGGGGTGAAGGCTGCACGCGGTGCCCACGAGCCGTGCACACACCCAGGGACCGGGGCAGCTCCGTGGCACCGCGGGCCCCATCCTGCCTCCTGCCACGAGGCTGGGAGAGGGGAGCTGGTGTCGGGGCGCTGCTCCACGAGAGCCCCGTGCTGGGGCGGCGTTGGAGGTTACGGAGTTATTTTTAAGCGGCGCAGCTCGGTGCAGACTGTAATTACCACGCTCTCACCTTCGCCGTGGGTGGGGAAGCCGGGGCGGGCTGGCGCAGCTCGGCGCGTCCTCGCACCCACGGGTCTCAGCGGCCCGGGGCCCCCCGTGCGGCACGGGGGGGAGCTCAGCTTCAAGGGGCATCGGGATCTCGGGAGCTGGAAGCGATCTGAACCTGGTTTCATTTTAGCACGTGGCCGTGCGGAGAGGCTGAGCCGTGCCGCCGGGGCCCTTGGGTCTCACCCATCACCGCGGCTTTAAACGCGCTGGCGCTTTTCTGGGCACTTGGGTGATGGATTGCAACCTCGCCTCCTTCCAAAAATTGAGCGAGCAGCTTTAAAGTCACAATATTTCCAAAAAAAGAAATGGAAAAGGGAGGTGTTTGCTGTTTGTCAGTGATTTCCCAAGCTTTTGCTCCAGCCTGGGCTGCTTCCTTCCCTCTCCGTGCCCGCGGGGGACACTGGGGCTGTGTCAGCGCTGCTGGAAGCCGCTGCGCAGCCGGAGCACGCAGACCCTTCGGTCTCCCAGCCTACAACAGACAGCGGCAGAGCTCTGCACGAAGGCACGGATCCTGCCTTCCTCATCGGCCTGCCTCCCCGGTGTGTTTCGAGGAGCTGGGGGGGATGTTTTGGAGAAGCTTTGCAAGCCACGTGTGGAGAAAGCCTTGTGCAGCCGTCACCCTGCTGCATCTCCACGGGGCTGCCGGCCCCTTTGGCACGGCCCCGGGCTGGTTCTGCATGGCACCAGGCCCTCATCCTCTGTCCAGAGGGAGGTTTTGAGGCCAAATCTGCCTTTTTATGGACCACAGCATGCTGCAAATTAGCACAGGCAACACATACTCATAGGGCAGAGCATCCCAGGCACCCCAGCCGGAGGGACAGTACCCCAGGGGCTGCAGGTTTGCCCTCAGACACGTTGGGATTTAGCATCACATTTTTGGGACGTCTGCCTGCGAAGGAGGGATTGGGGGGAGGAGGGTGGAGCCAGCGATGTGCCTTCACGGTGGGGGGGATTAGAGAAATATTTGCGTTTATTTTAATGCCGGGCTTATTGCGGGGATTGGGAGCTTAGCCCCGAACCTGGCAGCACGGCAGCGGAGCCGTCAGCTCGCCCCATAACGTTAATGACATTTACATTTCCAAACCGCTGCTCCCCCGGGATGGGAACCCTTCCCAAACCACTGCTCAGCTCAGGCCTTAAGGAGGGAGGAGGCCGGCAGGGAGCGAGGCCACCAGTTGTCCCCTCGGAGGGACGGGGCTGTCCCCCCACCCTGGCAGTGCCACCAGGACCCTTGTCACTGCCCCCAGCCCCAACCCCACAGCAAATTAACCCTGGGGTGGGGGTGTCGGTGTCTGCGAGCTTCTGAATTTGATGCCAACGCTGGATTTTTTTTTTTTTTATTATATATTTTTTTTTTCCCCCTAAAGAGCTTATATAACCTTGGGGATTCTATTAATAAAAATAATGGTTTTGAACTCTGGGAACAACCATCTCCAGCAACGAGCAATTAAATGCTGCAACTTCTGCAAGCAGGCAGCTATCGGGCAGCGGGGAGATAAGGGGGCAGCCGCGGGGCCAGCAACGCCTCCGGCACCTGGGGAGGGGGCGAGGGGCTCTGGCAGGCTGCAGGGGGCTTCCCATGGGGGGGGTCACCCCCAGGGATGGGGTTCGGGGGGGGTGCAGGAGATAGTGAAGGAATTTGGTGTAAAGAGGCACGGCCGGGGCTCGCTGCCAGAAATAGGAGCTGGCTGCGTGCTCGTGGCAGGTCCAGGGCAGGGGCCGGGCACGCGGGGGGGTTGTGCCTTTATCCTTCCTCCCCCCAATCTTTGCACAGCTCTGGAATTTTAGGGTTTTGTTTGTTTGTTTGTTTTGTTTTCCATTTTTTTGAGCCCTAAGTTACCAGCAAGGCATGTAGCGTTTGACATGTAGCATTTGAGAGGTCGAATTTAGGATGGGACTTGGAGAAAGCTGGGGACCCTGAGCCAGGGTGCTCGAGGTGCACGAACACCTTTGGAGGTGTTTGAGTGCCCGCTTGTTTCCCCTGGGAATAAAACGTTTAAAACCTCATTTTACCATTTGGGGTGACCACTGTATTGGTGTAGCAGTGTTTATTGTCTTTTCTGCCTTGCGAGGCAGGATTATCAGCTTGTTTCAGAGAAGCATTTAAAATCTCACAGCAGCGAGCTGGGGTTTGGGCTCTTTTTGTTTGGGGCTGCGTTTTTTTTTGTTTTTTTTTTTAAATCTCCCTCATTCGAATTGTCACAGCTTGACAGCCTTGTGCCAGGAACACGCTGTCATCCTGAAACTCATATCTTTAATTCCCTTCCATGGGATGCTAATAACACCTTAAGATGATTAAGACTGGGAAAAAAAACCTCAGTATTTTATTTTCCTCCCGCCGGTGATGCTGTTTGCTGGCTCTCGCCTCTTCATTCATCTCAGGAAGCAAATGAGCCTGGTCACCTCCCCTCCCTGACCCCCTGCCCTTGCGTTCCCAATCAGTTTTACTTTCTGGCTTTCCATCGCGGTGCCGTCGGGCTGCTTTCATGGTTGTGCTGGAGCTGCTGCGGTGCCTGGAGCCTCCCCGTGCTGCTGCGGCTGATTCAGAGGCGCGGTGACCCCTGTCCCCCCCCCAGCACCCAGCCTTCCCATCCCAGCAAAGAGCCCGAACCCTTGCAGCGTAAATCCTGCCCAGGAGCAGCCCCCAGAAGAGGCAGGTGAACCTCTCCGACATTTAATTATCGGGGCTGGGCTGGTTGCCCCCAGCCCTACGCGGTGCTTGGCTCCTGTTGCAGCCCCCAAATCGCACCGGCTGCGTGCCACAAGGCTCTGGCCGAGCACAAATCTGGGGTGTGGGGTCTGCGGGGCCGGGGTGCTCGCTGTGGGGCCGGGGCACCTGCATGGCCAGGGCACGTTTGTGTCCCCTTGTTGTTTTGGGGTCACTTTGGCAGCAAGCAGAGCGAGCCAGGGAGCGGCTGCGGTGCGCGCAGGGCACCGTGATGCTGCTGCCCTGTCAAACCTTTGGTGTGGGGTTACTGGGATGGTTTGGGTGGCTTTGGAGAGCCGTTCTGTAGCTGCCCGTCTCCATGCCACAATTTCCCCACTGGGTTAATAAACAGCCCTTGCTGCTGCCACCCTTTTGCAGGTGCCATAGGTGTTGTCCTTGTGGTCCCCATCCTTCTGGTGCCCCCATAGTCACGGTGTCCCTTTGCCTCCCATGTTCTCAGCATCCCAGTGTCCCCATGTCCCCACCATCCCATGCATGTGGACCCCCCCCAGAACACTGAGTGACTTCTCCACCTCTTTTTCTCCCCTTCTCCCTTCCCCACCCTGCAGGAGGAGCGGCCGGGAGGGCGACGATGACTGCCGAGGGCGCCGAACCCAACGGCCCCGTGCGGGAGCCAGCGGCGGGGGGCACCAAACCGGCGGCCCCCCCAGCCCCAAAGCGGCGCCGAGGCCGAAGGCTGCGCCGCAAGTCCCCGCCGGAGGTGCAGGTGAAGGGGCAGCTCCGCATGCGCTCGCCGTCGGGAGCCTTCGTCATGGTGGGCATCTCGGTGGTCTTGGTGGGCATGACCATCGCCGTGGTGGGCTACTGGCCCCACCGGGGGCACGGGGGAGCTGGAGCCGGAGCGGGGAACGCCAGCAGCGCGGGGGACATGAGGAGGGAGGTGGCTGCCGGGCGCCCCGTGCCCCACAGCGAGAAGCTGAAGCTGATCGGCCCCGTCATCATGGGCATCGGGCTCTTCATCTTCATCTGCGCCAACACCATGCTCTACGAGAACAGGGACATGGAGACCCGCATGCTGATGCAGAAGGGGCTCTACTGCATGGCCACGGGGCTCCCCGAGGGGACCAACCCCGAGGACGCGGACAGCCCGCTGGCACCCAAGGCCAGCCCCGAGTGCTTGGAGGGCTGCTACGAGGTGGACCTGTCCCTGGGCAGCAAGTGGGCCGACTGCTACGGCCCCAACCGGCTGCAGACCACAGCTGAGCTCCTGCAGCGCCCGGGGGCCTCCCCGACCGCCTCCCTGCTCAGCCTCCACTCCGAGGGCACCCTCGGGCTCTCCTCGGCCGTCGGCGCCTTGGCGCTGCCCATCATCAAGCTCAACAACCGCTTGCTGGACGCAGCAACACGGGGGGCCAGGGGGCCGGTGGAGGCAGCCGAGCCCCCTGCCGAAGCCCCGCTGCCCCCCTGGGCTCTGCTGTCCCCCGGCGGCAGCAGCATCGCGCCCCGGGGCCAGGAGCACCGCGGTGGCCACGTCATCGTCACCGTGGAGGAAGGCTGCCCCGTGGCAGAGCTCGGCCCCGATGCTCAGCCCCACAACCCAGGGCACTCCAAGTCGCTGGATCTGGGCCGGCCGGGGGTGCTGCTGGTGGCTCCCATCAAGGACCGCAAAAATCGGAGCTGGCCCCGGCTCGACCACGTCACCCCAGGGGCTTATGCCAAACTGGAGAACCGGGGCGAGTCCTCGGACCGGCTGCTGGAGCCCAACGAGACCCCGCGCCGCGCCGAGCCCCGGCCCAGCTCCTGGGCAGTGGGGGTGGAGGGGGGCTCGCGGGTCTGACGGCCCCACAGGCTGCGGGGTCATGGTTTTTAAGCGGACATCACCACACCGAGGGGTCCCCAATCTCGGGGAGGGCCCCCGGGTTGGGACCTGTGCTCCTCCCTGCCTGCTCCTCTTCCTCAGCGGCTTCCTCCTGGATGCTCTCGGCCCTACAAGTCCTGCTGGTGGCTTTCCCGGAGGAGCCCTCGCTTTGACACCCAGCGCAGACCACGGGACGGGGACACGGGGTGGGCAAAGCCCCAGGGCACTTCATTGCACCGGGGCGAGGGTGGGGGCACCGGGGGGGTTCCCTCACCCAGCCCCAGTGAGAAATTTGCTTGAGCAGCGCACGCCAGCCCGGCCGGGCCATTAAATGTTCTCTCGATGCCATGCGGTGCCGCCTCGTCTCGCCCTCGGGGTGCTCGGGGTCGGGAGCGCAACGTCCCCATTGCTTCAGCCCCAGGTGTGCATGGGAATATTTGTGGATGGGGAGAGGTTTTTTTTACCCTGGAGAAATGTCACCGCTTCCCTGTGGCCATTTGGCCCATGCAAATCGCTGCTGTCCCTGGAAGTGCCAAGGTTTACCCCGCTGCGAGGTACAGAGCTGTGTCCGTGCTCCTTTGCAAAGCCTGGAGCTCTTGCTTTTCCCTAGGGACTGCCCAAGTGTCGGTACGGGTGGCATCTTCCAAAAATCAGAGGGGTTTTTTGTGTGCTTGGGCCACATTTCAGGATGTGAGCACTGCCACAGCCAAGGGTCGCGGGCACCGGTGTCCCAACACCTCGGCTGTGCTCAGAGCACGACTCGTTGTGGGAAGCCTCAGCCCTTTTTTTTCCTCCTCATCCTCACCCCAGCAGGGTGGGTGAGCAGAACAGTGCCAGGCCCGTGGGGTTTGTGCCCCTCTGGGGTCCTGCTGCCTCCTCCTGGGCTCAGCATCCTCCAGGGTGCTGAGTGGTGCTGCTGGATTCCCTCGTGTTATTTGGTGCCGTTTTGGCTCCTGGGGCCAGTGACGTGTGGGTGCCCGTGCCGGGATTTCAGGTCGGACAGCCACGCAGGGGGGGAGGCTCATGGAGGGGAAGAAGCATCTGCTGCTCCTTTTTCTCACAAATGAGCAATTTTTGCTCCAGCATTTCTTTCCCAACCCTTTCACGGTGCCTTTGCCATGCCCTGAATTACCCCAGGAAAGGAGCGGGGGGCGTCCCTCCTGTGTCCCCCTGGCTGCAGCCACCCAGCAGAGCTCACGGCCCTGGGCAGGGGGGACATGAGGAGGTGCCTGGTCCCAGCAGGAGGAGGCACCAGAGGTCCCAGAGGTCCCAGCAGTGCTCTGGCAGAGGCACAGGACGTGGGGTGGGACGTGGGGTGGGACACGGGGGGCACCGGGTGGGCGCCAGGCTGCAAAGCTTCCCCCTGCGCTCCCCTTTTCCCTTACGTGGGGACGAACTGGGGAGGATTTTTGCAGCATCCAGCACCGTGACCCATGCCTGATCCTGCCCTGGGTCCAGAGGCGAGCGGTGCTCAGCAGTGCCCGTCCTGCCCCGGGTCTCCAGCCCCTCACTGGAGGCAGCAGCGGGCGCCCCGGGGTGCTGAGGACGCGGCTGGGCCGGGAGCGCCGCTCGCCAGCGACTTGGGAGGCGCAGAAATGTGGCACCGCAGCTTGGGCTGGATCCCTGCCCTTTCCCATCCGGAGAACAAAGCCAGCCGTGGTGTGGAGCCGGGTGTCAATGCCTGAAATATGTTTTCTCTGTGTGAAATGTTTTTTGTTTTTTTTTCTTTTGATCCCGTCTCTGCTTCTCCTTCTGAAGCAAGCACAGAGCTTTGGACTCGGAGACTGCAGGGACAACGTCTTTCTCCAGACCAAGCCACCCCTGCAGAACATTTGGGCTTGGCAACTGCATATTCTGGAAAAAAAACAAAGACACATTGCCAGCACAATCGTCCCCAGCAGCTCTGGGGCAGAGCAACCCCATCCCGGCCGCTGGCTCTTGTCACAGCCCAGGAGCCCCTTTGTCACCACGCGGGGCTGGGCCAGCTTTGTGCAGCGCTGGGGACAGGGACAGGGCAGTGGGATGAGGGGACAGCAGGGTTGGAGCTGTCGCTTGTCCAAGCTTTCATCGGCTGGCACCTCGCCCCTCATTAGCGATAGCGCTTGGCACCAGGGCTGGGAAAAAGCAGATTAAAGCCTAAAGGATGCAAAGGACCGGTTTTAGACCAGTCAGGGTTTTTTTTCCCATGTTTCTTTTTCCCCCTTTGGAAATTTGGCATGGCTTGTTTCATTGCTTTTTTTTTTCTTTTACTTTTTAATTTGAATTTCCACCTTGTCTTTCAAACGCTTCACCCTCTCTTACCCCCTTTTGCTGCAAAGCACCCCTAAACCCTACATACACCTGCAGCGCGATGCCCCACGCTGCACGGGGACCCCCCGGGGGTGTCCCACACGGGCTCCCCCAGGGCTGCGGGGAAGCAGAAAGGGGCTCGGGGTTTGGGTTCCTGCAGCGCTGCCCCGGGGTTGCCCTGGCTGCGATCCCGGCTTTTACGCTGCCACTTAATCTCCAAACGATTTAGGCACGGGTTCAAGGCAATAAGCAAACAAACAAGAAGTCACCGAGGGGGCCTGCCCTGCAGCGGCAGCGCGGGGCCGTGCCAGGAGGCTGCAATGGTCTGAAAATAACTTTTCCTTCGCGTGGAAGCAGCCGCAGCCAAACTCAGTGGCGGGCCCAGGAGCCGCGCGTCGGAAAGCGGCAGCCAGAAACTCGAGGACAAACCCGGCCCTGGGTGGGTGCTGCGGGCTGGGCTCGGCTGCTGCTTCCTTCCCTCCTGGGCATCCATCCCCGACCAGGGCTGCCCCATGGAGGGGCAATTCCCAGCTGCAAAGGAGATGCTCCAAGTGCACAACTGCCCTCTTGGTTAACGCGGCACAGCGAGGAGCCCTGTGCTGTATCCCTGGGGAGCATCCCCTGCACGTCCCCCACCTCCATCTCTGCTTTGGGACCCAGCGTTGGTGTTTTCTTGCTGCAGCAGCGCTTCCCCATCCCCTTGTCACGAAGTTAACCCGTCCCGAAAGCCTCCTGCACTGCACAAGGTGATGCTGGGCGCTTCCTTCTTGCCCAGCCGTAATTTGGGACAAAAACGGACAAAACCTGGAAAAGAGGCTGGGGGAAAAGGCTGCGTTTTGTGCCCGGGAGCCCCCGGCTGGGCGGCATCGCCCACAGCTGCGCCCACCCCAGCACCCGGAGGTGCTCGGCTGCTGCCCACCCCCCTGCTGCCCTGGGGCTCGTCCGCAGCCATTCCCCCTCCTGCTCCTCTCCAAATGAAGCAACAACCACGACTGCCTGGCTGGTGAGTCCTTCCTATCTTTTTTTTTTTTTTTTTTAAAGAGATTTAAAGCCTATGCGAAGGAAAGCTCTCTGCTAGCAGCGGTGCACTTGTAGTACAGCCAGGGAATTCAAGTGCTGGTGCATTATTTAGGGAGAGTGCTGGGCTATAAATCTCCTTGTATAGGCACTGCGCAGGGAAGATAAACCGTGGGGCTTTGCGCACGGGGCTCGGGGCATCGCTTTGTGCACCGAGCAGTGGCGCGGTCCTTTTTGGAGCTGGAGCCCAAATCTCTGGGGCTGTGATTTGGAGCCCAGCAGGGAGCACTGCTCGTGCTGTGGGAGAACCGGGGGGAGGACAAAGCCGCTGCTGCACGCCCGGGACCCGTGGTGGTGGCACCGGGTGGCTCAGCCTCCCCCCATGAACCCACTCCCTACCACTTCCATCTCTTGCCAGATGCCCCCAGACCCAAAGTGCAGGGGGTGACCCCCATGGGGCCGGCAGTCGCAGCCCCTCCATCACCAAAGGGGATGCCCGTGGAGATGCCTGGCACGCAGGAGGCTGCACGCGGGGCTTTAAGGGCTGGAAACGTGGGTTTGGGGCAACCATTCCCAGCCCAGGACAGCCTGTCTGGGAAAGCTGGGTAGGTGTGTGGTGCTGTGCTGGCTCCCTCCTGGAGGACCCTTTATCCCCCACGGGATCATTAGCTCTGAGGGGTTCGTTAACTGCTCTGCTTCCTCATCGCCCCCTCCCCATGGTGCTGGAGGTCCCCGTCCAGCCACGTGTTATCGAATCCAAACACCCAGGCTTGGGTTGGAAACCAATTTATTTATCCTGGGGCTTGGGGGTTGTTTTCCCCAGCCTTTGGATCCCAAATACAAGATTTCCAGAATTCTGTGACCTAGAAAAGCTCCTTTTTGCTTTCCTTTACCCCGTAGAGTGTCCCACAGGAGAAAGGTCTGGTGGACCCAACCACCACAACCCTGTGGGTGCTGGAGCTGCACCTACACGGTGGGGACACCGAGGCTGCAAGGCTGGGGTCCCCAAATGTCACTTGGCCATACCCTGGTGGGGAGCGGCATGAGGAGCTCTGGGCACTGTGGGACAATCAGACCATTTTCCCAGCTCTGTGGGTTTTGGAGGAGAGATGGTGCTGGCGATGGAGCAGAGCAACTGGGCGGTACTGGTGTGCACTGGAGTGAGGCCTCCTGGAGCTGTTGGGGGCTTCCCTGGTGTTGGCTTGGTCCTGGGCGCTCTGCAGGGCCATGGAGATGCTCTGCGCCCCCAAATCTTGGGGGTGATGGAGAGAAGGGGGCCAGGGCATCACAAGGCCTTACACCCTGTGCCTCAGTTTCCCCAGCTATGGAGGGCAAGGCTCAGGGCTCGGCCCCACCAGCTCCTGCAGCTGCAGCTCCTCCACTTTTAGCCTTCAGAAGCCCAGCGGGGCACCCAGCAGGGCACGAAGGGCAGGCTTCCAGCCCTATCCCCCTTTGCAGTGATGTGGGTATCAGGGTGTGAGCCTGCCCCAGTGCCCTGGTTCTGGGCAGGGGAAGGGGCTGTGGGTCCTAAATGGGACCTAAATGGGTCCTAAATGGGACCCTGCAGAGCAGAGCAGGCCCTGAGAGCGGCCCCGACCCCGGCCCCGTGCCCTGACCCACGGGAAAGCAGCGGCTGCCACAGCCCCCGAAACCGAAGGCACAGCCTAAAAATATCCCAAGCTGGGGTGCGAGTGGGAACTTTCTGCTCCCAGTGGGACTGGGGCAGGGGCTGGGAGTGGGGGAGCGGCGCTTTTGGCTCCTCCAAATGGATGGGAGCCCCGAGACGGGGCCGTTCTCCTTGCTGTGGGGCCCCTGGGGGGCTCTGTTGTTGGGACGGGTTTGTTTTTCCCTTTTTATTTGCATCTCTTCAGATTTCCATGGTGTTTGTTTGCCTGTTGTTTTTCCCCCCCGCTTGCAACCAGGCAACAACACAGCGCAGGGCTTGGGCGAGCTCCCTGCCTTGGCGGGAGGGAAACTGAGGCAGGGGGCAAGAGCCCCGTCTCCAGGCCAAGTTTTAACTTCCCCAGCTGGATGCAATTCCAGGTTTTGCCAGTTTTGCCCCAAATTCTGAGCCCAATGCATCTCCTGGCTGGCAGCCCCATGAGGACAGGGGCGATGGGGGTGGGCTGGGTGCCGACTGCCCCCCGGCACCGTGCCGGCTCCTGGCTGCACCGTGCTGGGGGATTTGCTGCAGTCCTCTGCATCCCCCGCTCCTGGGATGGGGTTATTTAAGGAGCATTTTGGCGTGCTGCCATACACCGTGACCCTAATGGGGTTGGACAAAGCGAGGAGCCTGCGGCTGGAGCTCCGGGTGAACCAACGCGCGTCTCGGCTCTGCCTCGCTGCGCTCCCTAAGCCGAGGCACCCTGACACATCGTGGGGCAGCCAGCTCCAGCAGTGGCTGTTACCCAACTCCGTGGCTGGCTTCTACGGCTCCTTTTTTAATTCTGCCTCCAGCTCACTGCGATGTAAAACTTGGAGTGGCTTGAAAGCATCCTGGCCCCGCGGCCAAGCGCGCGCCGTCAGCACAGCGTGGCAGATTTGGGTGAGAGGTTTGACTTCACGGCCACGTTGCCACTCACGCTTGTGGCAATAGGGTTATGCAAACCTTTCCTGCCTGGTGGGGAAACTGAGGCACAGGGATGCAGCTTTGTGCCTGGTTAGGAGCCAGCAAAAGCAACCCCAGGCCCTGCGGGGAGCGCTCGGTGCTTGATCCCGCAGTGCCAGCCCCATCCCGCCTGCAGCAATGGGCTTTTGGGCTCTTCTTTGGGCTAGCGGCCAAGGTGCCCCGTCAGCATTCTTGTCAGTACATCTCTTGCTCCTAGAGAAAGCTGCTGCAGCCAGAAAAATGAGACAGGCCCCAAAAAATCATTATTAGCCACTACCCCTGCTCTGGTCCCATCACATTTGCTCTGGGTTTGGCAGCGGTCGCTTAGCAGAAGCTGTCACCTGCGCTCACCCCGAGCTCCATTGGCGGGTTTGATATTAAACGGTGATGTTTTAGTGAAAACGCTGATCCTTGGTGAGAACAGGCTCCGTTACAACCATTGTGCCCCAGCACGTGCCTGGCTGGGAGCTGCTCCAGCCGCCGGGAGCAGCCGCGGTGGGCACGGAGCGCGGGAGAGCTCTAGCGGCAGAGGGACGGCACCGGCCTGAACCTGGGGGGCAAGGGGCTGGAAAAGCAAATTGCCCCAGCTCTGGGCTGGGAACAGATTGCTGGACAAGGGGAGGAGGAAGAAGAAGGTTTTGGAGGCAGGGAGACGGTTTTGTTTGAAAATTTATTGAAAAATGCAATACAAGAAGCAATACTGAACACTTACGTCTGCCTAAATGCTACGGCCACTTTCCCTTTGATTTACTATGAAAGTTCAAAATAACAGCTCCCATCGCTATTAATCTATAAAGATTTGCCAATTTTAAAAGTCCCTATTTTTATAAAGAAGAATGTAAACAGCTAGCCTAGACAATTCACAATTGCCTTAAAAAAACTTTACAAAGCTCCTTCATATTCTCAACTAAATCTTTTTTTTTTTTTTTTTTTTTTTTTTACAAGTTTAATCTCTAAGGTCGGGGCACTACCACCTCTTAAGGTAATTGTACAATTAGGAAATCAGCAAACCACAGTTTATTAAAACCAGAAATCAGTCGGTCCTGTGATAACACCACTGTTGTTCAGAGCTTGCTGTGCGGCAGCCGGCGCTGCCCTTCCCGTTTAATGGATGCGACCAGGTCACGAGCTCCTCGCCTTCCTTTCTATAAAAACATTCATTCATATATAAATAGCTTCCATATAATGTATATTATACAATCAAGACAGTCTCCGGGTGAATTTGTAGAGTGGGAAGAGCTGGGAACGTTCATAAAAATAGACCTTACCGGGTTGTTTTGTCCCTGGGACTAACGCAGCGCACCAGGAGCCAAGTTCTTAAAAGCGCGGTGTAGGAGGAGGGGGTGCCTGGGGGCAGCAGCTGCCGGGAGCTTTTCTCTTCTGCCCAGGCTCTGTCCAGCTGGGCTGGGGTGGCTGTGGGAGAGGTTCCCCCCTGCCATGGGGTCAGATCCGGGGAAAATGTCAGGGAAATGTTGGCTGATGCCCAACGAGCATGGCTAAAGGCTGCTCCAGCGAGCGCACTCGCCCCAAGGAGGACCCCGGGGCCAACTGGTTTGGAACAGGCGAGGAAAGCAGGAACTTAAAAGGGGGGAGCGTGAGTGCGAGCAACGTGGAAACAGCCACCCAAAATCCAAGAAGAAAAAAAATAGAAAAAAAGGGTTATTCTATTCTATGCCCACTTAAAAAAGGGGCATGCGCAGCCACGGTAAGCACACATTCCTGCAGCCCTTTGGGTAAGGAGCTGCCGCTGGTGGCAGTGGGTTTTGCAGCCTAGAAAGCTCCCATGTGGGGTGCTTTGCTCTGGTCAGGGCTCAGGACCCCCAGCTGAACACCAAGGGCCAAGCATCAGCCGTGCCCCACGTCCCCCTAAATGCTTGTGCCTGCCAAGTGCCTTTAAGTGCTACGGACAAATTTAATTCACCCCTGGCTTTGTCTGGGAGAGCTCAGAAATCCTCTTAATGGCTGCTCTGCCCTTCACTGCCCATTTACCCATCAGTGAGCAGCTACGGGGTGAGAAGGAAGGAGCGAGTGGCAAAAAATAAAATAAAATCCTAGAAAATGGGCATCACCAGACAGCTGCGCAGTGCGAAGGGTGTTTAAGGCAAGTGTTACCCAACTACATCCAGGACAGAGCAGAGACACTGACCTAGTAAAGGGTCTGTGGTGCAGGAAAGGAAGCAGAGGGCTGTGCAGGCATGAAGAGGAAGACGTGATCTCCCCCCTGCAGCAGTGGAGCACTGGGCTCCCTAATTCCTGCTGCTTGGGGTGCTCGCAGCGAGGAGAAGGTGCCTGCACGCAGAGGCAGAGCAGTGCAGGAGGGCACCGAGCCCCCCGCGCAGCCACCAGGATGGGAAGGCTGCAGGCCCAGGGGCACCCGCGACCAGCAAGGTTCAAGGAAAGCAAAAATCCAGCAGCTCCAGTGTTTTCAGCATGGGCTCCAGTCAATACTGACAGCTTAATTAAAATTGCACCTGAACCTGAGAAGCTACACTCAGCCACAGTGTAGTTCGAAGGCTGTTTTTTTGGCTAAACAGCAAGTCCTTGCAGCCTGAGCTAAATCCAGTGACTTCTGAAAGAAATTATTCAAATTTAAAATAGCAGAGAGCTTTTTTTATTGCCATTTTCTTCCCGTCCTCGACTGAGGAGCAGCAGCGAAGCACTCCACGCCCTCAGCTACCAATGTGCCACACTACATAAAAAAATAAAATAATCACAACCTCAAAGTCTTCACAAGTGTCTGGGCAGACTTTACAATTTTTTTCCTTTTCTTTTTAAGTGCTGGAAGGAGAAACCAGGGCATGCCCACGAAGCTCAGGAAGCAGCAGCGAGCGCTCAGCCCCGGAGCAGTGGAGGGAAGCGCACCCAGCCCGAGGGGCAGGCGGGGAGAAGCGGTGAGTTTTGGGGTCATCGCCACCTGGCTGGTGACAGCCCCCGCAGGACACTCCAGCAGTGACTGCAGGAAGAGGCCATGATGTGGATTTGTGTGGTTCAGATGGCTGGAGTGTCAACTAAACAAGCACTATGCACTTTTTTTTTTTCCTTTTTTTTAAAAAAAAAAGACGTTTTGTATGTGGTCTGTAAGCTAAGCCCAAAGATGCAGATGCCAGCCCTGGTATTTCATTCCAGCAAGGCGGTCACAAATCCAAACGAAGTACAGACCCTTAAACCAAGAGGGGGTGTCAGCACTTCCCACGTGTGCTGGATTGGCTTTATCACAACCAGCAACACCTGACACCTCCCAGTTGCTTGTTCAGCCTCTCCACATACAGCTTGCAGGCCTAGGGAAGGATTGTCTAAAGGATTTTAAATTAAATGGTAGTAGGATATAACACCTTGCCCTGATATATGGGTAATGTGTTTAGCTTTAAATAAGCACTGGCAAGGGGGAGAAAAAAAAAAACACCCAACCCATGACTTACACACAAAAAAAACACATTTAAAAATCAACAAAATTAACACCAACAAGTGAAAAACTATGACACTGAAAAAACTCAGTTACTGTGAATGCTGCATAAGCCTACCTTAATAGCATTCAGAGTCCAAACACCTTAAACACACACTTCTAAGGGCGTTTTAATATAATGGCATCTACAAAACACAAACAGGCAGAGATGCACAGGAGGAAGGTGAGGTGCCTATCACAGTCCCCTTAAAGCTCTAGAATTCACAGTATAAGATACTCGAAGCAACTTCCAGTATTCCTTAAATCTAGCCAACTATTAATTTGTGTGCATATGCTACACCACACAACCCTACTGCGTTCAAACATCGGGGTCCGAAACCCAAAGGTAAGGAAACTCAAAGTGAAGGTAGAAGCTCTGGGTGCCCCCGTATCCCGGCTGGAGTCTCAAACTCCCTAGAGCTAAAAATCAAGAGGCAAGTGGAAATGCTGCACAAACTCAAGTCCGACCTTTTAAACTGACTCTTCTGGCAGAAGGACCCATTGCTTTATGAACACGAGCACAGATTCTGCGCTCGGGCTATGTGTTGGTGTGGCTTATCTCCATTATACCTGACAAGGCTGAGGGAATAAGACTTAAAAACAAAAGGAACACAAAACCAACCCTTTGAGCCCTGCAGTTCATGTTTGGGCCTGTATCTGAAGAGGCTATGCGTGAGAGGGAATGCAAAATTGAAAACCTGTAAAAAATATTCAGTACAGTTAGAAATATGGCATACTGTTTGTCACAATATATATATATAAAAGAACTATATCCAAGAGGATCCAGTGGATTCTGGAAAATCACAAGTAAAATGTCAAAGCGCAACTCCTAATAAATGATATGAATGTTCAGTCTCTGAGTGTAAAGTCTTGTAAATCCGAGGTCTTTGTGCTCCAGGTAGTTTTTCTGTAGTTTTGCTGGGTTTCTTTTTCCTGGTGTTGTCTGGAAGGAACGCTTCCTAGGAAGAGAAACACAGTAAGTTACAGCTTCTAGCAACCAACTCTCTGTGAAAGAGCTGAACACACTTCCCTGAAGCCATCGGAGAGCTGGGAACAAAAGATGGGCCACTGCCAGTGGCACAGAGGCCAGGCTCAGCGCCCTTCCCCAAAGGGCTAATGTTGAGAGCTGCAGCTCCAGGAGCCCTTAGAAAACCCCTGTCATTTTTGTTAGAGTTTGTAGAGAGTTAAAAGGTGAAACCACAGTGCCTGTTAAATGACTTGCTCTTTCCTCTCGCCTAACTTGTTCCCGTTCCACTTCCCAAGCCTGCGAGCAGCAGCTTTATCTGCACAAGGGCACCACTACCACGGGCACACAGATGGAGCTGGAGTCCCCAGACTCTTTCCCCAAACCACCAAGCTGCAAAGTGACCTTCAGAGCACGTCAGGAGCAGCAGGATGGGGTGGCCCCACTGCCCGGAGCTGACACGGGCAGGCTGTGACAGACAGGGTGCAGGTATTGGAGGTGGCCGGTGAGATCCAGCAGCCTCATCACGCACATAGCTTCTTTTAGACCTTTTTTTTTGGCTGACTTCCACTGCAGGATTAGTCTGCATTTGTGACTGCTACATCAGCCTTAAATGATTTAGTAGGAACAGTCTGAGCAGGAGCCGTCAGCGAACAATAATAATTTTAGGTAAATTTTGACCACATTGAGCCAAACAGCACTTGCACTGAGCTCCAGCTACCTGCCCCAAGGAGAAAACAGCACCTGCCCTTTCTTTGTGCATTGTCCCCTACTTACACAGCCTTGCTACTCCTCTGCAATCTCGGTCTCCTGGTGCACGACCACTTTGGTCACCGACATGTCCGGGTGCTGCTCCTTCGCCGCTTTTATGGCCTGTGCTAGCACCTGCAAGAGACCACACGTCAGAGAGGTGCCAGAGCCCGCACGCCAGCAAGGGTACTCGAGCTCACGAGACGCTTTCTAACTCCAGGGAGGGAAAAAGAGAAGTGAAACCACTTCAGCTGCACAGTTTGGAAGGAAACGTGGCTTTCTGCTTAAGCAGGCTGCAAATACTTAATTCCTCCTAGGAGCAAAGGCACAGCAGGAATAAATGCTGTGCACTGCGCTGAGCCGAGAATTAACAGGTCCTGAAGACTCCTGGTCCCAGTGGGAACACAAGGCAAGGAGGAAACTGCTGCAATCATTGGGTAATTTTGGATCCACACACATCGACACTATGGGAATTAAAGCCTGGCCATGAACTTCAAGCAGAGGAAGCGTGCCATCGGGCTGTGCTGGGGAGTCCTGGCACGCAGCGGGCAATGTGCCACCGCAGCACGAGCTGGGTCCTGCGGAGAGGACAACTTGCAGTGGCACTGGGTTATTTGTGAAAGGCAGGATGGTTTTCTAAGAATACATCACATCTCTCAGCTGCCCCATCCTAGAAGATAGATGGGAGCAATTAAGCCAACTGTTTATTCTTCCAGCAAGTGTGACTAGCACATTGAGGCTGTTCTCAGACATCTTCTGTCAGAATTAATTAACTAGTTCTTGTCGTACAAATATTTTCCAGGCCCGTGATACTTGCAACTAAAATTAAATTCAAAGTATAATTCTCTGATGACAAAGTCGTCACTTCCAACACATGCTAGAGGCCAGTGAGGCTGACTCATCACAAAGGCTTTCATATAAAGCCTGCGAGATTTAATGCAGGCATCTCCTACCCAGTGCTAAACACGGGTGGTGCTGAGGGCTATGCCGTGACGTCTGGCACTACACTGCAGCAATCCTGCTTCAAAGTTCGTAGAAAATGTATGCAGATAATCCAGATGTCAAGGAAAACCTTTATTTCGCATTCTTGCAGATATTTTTAAATTGCATTTTTCCAAAACAACTCTTGTATTAAAAAATTGTGCCAACACCAGCTTCGGAGCAGAATTAACCTTTGCTGGTCCAGCTGTGAAACTGCGTGCAGTCAAAAAGGAATTTATTATTGAAATCACTTTTGAAGCTTTATTTCTACTCCAGAAAAATGTCCCTAGCTTGTTTTCTGTTAAAAGTTATTTTCAGAAAGGCAGTCTGGCTGTCTGGTTTGTGCCAACTCTGAAAAGCTCTTTTGGAATGCGCCCAAGCTCCTACCTGGTCGTGGTCTACATCTGCATCTCCTGTGATGACAATCCTCTTTTCAATCCGCGTCTCTGAAATGCCACCTTTTACAGTCTAGCACAGAGGGAATACTACTGTTAGTCGAGAAGTGAACAGGAATACAAGTGCACTGGGGCTGCCTGTCTAAAGATGGTATCCAAAAATAGAATTACCAAATACTGCTGGCATACCACAGGATCAGCATCACGGAGGAAAACTGCCACCACTCATAAAGAAAAGCTGTCAGGTATTCAATGATCTCCTCTTGTAACTGAGCCGGTGAGGAGCTTTGACTCAGTACATTTCTCTCCTGCTGTCCCACAGGATGGCTACAGCCATGTCCAGACCTGACTCTACTTAATACATAACCTACAATCTTAATGCATCAGAGGCAGTTCTGGGATCCTTGGGTTTTGTTTTAGATATTAATCTCTCTTTTATTTTTTTAAAGGAACTGGAGCTTAAACTTTTTTTTTTTTTTTCCTATTACTCAACCTTGCCCTTGTTGTTTTACTTTATTGTTTTATTTTTGTCGTCACTGTCTTATCGTGTTCCCTGGCTGTTACCTTAGTGATCTGCGTGGTGGTGGTGCTGCTGGTGGTTTCTGAAGTGATGGTTTGAGCAGTGAGCAGGATGCCAGGGTCTAAATCTCCATTGCCACCATCCGTCTGTGGGAGACAAAAGAAGAGCCCGTCAGCCTCCATAGGCAGCGTGGACGGAAACAAGGCTTCACGTCAACAGAGCAGGGTGCAACCTGAGGATAAAAACTCGTCTCAAAAGCAGACTGCAGGATTTATGAGATGAAAGGACCCGATCTGCAGCTGGCTGCACTGCTCTCAGCTGCACAGGACCCCTCTTGGGTCTCTGGAGACTCAGCCGCTTGGACCCACCAGCAGCGGTGCAGGAGGAGCTACTTCTCTCTGGACTGTGCTTCCAAGCAACATTTGATTTGGAAGGAATTCTTTTCACACCCTTTCTCCTTCCTGCCACCACCTTGTACATCACTTACTTCAAGCTCTGCAGAAGCACTGACTTCAGCTACTGCCGAACTACAAACAATTGGTTTTGCAGTTGGTTACTTGGTTCCCAGTTTGCACAACTTGACTTCTCAAGGTCTGCCTAAAAATCCCGAAGTCCTCTTTGCTAATCTGCCCTGGCTCTGCTGTCCGTGTCTCCCTAGGAGGGAAGGAACAATATCCATGAGCAGCCGGTACCTGGAGTTACCACAAGGTGGGACCATTGTCCACAGGCCAGGAGAAAGCTAATGGCACACCACAGCCCATGCACGGCTGACTTCTCCCAGCCCTGGAAACTCCCTTTTAGTTGTCGTTTCCCTGGAGTAACAGCAGTAACCAGAACAAAGCTCCTCTCCCCCTCTTTTCACCTGCTGAGAAATCAGGCAACATGCTGCTGTCCCACGCAGATGCCCAAAAGCCTGCTGTGCTCCTGGGCTTGGTGACAATTGACACCACAGGAACATCTAAGCTACGCAGAAGCATAAACAGTATCTCCAAGTAACAATGTTTTGTTTTTTTTTCCTTTTAAATCATTAACAGCACAGTTTTGGAGATGCTTCTCTAAGCACCCAGCGAGAGCTAGACCCTTCCAAAGGGCCAGCTGCTATGTCCAGTGCACACCACAGGCAGCAGAAGTGTTGGTGCCCAGCCTTGTTCTATTCCTCAGCACCCAGTATTTTGCCCTCCTCAGGAATCCCAAATCATACAAAAGTGGGCCATGGGGTATCCAAACCCGAACCTAATCACCATGCCCTACAGTCACTACACGCCAGCGCCATGGGCTGCTTTGAACAACCACAGTTCAGAAAAAAACCAAGCTAATAAAGGATCCAAATTCTCAATGCACAAATAAAATCTATTTTATACTGAAGATTAAAATTGACCTTAGCAGTGAAACCATACCTGCATGTGCTGGTACTGCTCCACTAGCATTTCCAGTTTCCAGTCACTGCAGAGATACCCACTCCGATTATTGCTTTCTGCAATATTTTTGTTTTTCAACACCTGTTTCAGTGCTGAAGCCTCAGGGACAATCTTCAAACATTTTCAAACTCATTTATAAACAAAGTTCTGAAGAGGCATAAACAGCAAGGAGAGCTTGGGAAAACAAGCCAAACCATCTCTTGCAGAAAAAAGGCCAACTCAGGCCAGCTCTGCAGAGCCTAATCCACATCCCAAAGCGACCAGTGGCTGGAGATAAATTCTGTTTGCAAACACACACCTCGAAAAAGTAATTACAGCTCTTGAAAAACTAATTACACATCTTGGAAAAGTAATTACTCTCCAGGGATAATAAAAACACTGCCACTCTAAAAACATCAGATGCACCTGCAAATACTGTCCACGGGATTTGTTCACCTCTGTGCTGCGCCTCGGATGTTCAGAGAAAGGCAGGTGGTAGCAGACGGGGCTCCTGTCTCACCCAAAGACTTCAGATACACTTGGATGAGTTTAATTAAGCCCCTGGAAAATTAATCCAAACACACCTTACCTGTGCAGCTTCGTAGGTGATGGTCTTAGTCTCCGTGTGAACGATGGGGACTTCTTTTGTCGGAATTTCGCTTTTGACAGCATTGGACACGTCGGAGATGGTGACTGTCTGTGTCTTCACTAGGGGCGGCTATGGAACAGGTTAAAAACAGCTCAGTGAACACCCGGGAAGCGTCCCCACAGAACTGTGTGGCTGGCAAAAGTTCTGACACTGATCTGATAAAAGCACTGCGGGAACCCAGGTCAGCCCGGAGTCTTTATTTCTAAGCCTCTGGTACGACACACTTCCAAAGTCAAAGATCACGTGTGGGATTAAACAGACAGAAATCCTCTGCACCCTCCCAAATGCCGCGGCCTCAAGGCAGCCCAACAAAGGCATTAAGGCTTTAAGCCGTGTGTCACAATACCGTGAGGAAACTGTCTCCTCTGATCATTAACTTCCTAATTACTAGAAGCCCACTGCCAGCTGCCAGTAAGAGATGCCCCTCGTTTACTGGTATGTTAAGATTATCACAAACCCTGGACAAATGAAGACTTGCTCAGAGCTGAGAAGCTTTATCCTGGCTACAAGGGAAACCCTTATTAAAAACCCTCATCGCTTCCTAGGTCTTTAACTTTTATTAAATCAATGTCAGACAAAACAGAAACGTGACATCTCGGAAGAGAAACGGGGTGTGGGGGGGAGAGAAATCAGTTATTCCACCACCTGATCATCATCCAAAGGAAGACAGAGTTAGTTCAGACCCACGGTGCTTTCCCAGATCACTCCAGTTCTGCTCACCGGCCCCAGCCTGACAGATGCCACCGTGATTGTTAGCGGGGTGAGCGGACACCTCTATCGAACGTAAGCGATTAACCATCAGGAACACTGAAGCAGGCAAAAATATCTCCCACGGTGGGGAGCACAAAGGGACGTCAAAGCCCACGGTTGCGGTGTGAAAGCGCGCTTGACAGCGCTTCAAATTTGCTCTGCTGCACTACGGCTCAGCCTTGCAGTGCAGCAGGAGACAGCAAAATCCTTAAGGAGCTAAAATTACACGCCCCTGGAGCCTCAACGATTCCCTTTTGGGGGATATGCCGGGACACTTTCATTGAAAAAGGCAAACGGCGTTGCACCGAGGCAAGCCTTGTATTTAATGCGAAAATAAATTGAGAGGGGCTCATGTGCAGCGACTGCAGGAGGTTAACCGGGTAATTAGCTCCAAGAAAGAGTCCAAGTGAGTGAAACTCCTCTTTGTGGGTGCGTGGCATCTGCTTGCTGCAGTGTTTGTTTGGGGTCCCAGCCCAAAGCCAAACGGGGAGGTTTGGGAGAGAGCAGGCGTCGGGGCTCACTACCTGGAAGCAGCGAATGACCGCCGGCAGCCCGTTATTAACGCTCGAGTCGGGCCGCTCGCCATTTAGCTTTCTAAGCGGCTCTCCCACAAAATTGTCTTCGCCATCCTCTGCCACCTCCTCTCGTCCCCAGGGCTGCGGCGGAGGGGCAGCAGGGACTGCTGCGGGCTCCAGCTCAGGCAGCTCCGAGTCAGCCGCCTGCTTTTCCACGGCTGCACAAAGCCCCTCGGCGCAGCTCGGGTCCTCCTGGCCCTCAGGGAGGCTGGGGGCAGCCTCCTCCTCCTCCTTCTCCTCCTCCTCCTCCTCCTCCTCGTCCTTCTCCTCCTCGCTGCTTATGGAGGAAGCGCCAAAGTCACGGCTCGGAGAAGGCTCTGAGGCGGGTGGCATTTGGGTCTCACTAAAAGCTACCGACTGCTTTGGGCCCTCCCATTCAAAGCCAGTGTTAACACTTTTCCTCTCTGGCACTGCAGCCACATCCTCTCTGGAGAGAAAGTCACTCATATTCTAAAAAGAAACGAATACACAAAAAGGCCAGAGAGAGAGAGAGAGAAAGAGAGAGTTAGGGAGAACAGAAGGTCATGAAGCATCAAGACAAAACATCGGTCTCTTATAATACATCACATCTCCAGTAACGCATGCAACAGCAGCGGGTCTTGAACATTTCAGAGCTTGACAGCCTTTGTGACACACGATGGATCCGGTGGATTTACTGCCACAGCCCTCCTGGTGCATTAGTAACCCATGGTCTGAAGGTTTAAGGAATTAACATTAAAACGACACTCTACACCTAAATGAAGAACCATCACTGCACAGTTTTTGCCCAGTTTGGAAACAGGAATAATTTCAGTGTAGCAAGCAGGGGCCTTTGTGCACATCCAAAATTCACACGTGCAACAAAACTCACCAGCTACACTGAAACCATACACCAATGCTGCTTTCAACTCTTTGAAATATTTCATGTTGTGTTTTAATTTGCACATGGAAAGCAAGAGAATAAACCCAGAATTATTGTGCACAACCAATCTGCAGAGCCTGTGCTTTGCTGTCTTCCTGTCACCTGGGAACACACCTCTGAGCACCCTGTTTGCTGCTGCAGTCTCTGGGATAACACAGCCACGCCTGCAAAAAGTCGTAATGGCAAAATTATTGCAAGAATTGGTATTGAAATCAACTGATTCTGTTACCAAGATGGTCCCGAGCTGGTGATGCAGCCTGGTCAGCTGAAAGAAATGGCACTGCTTCTTCTAGACAAGCCAGCTCCACGAACCTGCACAGCTTAGCACAAAAGTTTTCAGCTGAGGAATAAAGAATTGGGGCTCAAAACTGGAAAACCAGACGTTGACAGTGATGTGTGCTGACCCCATCACCATCAAGCGTGCAGTTCTCAGCTGCACTTAACCCGTTATTTGGGGCTACTGAAGTATTTGTGCCATACTTTATCGCAAAGCAGTTGGTGCAGGGAAACCTTTGCCATAGCTAAACCTCCTGAAGGTACAACACAATTGGCATTTGTGATGGTGCACGGTTGAGAAGATAGGTAATAAAGCAACCCAGCCTTCCGAGAAGCAAGCAAGCATGTCTATAGCACCTGAGGTATTTTAGAAGAGTGCCAAACCCGGGGGTTTAGCGAAGGCTGGTGCTATGCTGCCTTCCATTCAGCTCCTTAGCAAGTTCTCAACTAGGTCTTCGCACATCTCTGGGAGCCCTCTAGCCAGAAGGGAAGCAACAGTGACAAAAGAGAAGAGAAGGGTTAAAACATGAACAAGACAAAAAGCTTTAGCACAAATCAGCTGTTTGCCCAAGTGGTGAGTACTTAATACACACTAATTCTCAGAGAGAAGCAGCATTTTTGGCACAAGCTGTGAACGACGGCTCCAATCCCGCCATATCCTAGAAATTGTGTTTCTCTCCTTATTGGCATGGAAAGCTGCCTTTAAGGCAGGGCAGAACAGCAGTTATTGACACGTACTATTTTAGACATACCAAAACTGCTGCCTCATCCAGCGGCAGGCAACAAGGAGGAAAGAACCCAGAAGGACGCCACTTCAATCAGTGCTAATTACTGCTTCTTATCAATAATTGACAGCCTCATGGATGATTTCTGGGAACTTTGTATAAAAACAGCCACATATCTGTACGACCAAAAACAGTGATTAAATTTTCATTAAAGTATGGCAATTCTGTCATCGTCAACTTTTATCCTAATTCTGTGGTGGTACTAAGATGAACAAAAACTGTTGCATCATTTTCTATTACAAAGATTCTCTGGGCAACCAAAAAAAAAAAGTAATTTGCACTTAAAATAAGGGATCTGAAGCCTGTGGGTTATTTGGTACAATGCATCTTCTGTACACCAGAAGCTTTCACCCTGACCGTCCTCATCTAGTGACACAGTTCAATAGTATTTTAGGAATTGTAACTGCTTTATGTAGGAACAAACAGATGCTTTTTTTAGTAACATTTCAAGAAAGGACTCTTCCAACATTCCTCCAGGAACTTTGCAGTGCCCAGCTTCTGTTTGTTATGTTCTTTAACGTTCCTTATGTCAGGTTCTGTATGTTATGATAGATTACCTGTAAGATTTCTGTCCTTTAGGGTTTCCAGCCTCTTTGGCCTCTGTTAAGTTCCTGGGCTAGGAAAATGCATTTAATAGGAGTGAAGTTGCAGCAATTAGCACTGTGATGATCAGATCAGACTACACACATATGGGAGTGCTATTTCGGAATGAAAACCACTTCCATATGTTCTCCTCCATAAGGTACGCACAGATCCTACCCTCGTTTTGCCTGACACAAGATACTATCCTGCAATGTTTCCCAGAACAGAGAACGAACTGAGGTTATGAAGTTCGAATTCCCATGACTTAACCATGCTATAAAACCTGGATTTATGTGCTGTCAGTGTCTCTGACAATGTGCCTGATGTCTCCTAATTCTGTGTGTCACAGCTTGCAAAGTAAGCAGGGCATCTTGAGAAGATATATTACATCTTCTGCAGTTTAATGGCAAATAAATGCCTTAGAAGCAAGATTTCCTTACATACCAGCTAGGGCACTACTTCGGCCAAGAGGCAGAATGAAATCCACAGTTAAAACAAAGCAGATTAAGCAGCTATAAAAACACGGGGCTGTTTAAGAGACAAACATTTGCATACAATAAAAACAACCTCCCAACTCCCTTTCGTACACAGAAAGTAATTTGCATTTGAGAAGCATCTTGCAGAGTAAAAGCACGGAGGAGCAGAAAAGCTTGAATGAAGCCTGTGGTGTGGATATACTGGTCTTCGACAGAGCACAGTGCAGCAATAAACATGCAGACTATAAAGACAGAAGGAAATCCTGATAAGATCAACTGACCAGAAGCACTTTTTTCTTGCCTTCCTATGCCACCATTAAGAAGACAAACTAATTAAAAGCTATTTCTTTCTACATGCAATTATCTATTTATACACACTTTTTCTTTTCCCCTTTATTTTTTTTTTAAATACAGCTATGTTTGTACCTATATTTCGAAATGCAGTTTACACGTAGGTTAAAAACGATCATTGCACACCAAAAGCAAACCACCAACCCAGCTCTCCAGGAATTTCAACATCTGTAACAAATTCTGATCTTATCAAGATTTTTTTTTTCAATTTGCAAATGCAAAAGCATTCCTACTTTCAAGGCTCAGATTTCCAAGTTCTCCTTGAGACCCATGAAACCTGGGAGGTGCCTGGGCTGCAAACTACTCATTTCCAGAGAAACGAAACCAAACCAGGTACACCTAAATCAAACACGAAGCAGACCACTTGCATAAGCCATACGCAGTGTAAAGAAAATACAGGACAGGATGCAGTGCCCCAGAAGAAAAAAAAATCAACCAAACACGAATGCAACTAAAACTTTACCCTGCTAAATACAAATCTTGGTGCACCCGATGTTGGCAAATACTGAGCATACAGCTTATTTAAAGTTGTAGTGTAAAAAGTGGCACACGGTAACTCAGACTGGGGATAAATTAATAACAGGCTTTGATACCAGATACTGAAAGGATTATTTTCGAAGTATTTTTGCATAAAGTTATGGTTGCCTGTATTTTTTTAATTATATTTTAATTTTTTTTTTTTTTTTTAGAGAACCTGCTATTTCGGATGGGGATATAACCACATGAACCAGCTGCCCTGACCACGCTCCTCGCGCTGCCAGGGATAATTTCCATTTCCTTCCTCTGCTTCTTTCCTCTCCCAGAAGAACTCCTGCAGGACTGCTGCTGCAGCCTGTGCTAGCATGCTGCTCTGCTGCCCTTCTCCCTGCAACACTTCGATTATCCTCAGCCCCAAAGAGATTCCAGTCTCACTGGAAACTTAAGGATCGCCAAAATGAAGTCAACCTGTCAATTACCAAAGACAAGTTAATAAAAATTATTAAAAATATTAAATGGCAATGCGTGCTAACTCCATACAACAACCACATCCAATGCTATAAATCCTAATTAGTATTTCCCATTGCTTTCTTCTTCAGCAGGGCGTTGCAGCAGCTAACGCTGGTGCATGTTATTAGGTTATCCCCAAACAAGTATGCACATAAGCTGACAGGCTCAGTGTGACGTCTACAGATGCACGAGTAGATGAAGTTGCTTTTGCAGCAAGCCACACTCACCAGTAAGAAATCCCAGATCAAATGGTGAACGCTCACTCTCACAGCTGTCAAAGTACTTGAGTAAAAAATATTATAAAGCAGAAAACAAGATACCCTTATTTTACAGTACCTGCTATGTCTTAGAGAATTTCTTTGCCTTAAACATAGAAGTAAAAAAAGTTTAGAAGCCATTCAACAAAAGTTTGGCATTTGAAAATGACATTACCCACGGATTTGCATTTTGGGGCAGGTTTTTCAATTGCCATTGATCTGATTGCAACGTCCTGACCAGCCCAGTCAGACAGCAGAAAGAGAAAAGAGAATTTAACTGAAGTTAAAGGTAAGGCTAGAAAATACAGATCATGCTTTAAGCTTAATGGGGTTATATTGCTGTCACGAACAAGAATCCCAAGAAATTACATGACACAGCAGCCCCTTCCTATGCACTGCATCAGCTGCTTTGCAAGATGAAACAACCTCCAGATCGATGCTTAAGTTTCCACAATCCAGCTACTGAAGACACTTCCAAAAGCACTTCCCTCTTCCCTCCACCCTTCCCATCCCTCCAGGTGCCAGCCCCCCTCACACAGAGCCGTGTTTTGCTTGGCTCAAATTCCCTCAGCAGAGAAAAAGCTGCGGGTGGCATTCCAAACGCTGCCTCGGATTTGGTTTAGCAATGGGAAACAGAGTGAGGACACTGTCAGGGTTTATAACCGACACCACTTCTGTGCTGCTGCATTTTGCCTGCCTCATTTGGCAACATTTGGGCTCTGCTCTGATGCAGGCTCATCGGGAGGGCACAGCAGAGCTGGTGCTGCTCCGGCACGGCCAGGCTTGCTTCTCCATGACTGCTCAGAGCAAGAGAAAGCTGAACAGTTCAGCCAAAAATAAATAATCTCACAGAAAAAAAGTTGGGAGCTAAAATTAAAAATGTCTCTCTCTATGGCCTCTAGCCATGGTCACAACCTGGGCAGCTCCAACCAGCTCCAATTCCTGTGAGACTTGCATTGTGCCGCCGAGCAGAAAGGCAGGGGTTCATTAGGAGTGCGGTTTCTTCACTCACAAAACCAGAAGGGAGCATTTTTCTCCTCAAATTAATCCAATGCCGCAGGGAAAGGCTCTCAAAGTTGCACGGCACCATGTGCAGCACGGGGAATTCACAGTGGCACAATGGCACAGGACGATCCTCACCGAGCAGCAGCGCATGAAACCCCTCGGTGTCACTGCAGCTACTGGCAAAGGAGCAGCACAGAAACACAGGACCTGCGACGCTGCTGCTCTCCAAAGACTTTCTGCAAACTATTTTACCTACCATTCAGTCTCAAGAGTGAGAAGTTAGCGTTGCATTAAGTATTTAGCAGAGGACTGGAGCTTTTGGCTCCTCTGCAAACAAAGCTCTTAACCGAGACAGATTTAATCCTGAATCAAATTATCCTGGCCTCTTTCTGAGCCTGCACGCTCCTCTGCACATCAGGATGAAGCTCGCACAGCTGTGTCCAGCTGCAAGCCAGGTGCTGGCTCTCAGACCCCACCTGAATCCCACCGCACGGGGCAGCTGCTAACAGCTCAGGGTCTGACGGTGCCTGGCTTGAGAAAGCAATACGAGAGTTAGTCCGACAAGTCACAGCACGGGTCATAAGCCTTTTTTGTTAATAAGCAGTGGAAAGAAGAATCTGATTTGCAATAACATTTATTAATGATAAATGTACATATTTACAAAGAAAAATCTGAGAAAAAATACAAAGCCAAAAAAGTGTTCCAAAAGAGAGCATTGTCGTTAAAAAAGAAAGTATTTTTAGTCCCCACAAACTGATCCAACACAACTGTGTACCACTGCTAGAAGGTCACAAGGTGGCACAAACCAAGGCTCCTAGGACAGCCTTTACCCAAAGCCTGCAGTCCTTCCCTCCAGCTTTACAAACCAGGAGATGCTAGCAGGGACACCAGGAAAACACCACGAGCAGGGTCTCCCACATCACCAGCACTAGAGAGCATAGACCAAAATGCTTTGAAATCAATCACTAACTCTTCCTTGGGATAAGCTTTTCTGGGAAGCATCCTACCTCAGTCGGTTATGTCAGAACAGGTGTGATCAACTCATGACCACAAAAGAAAAAGAAAACCCAGTGAAACAGTGAGATAATCTCAGAGTGACAAATTCCCACCGCTGACACAGAGAAGCTTCACCTAAAACCTTCCTGAGGAGCCCTGAGGTGCAGACAGGGCAAGGCCAGTCCTGCAAACGAGGAATGCCAAGGAAACCCACCTCTCCTTATTTCAGGGCTAGACACAAATATTTAATTCTTCCTCTTTAGGGCCATCCCCAGTTACTGCACAAACTGTATGGGAGGAGAACTGGTCTTATGCTCAACTCCAAATCCTAACACAACCTTCCTGTAGAGACTCAGTTCATCTTTGATCAACCCACTGGGTTGAAAAGCAAAGCAGCACACGACAGGAGATGCAGACAATACCAGCTGTCTACCCTAATCTCTCTGTTATCTTCTAACAATGGAAAAGAAAAGGTGGATTTTGTTTTACAGTACTGCATGCCTCTTCAATACCACCAGCGAACATCCTATACAGAGCCCACTACCTAATGCAGCCTCAGAGTTGAAGCCAAGTTTGAAGCCATCGGTCAGGCTCAGGTGCACTTGCTGCTTCTAAATATTCACATCCACCATTTCTCAAAGCATGAAAGCCTAAGAAACCACTCTGCATTTTAGCTGGAGATCAGAAAAGCCGCTGTCAGGATAAGAAGATTCGGAATAGAAAGTAAGCGCAGAGCCAACCACAGGCTCCGCGATGGAAAAAGCTGAAGGGACTGAACCTCGGCTGGTCCCTTGCTCCAGCTGCTGGCTGGAATCCAGGTGGAAGCACCAAAGTGTCCCTGCAGCAGAGCAGTCAGACTGCAAAGCACTGGGGAACTCTAATTAACAGCAAACCGCTGGCAGTCTTCTAGTGGTTAAGCCACTGGCGTGGCAGAGTCACTGAGATGTCATTTCTGCAGCAGGTCACACTGAAGGATCAGGATTTCCCTTGAAGATCTGGATGAAGTTACATGCTGCAGCCATTTTCAGCTTCCCTTTGGAAGAAATGACCGAGTTGTGCAACAGGGTGGAACTGCAGCACGCACAGCCAGGGGGCTTTAATCCTACCACCATGAGCACTACACGGTGCTGCCAGGGGCTAGGGGGGCTGCCAGCACCTTGCAGCCTGTTTGTTCCTGAGGAAGAAGGGAGCAAAGTACACGTTAGTTCCTTTAGGAAAACCTGAGACCTCTGCCCTTGAACTAAGCCAGATCGTGTCAAGTCTGCACAACACCGAGCAACCTGAGTGGACATCAGGAAAAACCAGGGAAATTGGGAATCAACCAGCACGGCACAAACGTGCCCAAGATACCTAACGCACAACAACGAGACCCTAGGAAGGTTGCCATGGGCAAGATGACGTTTCTGTTCCTGATAAGCTACGATCTTTCCCTGCCATTAAGGATCATATCCACCTGAATGAATATAGATAACTGGCCTCTACACTGCCATAGAAATATAAAGAGTTTGTTCAGTTTCTTTATACTCTTCAGTGATAACTGCTTTATAAATTCCAAAAATGTTCCTGAGCATTCTCAGAATGTGAAGTTTAATTAATTTATTTTTTTTTTTGCTGACAACCAGCCTTATCTCAAAATTAAAGAAAGGAAAAGTGAGAGAGAGACCATGTTAATTAATTAAATAATTGTGTTGAAGTGACCAACAGAGCGCACCTCTCATCACTCTGTGATCAGATTATCTTGAGCAATGCTTATGTTCAAACATTGCTCTGGGCAAAGATTTTAGACTTTAGGTCCTTTGGAAATGGTAGAGAGCTGCAGAAACCAGGGCTTTGCAAAAGCCACTGTTATGGCTTCAAGGAATTTGTCATCGGTTGGTGCGCAGTAACCCAAAGAGTGCTCAATGCAGTAATCCTCAAACAGCACCGTGACAGCTAACCTGAGCAATGGCTTTTTAAAAGGTTCATGTTTAAGCTGTTCTTCTCCCTGAAATATAGACAGAAAAAGGAAAGAGAAGGATCTGAACATCCCCTGTCCCTTCCCTCCCCACGTCGTGCTGTGGAGGACAAATGGTCCCTGCTTTTCCTTATGTCTGCTCCAATTTTTGAAGGGTAAACTTTTTGGAAAGCTTCTTCCATCCTGCATCGTCTGCATTGCATGTGGCACCTCAGCATCCTTCTTTAGCTTTCCTACCTCTCCTCTCCAAGGCCCGCTTTCTCAAGATAATGTTCCTGAATCTCATCCACGGGCATCCCGAGCAGTGCTGGAACCCTGCATCGCACCGAGCGGCCACGGCTGCTGCACAGGCAGGAGGAGGCAGCTCTCCATCCAGCTGCACCACACCTGTAGCCATACAGCACTGAACAACCCATTTCCTTCTGCTATTTCTGCTGCTGAAAGAGGAAGACTGTGTATCAAAGGCAGTGTATTAAAAAGGGAAGAATACTTTCCGAGGAAAATCAGCATTCAGAGAAAACAAAGTCCTAAAGGCACAAACTGGTGAACTCATCAGAGCACGGTACGAGATCTGGGGACAGAGTGGTCGGATCAGAAAGATTCCTGGGAGATCAAAACGAAGGGTTCCACTTGCAACCTAAATTTCTGAGACAGAGTTTAGAGAGCCTCAGCCTACACGCTGAGAGTAAGAGACAGCTCAAATAGTCCGTGATATGCTAGGATCCTTCCGACCAGGCAGCACATGCCAAGTTGTGCACAAACCTTAATTGCCTTGCGTCTTTTTCCTGTAAGCATATTTGCTAGCTTCCTACAGTACACTGTTCACACAGATACAGACCTATAAAGGGTTATAAATACACATATTTATATATATTCACACTTTTTAGTCCCTGTAATAGAGTTCTACTCCTTTCTCTTCTATGCTGTTGGAGCAGCTGCCAACACTGCTGGCACTGGTGGCTGTTCTCAGAAGTAACTGCTTCTACACCAATACTCTAGAGAAAGCAACAGAAAGCACATTGCTACTGGAAGGAGAAGCGGCTGGCTCAGCTCAGCCCCATAATTGCTATATACAGAAAAGAAACCCCTTAGACACAAAGTCCCGTCTGCCCTCCAGCTCGCAAACCTCTTGTGCTCAGCCTGGCAGAGCAACTCCTCTCGCATCTTTCGCAGCTCGATCGCATTCACTATCAAGTTAACTTGGATAAACGAGAGCATTTTCCAGACATTTACATTTGTAGGCAATAAACAACAAGCAGCATGCAACGGTTTTGTTAAGGAAGTCAAAACAATTGATGGCTTGAACGTTAGAACCGTGTCCTGAGCACAATTGTCTTTTTACACGTTGGGGTGAACTAAACGGTGGGAAAGTCAACATGCTAACAAGGCGACGTGTAACAGGTTATTCCATTCCTGTGACCTAAGCAAACATGCTTCAGTTAGCTCACAACAAGTTAAAAAACACATCTGGAGTGCACCAAGACCACCAGGTTCAGAAAAATGATTAATCTATGTTTACAATAAGTAGTTCCTTCTAATGGATTTTCTCCTACAACGCGATGGATTTTCTTTGAAATGAGAACTCGGGTGCGAGAGGGAAGCTGATGCTTTGCAGAAGGCTTCCCACTGGGAAAATCAAAAAGTTGCCTGTCCCTGTCTATAAGTTAACACTAATAGCAGCACTGACAATCAACACTTTTTATTTAAATGCCAATCTCAGTTTCCTAGAAAAGGAGTGGTTATGGATTAGATTCAGCACATTGCTGTGAAGCCTCTTCAGGCTTTTGGATCACTATCAAATGTTCCTCTGCTTGTGAACAGCTCACGCTCAAAGCAACGAGCTTAAAAGAAGTCTTCAGCAATCACTACATTAAGTCAAGAAGGGCTGCAGAGGCAAACACCCCCTGCCATGGATTTATGTTCTCAGCCTGCCCTCTTACAGCTGAAGCCTCTGAAACTGGGGACGTGATTTAGAGAATTCGTTTTTGTGCGCAGAGCTCTAGGAAATGTCAAAATAGATCTGGCAATCCATTACCACTCCTGCCAGGCCTCGGATCACAGCTCCACAATAAAGACAGAGGGATTAACACTAGCGTTGCAGGGCGTCCCTCCCCGGGACAGCAAACTACGGAGATCAAAGACCAGGACAAGGAAGATGCAGCAGAGGCTACGGCCAAGAGATTCAGGAGCTTTGGTCTTGAGGTTTCAGTGTGACCCTGTTCCCACTCAGAGAAAGAGCAGCCACCAAATAGTCAGCGCTATCACCACAAGAAAAGACATCATAAAGGGAATACGCGGAGAAGGAAAAATACTAGAGTACAGCTGACACTTTTTGAGGGATTTCTGCTCTTCAGGAATTGGAATAGAAACCTTTGGAAGAGTTTCTTCACTTGCTTGCCGGGGAAAGGCTGTCTCAGTAGGTATCTCCTGCTTTTTTAGTTTGTCTTCATCCTGTACTAACAGAGGACGTTCCTGTGTCTGCTTTTGTGGTAGAAGATCAAGAAAGACAGAGAGAGATGAACAAAAATGACAGATGGAAAGTGCCCAACGTGACACTTGGAGGTGTGCAAAGTTTTCGGACAGTCTTCCTGTCAACGTGCTAATCGACTGCTCTCAAAAGCAGAGGTTTTATTTATTTATTTATTATTATTTAGAGCTCGAATCACCCTGCCACCCGAGCTGCAAAATATCATTCTCTTACAGAGCTCATGGATCCCTGCATCACGATCCACGTGTGTTTTGCAACTGCCCTCCAAGAAAAGCGCGTGGCTGAAGCCTACTGAAGGGTGTTTGGAATTGGAATGGTTCGGCAGAAAGGGAGCTTTGTGGCATTACCAAGAGAAATGGTGTAGTACAAAACGTGGTCTCTGACAACTTCCTATTCTACAGTGCCCTTAAAAAATAGCTTTTGTTAAATAACATTTAGACTTCAGTGCAGGTACAAAATTATCTTTTGAAAGTTCTGACAAGAGTATCAAAATCTCAATTTCTGAAAATTCTACTGGAACAAGTGAAAAACTTTTACATCTTAGAAATCCCGAGCGTGGAACAGGCAGGCTGCCAGCACGAGTGCTCCAAAGCCCTGAAATCTCGCTCTGCGTTTTAGCACTTTTGTTTCTGGAGCCTCGAGAATGTGAAAACCCAGAATGAATAAATCATCACACGGGATCATGCAAGGGCTCTAGCACTTTCGCTGGAGAAAGACAAGATTGTGGCAAGTGTTGCTGCGACCTGGCCAAGTGGCTCTCCAGCCCTTCAGGTCTGCAGCTGTGGTCAAACCCAAGTGCACCTAAGAAAGAAAGAACTTGGCTCTAAGCTCTCTCAGCTGAGCTAGCCTCCTCTGGTCAGTGCGGTATTTTGGGACTGGTTCTTTGCACACCCCTAAGTGCTGAGTATCAGGGAGAAAGTAGCTGGGAGACTGGGCAGCAAAAGAAAATATAAAATGCAAGAGTAACATGATCATTAAAACAAAAACGGAAAGAAAGACAACATAAAAAGAACAGGGTACAGTTAATCTTTCATAATTGCTTTTCTCTCCGAATACACGGTTACATCTTTCATGCAGCTTTTTTCCAACCAGCCATGCACCAAAGGAAGCAAATTGAAAGCTGCAAAAGCTGCAGCAGTGCAAAAAGTCCTCTCAAGTGTTAGGCTGTGAGTTATGAAACTACTCCATGTAGCCAAAAGAAAAATGTTATCCAGCAGCTGCTCTCGAGTTTTTGCTCGGTGCCATTGCAATAGCAAAAATCTGGTTCAGCAGCACATATCCGAACAGCAGCTTTACCTCAAGCCCACCAACCTGTCTCTCAGAAGATAGGACAGTGACTTTCTTGACCTGGACACACAAAGCGTGTAAGGTTCAGTTGTCTTGCAGTAAAACATACGAGAAGAGCAGAAAAGCAGCCCCTGGCAGAACACCCCTTCACCACCACAGCAGGGTTATGATACCACCATGAGCAGTAGAAACAGGATTGCTTTGCATTATTCACCAGCCCTAAACATCACACACTGATGTGCAGGTCACGTAAAAATTCCTTCCCGGTAGGTGTCATCTCAAAGATGCATTTCTGGAAGTTCACGGCATAATGTGTCCACCTCCATCGCAGAGATGAGGCTGCTTCAAAGGAGCATATTAAGAGGCAGAGTGAATTTCCAGAAATGCAAATCAAGGGCTGACCCCAATCTTCATGTCACTGTGGTGCACTGCAGCCTTCCAAGCCCACATCATCCAGTATTGTGCACAGCAGCCCCCTAAGACCTCACATGCCATCACCACGCACGGATTTCTCCTGAATAACCAAGAATTTCTTTCTCAAACTGCAGCTGCTGAGCTTGAGAGCCCCTGCTCTGTTCCACCTGCACTCCATAAAACGCTTGGTACAGCAGGCAGAGCTCTGTGTCGCTCTGCTGTGCCCTGCTTTGCCAATTCCTGCAGAAATTGCACTAAAAGGCAGCAACCAAAGGGTGAAGTTCATCCAGGTGCTATACAGGCTAATTCCAAGAATGACAACAAGTTAATTTGGCGGGTATGGGAGGGAAATTGTTTTGATAACAGGAAAAAAATCCCTACAATTTTCACAGCCTTTATGTTTTGAGGAGTCTGTAGTAAACTTGGCCACTAAAGCCCCTCGTATCCATTCTGATAACCCTCCATCCTCTGCAAGATTATTTCTGTTTAACAAGCGCCACCCTTGCAGTGGGATGAAGAGCACCTGGAAGCTTATCTGCAGAGCTGTGGGCAGGAAGGGGAGAAGCTAGGGTTAAAGCAGGAGAGATTCTGTGACTGCCTTTGCTGCAGTCAGGATTCAATTTTTCAGTTTTAATGAAAATCTCATTCATTATTTAAGGGACTGATTACCACTTTCACTCACAAGCTTCAAATCTGAGCCAGGAAGCGCCAGTATTAATATAAAGAGAGAAGCTGCCTATTATCAAAGAAGAAACAAGCTGGCAGACATCTCTGCTGCTCCATCTCCATTTCTTTGAAAAGTCTGGGTTTTTTTGGAGGAAATTAGTGAGGGGACTGTGAATGTATGTGGCTACTGACATACAGGCAGTGCTTCTGCAAGGAGAAAGCCTTCCATCGGGTAGGAACAGCCCTGCTCTCATCACAGCACAGCACCTGTGTGCACTCGCAGATCCCAGTGCAAGACTAAACCCAGTGACTGGATTAACTGGAGATTGACATTTGAAACTGATGGCATGCGAATGTTCCTGCACTGCATTACCTGCAATGTTCCCTTCAATTTAGGGCTTTGAGGGGTTGGGAAGCACCAGGAATAAGTCAAACCATGTGAAATATGCTATCAGCATGGATGACAGCAACGCTAGGAAAAGCATTATCGAAACCAGGTGAAGAATTCCCACGTTTTTATACAATTCACAAAAATAAATCACGTTTTACGATCCTAAAACTAAAGCAGTCATTCTCTCAGAGGCCATTAGGCATGGTAAAAGTCACCTCAGATGGAACCAAAGCTCCGGGGAGCTGAGGCTCGACCTGAGCTCGTGAGGCCGTCCCTGGATGCAGCACGTTAGGGCACGCAGCGAGCCTCCCCCCGCGCGGCCTCAGGGTACTCACTCCGTCCGCTCCCGTGGGAATCTGCCCGTTGACGTTCAGCGTTCGGAAGGGGGAGTGAGTGGACAAACGTTTGTCCCATTCACTCGGCCGAGGCTCCGGGACAGACTCCATGAAGTTCTTCTTCAACTCGCTGATGTTGGCGTGGTGCTTCTTGATTTCTTCCTGGGTCTTATCTAGATCCTAGTAGCGAAAGGACAGAATGAATGGGGAGGCACAGGGACAGGCACCTACAGTTGCCTACGCTGCCACATAGCAAAGCTGCACTCAGCAGAGATGTTGCCGACTTCCATCAATTGTGCTCACACTGTAAACACACCAAGGGAACGTCCTCTCTCCTTTCTCGTCTTGTAGGGAGCAAATCTGCAACCAGCACAGCGGGGTGTCTGCCAGGAGCGAGACTTGCCGTCACTTCAGCTCAAGCTACACCGAAACAGATGACAGCCGAGTTGTTAGCTCGTGGGATTTCGGCACGTGGGATTTACTGAATTGCCAGACTAAGTTTGTTTGGGTTCTTCAATTTCAGGCTTCTAAATTGGGTGGGTTTGCTTTCTTTTCCCTCTGCTAGCCTGACGTTTCAAGGGTACAAATGCAGTTAAAGTTAAGGAACTTTTTTCCAATTTCACTCATTCTCTTTGTATCTATTCTGTCATCTTATCAGACGTTATCTGTGGTCCCAGAACACCCCCATCACTTTATTTTTTTTCTCCTCTCATCTCCAGGAGCTATCATAAGAGCTTTAGACTTCAGAACTGAAGATGAGAGGGCAGACCTCTACAATTGAGCTGAGAATTTGCTTTATGTTTTTTATTTGTTTATCAGGAAACTCCTGCTGAAATTATTGATCTGGAAAGAGCCGGATTTCTACTCTGCGATGCCAGTTTACAGCATAAATGCACAGACTTCAAGGCAAGTCAGCTCAGTTCGACTGATGTGTTCAGAAATAGCCTTTCCTTGCAAGCAAAACAGTTGGTTTAAAACGAAGCTTTTGCATAAAATAGGCTTAAGCCAAACAACAACTTTTCTGGACAGTGCCAAAAAGCAGCAAGCCTCACTCATCAGAAAAGGGGAAAGTAAGGTCAGTAGAAGCATCACTGGCAGATTTCGCTCTTTTTATGCTTTTAGTTGTGACTCAGCCCATAGATTTTAGAAGATGGGAGAACAAGTGCTTCTGGAAGCAAATGCATCCCTAAAGGAAGCCCCCCTCCACCCCACCCCGATACCTGCATTCCTGCAGCGTACCCAGGACACGCCACCTTCAGTTTACGGGGTTATAGCCCCAACCGCCTCATTAACAACATTTGCTCTTTTTGGCACGGTGCTGGGGAAACAACAGCTTTGGCATCTGTCCCAGATAAAAGCACGAGGCAAGTGCTTGCTCATTAGAAGAAGCACGAATAGGTCTGCTGAGGACGCCGCGGTAAAGTCGGCCGCTGGGACCCCTGCGTGGGTCCAGGAGCCCTCCGGCTGCCCCTGGCTGAGAGAAGAGAGCCCCTCGCCTGCCTGCCACGAGCTGGTCCTGAGAGTCTGCAGAGAAGCTAAAGCCCCGGAGTGACACGTGAAGCCACAACCGGTCTCAAAAAGCATCTTAAGGAACAAGCTCTCGGAGCATTAAGCTCTCCCTCGTCTTTTTGCCTTTTCCTAAGACCACGGAGCGCGGGTTGCTGAGCACTGAGCGTTAAATGGCTTTCCATAAAACCAAGCAGCAGTGAGTGTGGAGTACTTCTCTGCAAGCAGTTGTGCTGGAAGTCACCCGATCTGCCAAACGCAGGGAGTAAAAAGGAGCAAAAGGGGGGAGGCGCCGGGGCCAGCCCTCTTCTAGGCGAGGGCAGGAGCACCTGCAACAGAACCGGGTGGAGGCGGGCGAGGGAGCAGAGCCCAGTGCCACACTGATAGGAAAAAGCCTTTTAGGAGCAACGTGTAGGTAAAAGCTCTGCGTGGAGGAGGGGAGGAGGAGCTGCTCGCATTGGCCTAAAGAAAGCGACAGGCACAGTCTTCGCAGCGCGCCGGCGGTGGCCGAACTCTGCCCGTCTGCTGACCGCTCGCTCGTGTCCGAAAGCTTAAATTGTAGCAGTCAAAAAAAAAAAAACCCCAAAGCTGCAAAACGTTTAAAATTCAGATTAGGAGAAGGCAGTTAGTACACTTCAACTTTCGAGAGATACCAACAGGGAAACCCTACCAGCTGCTGGTGCTGCAAGGTTGAGTAGAAACACGTAAGGCAGGAACAGAGAACCAGAAGCCACAAACGTCTTCTGTAACACGGTGTTGTAGGAAAATATATGATTGGCACTTTCTGTTCTGAGACTGTGCTTGGGTGGAACCAAGGGTGAAGGGCTCCCGGTGCCAAAGGGAACAGCTCTGCAGCCCCACATCGCCCCAAGCCACCAGGCCAGCCCCAGGGGCTCAGCACCGAGCCATTGCTGGGGATGCTGCAAGGCAAGAGGGAGGTCGCAGGAGGATCCCAGCGACTGTCCCACGTGGCCCCAGCTGGAAGATGGGCTGGTTCGTGCCTCTGCTTTAAGCAACGTGGCTGGCCCAGTGGCCTGAAGGCCATGGTGGTCACCGAAATTTAATTTATTTTTTTATAGACTGTCTTTGCTCGCAAGAAAAGCATTTATTTCAGGCTAGGAGAGACTTGGAGACGAGCACTCCCACCACAATTCGTGCCGACAGGAGCACCCAGCTCATCACCCACGGGTCTAAGAACAGAGCAGGCTGAGCACACGGCTCTGCCAATCATATATTTTGGGTAAGTATGAGAGAATGAAAGTCAGAAGAGGTAGAAGGAAGAATGCTTGTGCATTGTCATGTTTACTGTCAGCATGCAAAAGCGTACTTAAAAAAAAAAAAAGTCTTTCATGCAATGGCATGCAAAAACAAAGGCGGCAGCAGCAGAAGAGGAAGAAAAAGTTCAGCACAGAATGCAGAAGGTCTAGGCAAACGCAACTGAAAAAAGCTTCAAGTTCATACAAACCTCCAACATTAAATTGCTATGCCTGATATAAATGTTTTCACCATCTAGTCTCTTTGATCTTTTCTGTGAAAATGAAAGAAAAGGGGGAACAAAAAAAAGAAAAGCACAAAAAATTAAAATGTTGTTCTTGCGGGATTCACAAATTGGCAAATTAAAAAGTTAACTCAACGTTTGGAGCGCAGCGCTGTGCCGGTGTGGGATGGGCCACGGAGCCACAAGAACGCCTGCACCGAGTCACCACCAGGAAATGGAAGTTGGGGCTCATGAGAATGGGAAAATGCAATGGGTCCTTTAAAGAGACAGCTCCCAGTGTTTCATCGGCTTTTGCATTGCTTTAGACTGCTCTCCACAAAGAGACAGCTCACTGTGCTGCTGTGGAAGCCTTGCACGAAGTCGTAACTTCATATTCCTGATAGTGATGCATGCCCGCCACAGGGTACTAGGCTGGTTTGGTGCTCTACGTGCAATTTTTACACGGTCTCAATGTGCATAGTAACTATACTTAAAACACCTTTCCCATCTTGAATTTTTCCCCTATTACTCAATCAGTACAAAAAAAGTATTAATTTATTTTTTTTTTGCATTTCCGGGAATGCACACTGAACAGTTTTCTTTGGTTTCTAACTAAATTTGTTCCAGAGAAGCAAAGATAAATTTTACAGGTCATATAGGTTTATAGGTATATGTTTCTCTCTAACATTCAACATGCAAATTTTAGCAATCAGACTGTCTATGGGAAAAAGCCGTTCACTTTGAAATCAAGTATTTGATAGTTGCAGTTTAAAAACAACAAAAACCAAAAACCCAACCCAAAGCACATGAAGAAATTGGAGCACTGTCTTTTTAAATCGGTTACATATGCATGAATGATATGGCAAATTTGTTTGGTGAAAGTGGAAAATGGCTAACCTTCCTCATTCTTATCAGTTCTTCCTCTTTTTCTGCAGGCTGCTGCTGTGTGGCAGTGATAAAAAACAAAAAAAAAAACAAAAATTGTTGGTTCATTTAACCATGTTGAACCTTCAAAAATGTGAGCAACCTAACTGAATTATCGGCACAAACCTGGGGCTGGTCACCATTCGTGGTGGGTACTGTGACCTCAATGTGCGTTTTCCTCACCTACATTTAAGAAATAAATTGGTAAAAACATTTCTTGTTAGTAGACTTTTTTTTTTTTTTTTTCAAGAGACAATTTAGTTTCAAAACACAGCTGCATCAGGTTGGTTTTGAGATGCTGGGTGAACATGCAAAAACCAACATGCAGCCTGCCAGAAGGAGTTAATAACACCGCAGCTCTCCGTCAGTCTGTTAGTCCAACAGCACAGTCGAAACAATTCTTTCAGCTTGAGAAGTATTTGCATTTGCAGCTAGTGCTCTCTAGTGCTCCTGAAGGCTGGCTTCCCACTTGCGTTAGATTTGTCAGGCGATGTTTTAAAACCTCATTTGCAGCTGGATCTCCCAGGGAGATCGGTACCAAAAGCAACTTGTTCAGATCAACGCAGAACTTCCCAAAACCAGCAAATGAGACGTTACGCACGGATACTGTGATACGGTCACACAGTCAGTAAGAAGAGACCTATCTTTAAAATGAACCCAGCAGCACAAATTTAGTTCTTTACTGACCGTGAGTAGAGAGCCCAGATTGTTTTAACATTTCAAGGGATGTGTTTTAGGGAAACTGGATTGCCAAATACTCTGAAGGTGAAAGCATCGGGGCGTGTTAAAAGAAGTGATACAGCTACATTTGAGAAACAGGGTAAATTTGGCACGTTCAAATCCACAACTTCCCCCCACATCTACATTTAAAGGAAAAAAAAAACAACACACAATTTAAGCATTTAAGAAAAAAGAAACCCACAAACCTGTAATAAGGGAAACGGGATGAATAAAACGTACTTATTCTCAGCTTAATGCTAGGGAGGGTCAGCAGCCGTGCACGAACAGGGATACTCAAAGCAATGTCCTGAAGATCTCCTTTAGCATTTTTATTTAGAAATAACTGGCCATACAGACCAAGAAATTTTTTTAAAGCAGCTGTCCTTTCTTCACCTCCACTTCCCAGCCCTACCTGACAGCGATCTCCCAGGGAGCATGGCACACAAGACCATACATCTAATGGCTTTTATGCATACAAGACCATATGCAGAACATGTCACAGGAAAAATGTGGCTCCAGTAATGCAGAGAACAACTGAACTTCAGGGTAATGTGGAAATTGTAACTCAAGGCATGCACCTCAGCTGCAACACTGAAAGCTTCCAGTCAATAACATTTGCAGAATATTAAGGACACTGTAATATGAACAATTTTTTTTATAACTCATTTTGACTTAATACCAATAGACAATATCAGTATCACATCAACACCAGCAGAGGTCTCAGACATCTGTGGAAAGCGTGAGCATTCCTTTAAAAAATTCATTTAAATAACTCCCCTTCGAGGTCTGAACAGCACCGTTAGCAATGGAAGTTTCTGCCTGGTTTTCAGAAACATCCAGGGAAAGCATATTAATTTAAAAAAATTAAATGTTTAGACGCTTGGCTGCAGACCTGGTCTGTGTCAGTGCTTTCACTGGAATCCCTCCTGCTGTCATACCAGCAAACAGCAGACAGCTTAGCAAAGGGTGAGCCCCAAAAATCAAGTACCATGAACTCAAATATCAATGTGTGCAATTCTTGCCCATTTTCTAAGTGATGTATCAGCAAGATGGGTTTAGGCTGGAACTACCAAAGGCAGAACCACCCTGCCTTCACGTGGACATCTTTCTCTTTGTATCCTGAGGGGCAGGGCTGGGAATTCCCTCGGCCCCATGTCCCCGTACCTCCCTCCCATCCACTGCCTGGGTGAGGAATCCCTTTTCTCATCACAGAGGAAGGGAAGGTGCCCAGAGCTGCTGCTCGGGCTGGTTTTGAGCTGCGGCTCCAGCCTGGCACCAGCCTCTTCCAAAGAGAGCCCAGACTGCCATACCTTGGATGCATCAGCTGGCTCTGCCTTGGCTCTCTCTGGTGGGATCTCCTCACGCTTGGTCTCAGCTTTCACTGCTTCCTTTTCTGCTTTGGACACAGCGATGGCTTCCTTCGCATCGGGCTTAGCTGGGACAGCTTCAGCGAGGTGGCTCTGGGCGATGGCCGGGGCAGAGGTGGGCCGGGGGCTCCTCTCAGGTGTTATCACTGCCACTGCTGAGGGGGGGAGAGAGACAGCAACAAGGTTCAGAGCGGGCAAAGCTCCGGGCAAAGTCTTCCCAAATTACAGTGCCGTAGTTTCAAGAGGAAGGGAGGAGGGAGAAGAGGGGAAAGGGGGAAAAAGAAAGAAGATGTTGAGCAAAGCAGCTTGTGCGTTTAGTATGGGAAAGTTGAGATTATTTTCCTTATGGTTGAAATAAAATAAAATAAAACCCCACACGAGATGGTTTACAAAAAGCAAGCTTGCACTCTGCAGAGAAGCCACGCCAGGAAGGCTAATCTATTTTTGACGTTGTGCCATTGATTCCTGGGTCTTTCAGACACAATCGGAACCCAAGTCCATTACGATGCAACCTTCAAAATAGAAACACTTAAGAGCTGTGGTGAATTCCTGACCTCCTTTGGATGTCCTCAACCAGAAACGGATGGTTTCTAGAAGAGCAACACCGTTTTTTGTCACATTTCCCCAAACTTTTCAGCAATCCAAAGAAGAAACTACTACAACGAACACTACAAGCATTTCTCTATAAAACTTTACAGCAACGTCCAGGTGGCCTTCAAAGCAGACTCACGCTGTGGTCTGAGATGGGTAACTCCTGCTGCAGCACAAGATACCACCCTGAAAAGATATCCATTATCTCCAAATCGGTGAAAATGCAGAATTAACAACATGCTTCAAAGAAATCGTCTTTCAAGAGGATGACTGTCTTAAACAAGAGCACCAGGTATGCACAAAATCATCTGCCTCCTTCTTTCCCTGAGTTCTGACTTCCAGACACGCTCCTGATCCCTGAGAGCTGACACTTCCAGCAATACTCAAGCTAATCCTAGCCAACAAAGCCAGCCTGCAAGTAATTCGTGGTGCTTATCTATAGACACGATAAAGTATTTAGCTCTCCTGATGCTGCTTTTTGGGCCATTCCGCTAAAAATATACCTAGTCATATTTACAGAGTCATAGTTCATAAAGGAAAAGGCACACTGTGTGAATTACCACAGCCAGTACTAGGTTACTAGTGTCCATCCAGCTAGTCAACGACACCATAAAATTGGGCATTAAAAAAGAAATTATAATTTTAAGTTAGACCAAAACTCCACTTTTAAAACAAGCTCCTCGACACCAGGTCTTCCTGCAATCCACACTAGAAGCCCAAACCATCACCACTCCCTGCATCCTCTCTGCCATTCTTCAGCACGGCAGCTCATTTCTGTGCACCAGGTATTTTGTTATCCCTTCACAAAGGCAAACAGCCCAACATCTTGGTGTTATTTATGCCCCAGAAGTGGTGACAGCTGCCGGAGAGGTTGTACACAAGGGCTGTGAGATGGCAGCCGGTCAGGCTTAGATGACACACGAACCATGCTGTGGGAACAGCCGTCGTGGTGGTACCCGGCTCCTGCAGGACCTGCTCTAATTCTCCCATCACCACCAATTTTTCTTCCTCTTCTTCAACTGGGCTTATCTCAACATTGCCAAGAACATGTTTGGCTAAAAATGTTGTGTGTGTGTTAAAATGGCACCTTGAAGACCATACAGGAAGGGAAATAAAGCCACCAGTAAATCTGCAAGGTCACCTCTTTAGGGACTTGTGCTTCTTTCACAGTGCTTCAGAGCATCGAGACATGGCAAAAATGGTAAAAGGCACCCAGCTTTTCCTTTGCCATTCAGCGATGAGCTGTGTTCTGGCCAGAACTGCGTTACTCTGGTTAGGTTTACTTGATTACCTACCTCTAGCTCTTCTGATATGCTGCTCTGGATTTAAACACAGTACAATGCACTACTCCAAAGTACACGACTTAAAATAGCGATCTTTAACATCCTGGTCAAGAAAATGGGAAGAAAAGTATCAAGAGGAGGAAAAAGGGTGAAGGAGGTGAGTCAGAAGAAGGGGTGGCTGCAGTAGGAGACTCTCAGAGGTGCTCAGGTTCGGGGCTAACACAATCGCTGCTGTGTGCTCTGCTGCAGGAGGTACCAAGTGCAAGGAGTGGGTCAGTGTTTGCCGTAACATTCACAAAACCGGGTGAAGTTCGTGGTTACCCCCTCCACACCTTCAGTCTCCTCTTTCTGTAACAACCGACCTTGCTTTGAGTTATGACCGGGGTGTAGCTGCGAAGCTGCTGAAAGAAAACCCAGCTGGGGAGGAGCGGCCCCCACAGCCTGATTTTTAGGGACAGCGACCCAGGAGTGTTAGAAGGCCACCACGCATTAAGCTGCCGTTAATTCCAGCACACAGCCAAGCCACCGCACGACACTCCACTCGCGTTTCACACAGAGGCAAACCCTGGTAGGAAACACTCCAGGGTTCCAGCAGCAGGGCCCAGCACACCTGCAAAGCCAGGCTGCGATTTTACTGGCGTTAACACCACTGCAAACAGCACAGCCTCTGTCCTACAGCACTTCAACCACTTCAACCCCGCAGGATGCAGCACAGGCGGCTGACACCGCGCTGCTGCGGCTGTACCTGACCGCTTCTGCAACGGTTCTGGCGGCTTTGGCTTGGCAACGGGAACCTGAGCCACCTCTACCTTCTCCTCCTCCTCCTCTTCCTCCTCTGCAATGGGTTTCATTTCAAAATTTTCAAGCATGTGCTTGGCTAGAAAGAGTTTTGCATGCATTAGTGAAGCATCTGGAGACCGGCACGGACACACAGCAGGAGACAGGGAGCGGAGATTCCTCGCCCAGGCAGCGTCTGAGAACAGCAACAAGTTTCTATACCAGGTTGATTAGTAATAATTCTCCACAGTGCAACTGGCTGTCAGTCCTTCTGGCACTGCCAGTCCCAGCAGTGGATTAGGTGAGAGTTAAAAGCAACGTGAACAAGCTTTGTGAGCTTCTTTCCTAGGCAGGGACAGAGCTGAGCTCTAGGGGGACAGGAAAACTGGTCTCGAGCACCTCAACTCGCTCCCAGCTCTCAAATCTGAAAATTAAGAACGTGCAGCCATCTGTCCTGGGGTCTTAACTTTCCATCTTCTGCTTTTACAGCAACAGGCTTTCACTGCCAGGCTATGCTGACTAGTAGGAATAGAGAGGGAGACAGAGGTAGAGGAGTCAGCCACGTCACTCAAGGAAACCTTGATCTAGATTTCAGACCAGAAAAGCAGCAATGTCACAAGCACACTGTAAAACCTTCAAGGTAGAAGAAGGGAAGCAGAAAAACACACAATGCATTTGCATATGAATTATCTCCAGTCCTAACGCACCACAGGCATTCCCTATTTAAGTGAGGAAGAAAGTAAATATTTGACACCACGACTGCTGATACACTCATTAATATTCAAATATACTGTTGTACCTACACACCTCTGTTTAGAGGGCATTAATATTTATTAATAATTCCTATCTTAAGAGAAATCTAGGCTCCATGTAGCAAAATGGAAGGCATTTCTCAAAACCACCAACAGAAACCAAAATAGGCTTAAAAATTGCAAGCAGTTCCAGGGATGAAGTCTTTCAGAAGCTTTACAAGAAGTTTCAGGATCACAGGTAAAAAAATTTGAAGTTTTTTAATCCACATTTGTAAAACCACCAAAATTTACTAAGGAGACAGGTCTTAAGTGCCAGTACATCCTAAACATTCCCCCACCTCCCCAAATTGCTGTCTAGCCAGGTGCAAGGCAGAAATTTAACAAGTCTCCCAGAGCTGCCCATCCTCTGGCTGCGAAACTCTTCTTGCAAAGAAACGAAAAAGAAAGCCGCCAGGTTTGGTGAAACTTTTCAGAGTTGTCAGGAACAAGCATGTAAAGGCGTCTCAGTGGGGAAAGGATAGGAAAGGCGCTGCGGAGAGTTGTAGCCACCACCGCTATACCTGGCTTCTCTCGGAACTGATCCGCGGGTTTTGGTTCGGGAACCTCAACCACCACCACCTCCTCCTGCTTCTCTTCCTCTACGGCTCTGAACTCAACTTTTTGAGTCGCACGTTTAGCTGAAGAAATGGCGCACATGTTAACAACTGCCCACACAGCAGATGGAGAAAGGCTGCAGACTTCAACCCGGACAGAAGCGTTACATTCCCAGGCTGCTCTTTCCATGCTCTGACATTCAGGCACGGGATTGCAGCCCCGGGCCCTGATTTTACAAGCACCCCACGACCCAGCTCACGGGCAACCAACTCACGCACCCCCCCTTTCACACCTCACCTCCTCTAGTCTGCTGCTACCGTTTAGAAATGTCAGGGAAGAGCACACCTAATTGATGTGCCACCAGCTCCAATATTAGCATCCCTTTAACAGACACCAACAAAGTTTCAAACAGGAGTGGCAAAACTCTCCCCCTTGAGGAAAACAATGTAATTTAAGAAGCTACATTAAACAAACATCCTGGTATAGGTTAATTCCTGATTTGCTAAGAGGAAAACATGCTGAGGTTGAATGAGGAAATACCAGAACTTTGCAATAAACCTTCAACACCCACCTACATCCATGCACCATTTTTGTCAGCCACTTCTTGGTGGTACGATTTGGTTTATCTTTTATAGCCAGGTATTAAAGTGAAAAGTTTATCTTTTATATCCAGGTATTAAAGTGAGAAGTTATACTTTTGTTTTCTTTTTTAAATAAAGAATGCAATCTAGTAGTATTTAAGTAGTACTTAAAAATTTTCAAAGCAGTCAAAACTCTAAATCCACTAAATCACCTTTCACCTCTCATCAAAGCAAGAGTCAGACACACAGCAAGTGAGCAGCATCGTGCTGGATCCAGCCAGGACGCTGCTGGAAAGCGACGAAGCGCCAGGCACCAACCTCCGTCGAGGCTCCTGGAGGCCCGCTTGCTCGCTGTCCTCTCAAACTGGGGCGCGGGTCTGTCGATCATGGCACTCGCCTGCCTGGTCTGCGCCTGCGTCCGGCCGCTGTAGCGAAACTTGGAGCCCAGCGCCAGGAACCTGCTCTTGGGGATGGCCTCGGTGGAAGTCAGCCTGAAAACCACACACGCACGTTTTAAAAGCATGCCTCTAGATCTAGGAAGCAGCATGTCAAGGGAAATTAAAAGACATTTGTATTATTTTAATTTTAAAGCAGTGTCTGCATATGCTCAATTAACAAAACAACACGTACCAACAATAATCACCACCTCTACATAAAACAGAAGACCTCATGTGGAAGCTGCCTAGAAATTTACTGCAACAAACAATTTCCCTGCAATTATTTCACTCTAGTTGTTGCTGAACCCTAAGGAACACTGAATGAGTGTTCATTTTCCGCTTTCACCTACAGCATTAGTTAGTCGACACTGACAAAGACAAGCCTGTGGCTTAGAAAACTCACCTGAAAAACGTGTGATGCTCAACACAAACTTTCCACAGCTTCTTTGCTGCCCGGTAACTCGGTAACTTGAATCCAATTGTACTTTCGTACTGTTCTTGCTGCAGGAAACACAAGTTATTTAGGTTTAGCAAGAAGTAGATGTGGCAAGAAGCCCGGTCCCGAGCCCATTGACCTGCCCTGCCTGCAGCTCTTGCCCAAGAGCACTGCGCTGGATGTGTATTTGCTTCCTTGTTGTTGTTGTTTTAAGTGAAAGCAAGACAAAAAGCCTTTGAATTGCCATGTTTCCAAAAAAGGAGGAAGTCCTCTATCAATTTCAGCTGGGAACTGCTTTCAGCCTGGATGTGGGAATACCACGCTGTGCCAGGAGGTGGTGCTGGATGACACCTTAAAGCTTCCACCGTTTCTTTTAGCACTTCAGCAAAGTTGCACTCGACTTGAAGAGCAGAACTTGCCACCAAGTCAAGAACAGAAACACGGGAGAGGGTAAAATGCCCACTCAGCAGAAAGCTTGCTACCTTCCAGTTTGTTTAGTTGGTGATAATCAGAAGGCTGTTGAACAAAACAACCCAAGGAAGTCACAACGTACCTCCCCTGGCCGAATCTTAATAAAGAAGCTGCTGCGTTTGTAGGAAATCTTCAGGACTTTGGGCCAAGGAAAGCGGTTGATTCTCAGCTTATCTTTGTAAACAAGAAGGCCACTGGAACAGACTCCCAGAGTTATATCCACTCCTTCCAAGTCCTGAGAAAGAAAGGGAAGATTTAAGTGGAGACTGGCATTAGGGTTACAAGTTTCAGGTCAATGTCTGTCCTCCAAATTACTTCAAATTATTTTGTCTTTCCATGAAGCTCTTAATTCATCCCCCCATCTCCCAGACTCCCATTTTCAGCTCCTTATGCAGCCAGGGCCAGACTTCCTTCACATTTCTTGCAGTCTCCTCCCTTCTGTGATGCTGTTTGCTCAAGGGGCTGTGCCTGGAGCCTACCCTCCACGTCCCTGAGAGCAGTGCCTCACCTCACAGGGAGTGGCTCACCTCGCAGGCTCCTCAGAGCGAGGAGCCGTGTACATCAGCAGCTTTGTAAAGCTTCCTATAATATTTAAATAATGAGCAATCAGGAAGAATCACTTCTCTTACAATGCTTGCAACAATGCTTGGAGCATTTCTTTTCCGCATCTATGCTTTTGTAACAGTAGCCAGCTTAATTCCTATATCCTTCAAAGGGGGCTTCCTGAAATAGGTAAACTTGCTCCTAACAAGGGAAGAACGGTCAATTTACAACATCTACAGTTGGTGCACACACATTGATTCTCACCTTGGCTTGGTGAAGGTCAACTCCGTACATGGACAGCTTTTTTGCATTCTCAAGAAATTCCAGATCTGCTTGGGCTGGAGTCATGGATCTGGGGAAAGAGAGGAAGGGCTTGGTATTCTCATACATGGAGAGTTAAGAGGGGACGCATCAGACTTCACAGAACCATTTACTCGTTAGATCTTTTGCTTTGAACACAAACAAATCTGTGCCCAGATGATTAATTATTAAGTTACTCAGAATGCACAAATTTGTGCTTTGAGACATCCTCATGAACACATGCACCATATTTCCGCGGAACACTACAGACACCAGCCTTGAAAGCAAGCTCTGTGGCAAGGAAGCGCAGGGTACAAAACCTGATGCTGTGGAAGAAACACCAATTAAGCTGAAGGCAAGGGGTGACACGCAGTGTGCACCTAGAAATACCGCCTTGGGACCTTCCCAAACCCAGCTATTGTTCTCCAAAGGAAAGGCAAGGGCAGCTGAAATCACTTAGCAGAGATTCCTGCTGGGGCAGACTAGATGAATGAGCCGTTTTCTGGGAACAGATGGTACCCTGTCTGCAGGAGAGGCAACACATCAGAACTTCCCTTAAGAGAAACATCCTGATAATGGAGGCTATTATCGGTGTTATTGAAGCGCCCTTGTTAATAAGTTTCTGTTGTGCAAGGTGCCTCCAACAGCTCTGCTGGGGGAGTATTCAGTTGCATACATTTCATTTTCTTCGCGGCTTTGATGTCTTTCTTACCGAACACCCGCATACATCTCGTGGGCAATGCAAATAGAGGTATTTAGTGGTGCTGGACAATGAGCACAGTGAGGACAGTGCCCTGTGCAGGACCTGGGAGCAGTGACCATCTCCAGCACACGCTTTGTGCTTTGCAAATAAAGCAGCAAGAGACAGAGCATAGCTCAGCAGGTAGGTTTTCCACTGGAAACCCTCTGACAGTTTAACGATAGAATATGGACGAGAAATGAAGTGGGGACAGATTATAACCTTCCTCCTGCACACACAAGTTCATTAAATAAACCTACATCCCATACTGTGAAGCAGCCTTGTAATGCAGCCATGAATAATTCAGCAATGCGATCTGCCACTTCCAGGACAGCTGACGGCCTTTGACTTCAAGTCATGAAGCCTGTCAGTGGCCCAGTACTTATTTTCCCTCATTTCCTCGCCTCTCAGTGCAAATGGAGGGGAATCAATTTAGAGTATCGATTTGCGGGGTTGAGTGAGGTGTTAATTGTAGCTTTGGTAACAGCCAGGGCCTCTGTCCACCCTCTAGTGCTGCACTTAGGTTATTAGCTTCCATGTGCCTGCGAGAAGGTCTCTGCTCTGCTCTGCTCTTGTTATTAGTGTCACAGCCAGCAGCTTTCTGCAGGTCAAGGGGCTCCACAAGGCCTTAGTATCTGGGAGCAGTTTTATGGGCTTTTTTCCCCCAAAGCCCAGATGGACTGATCTGAACTGTGAACTGTGAATTGTGCAGAAGCTGCTTGCGGGCCACGGATGCTCCCCATGTCACTAAGCTCTGCGGAGCTTCTGCAATCAGAGCACTCAAGAGCATCTAGAAAAACAAGCTCAAAATAAGATGAGGAAGAGGTTCTGCTTTTATGACTCTCAAATCTCATATCAGAAGGACTCCCAGGAGTCTTCTAACCTCACCAGGCCAAGACACATCTGCCCAGGTCACTGCCGCACTCAGAAACATGAGGAGGACAGCCTGACTGCAGCTTCATACCTCGAGCATTATCTGGAATATTTCCACATTATAACACGCTACTTAATGAGGAGCAGAAAACCCCAAACATGCTGCAGGCTACACAAAGAGACAGGATCTGTTCCAACCAGATTACAATCCAAAAATTACATAAATCTAAGAGCAAATATATGAAAAGACAAAGAACAAGGTTAAAAGAAGCAAACTTGAATTTTCACGTGAAGTAAAACCCATTTTCATGGATACTGTTGGGAAGGAGCTCCCACATGGGGCACCTGTTAAAAAACAAAACTAAACTAAAAGCATAGTTTTTTCTTCAAGCAGGAAGAAAGAATTCCATATACTGGAAGGATTCTGTTATAACTCTAAACTATGAAATCTTTTTAGATTAGCTGATTTTCTCAGTAGCTGAAAATTCACACTTTACTGCTAAAGCTGCTGCCATAAAAACTGGTGCAGCATAAAACCAAATCCATACAACAGAGGTGGGAAAAATACGAGAAAGCCCCATTATTCCACCTGCTGCCTTCATGCTGCTGTGCACAAACGAATTCTCCAGCCATTGTACCTCACCTGTATGTTTTATGAAGTTCCATAACCTTCTCTTCAAGCTCTTTAGTCTGGTTTGGGGCCAATTTAAATTCACTGATATAATCTGCGCTGTGTAGATCAGGGTCATAGTCTCCCAATTCGGACTGCACTGTGTACGAGCCCAGCAGAGCCAAAGTCGCAAAGGAACAAGGCAGCCGCCCCGTAACAATGTCTTGTCGAAGCTGAAGACACAAGTAATACCTATGGGGAATAAAAATGAAAAAAGCTCTTTATAGAGAACACAGTGACCGTAAGAAACTTGTTCCCAAGCACTGAACATCATCTTTTTTATACTGCTGATGAATGAAGCATGATGTTTGTCTCTAACATGTATTTTTAATTATGGAGCAACATTCAACACAGTCAAGAGCATGGAGGACAGAAGGACCTAAGGTCACCTCCACTCTGGAAAAGAAGCAGAGGACACTTACTATCAGAAGAAATTATTTTAAAACAGAAGTGTACTTTTCTATTCAAATATACACGTGCCAGGATTATCAATGACACTGCTTTATGCAGGTGGACTTCAGTGAAGAGAAGGAGCATCCCCACACACAGCCACTAAAACCAAACAACAATAACCCCTCCAAACAGTTTCTCAAGAAATTGATCATCTTGTTGAAGGATGGAATAACACTTTCATATTAACAATTTCCACTCAATCTTCCAGTTCCTGTGGTTTCCCAAAAGTGGTTACAGCTTTGCTCAGTAAGCTCACTGTCTGGTAGCACAAGTAGCAGGGAACTCACCTCGTTATATCCTCTGTCAGTTGTGCAGGATCTGGTGGGTAAAACTTGACATTGAAGGTGAAATCCCAGGGGCCTCCTGAAATTACAAAGAAAAGTTGGAGAAAAACAAGCCCACCAGAACAGCTTCACAATAGCCAGCTCTCAGATGCTAATACTGATTTTAAATGCTGCTCACTCACACAGCTTGCTGCTGCATAAGCAGGCAGTGTAAGACATGATTTCATTTACAAGAGCTAGGAAACACGCACAAACAAACAAAGCAGGGCAGACAAGTACACGTGAAAGATGTCACAACTTGTGGAAAAAGAAATAAATCCATTGCTCAGAGGCTAACTTACTCAAATGTTTTTTCACTGATTAAAAGAAAAGATTCACGCAGAGAGGTCGGACGTGTGCCATAGGTTAATGAATTGGTATTTTATCACTTGACCCAATTTTCAAATTTCTCGTAAGGAACAGATGTGCTAATCCACTCAACAGCCTAATGCGCTGTGGTCGTGTGGTTGGACCACAGCTGAACCTCAGCACCATGCACGCATCGGTCTCTGGAAGAAACAGTGAGCGCTGCGACAGGAAGAGCTTGACAAGTCGAGACCTAAATACTCCAATAAAGCTTGCTGCAAGCCTCGTACAGCAATGCTGCACACGTTAAATGGGGCGAGGGCTCCCTTAATTATATCTACAATAGACATTATTTGTGGTATGGTTAGCCTCTGTCTAGCTAAATAACACACTGCACGACTTACTTGTGTACACGGTCACACATACCTAAAATGCAGCTCTCCATCACCCCTCCCAGCAACCACACGAGTGCAGCTTTGGGACTGATATTTAACAGTGTGCATGTAAATCGCATGCTGCTGTAGGAACGGCCGACTGAGAACTGCTTGCCTGTGGTGGAAAAGCCCCCTGCCTCCTCTTTTAAGCAGGACAGTAAAGCTACCAATTTTTTTTTTTTTTTTTTTTTTTATCTTTCTTGAGAGTTAATCCTTAACTCTTTTTGAAGAGTTCAAGCCAAGGCTCCCTCTCTTCCTCAAAAAGAGTAATCATGTTTAGCCACAGAAATCGTCCTGGCAGACCCGTTAAGCACTCCAGAACTAATTTTCAGCCGCAGCTCTCCCCTGCTGTGCCCTTTAGCAGTGCAGCTCAAAATATTTATTTCAGAAGACAAGATACCCTTGCTGTTAACTTGCTAGGAGATTTACCAAAATCGCAACCCCACGATTCATGGATCTATCTCTTAGGCAACACCGCAAACGGCACTGAACACAGGGCACCTTGCTTTCGTTACACAGAGTTCAACACAAGTTATTTCAAGAAGACAGCTCAGGCAGCAGAGTTTTCCTGTGCAATTCAAGGGAGACACAGAGACTGGCTCCCTGTGCACGTACACCAACACGGCTTCTTCAAGCAAACTCCAATAAGGTGCCACTTAAAGCACGTCAGAGGGACGGATCGTACAGCAGGTTGGTTGTTACCCATATTCGCTGAATTTTACCTGCACTGCACTGCAAGGCAGGAGCAGCTCGTGCCCTTTACACACATCCTGTTATTGACTCAAAGAGAAGCTGATAAAAGCAGGAGCTTTTCCTACTCCACAGCCCTGCAGCATTTCCCCCCCCCAGGCAGTGCTGACACGCCTCGTCCTGCGCCCCCACCACGCGTACAGAGAGCAGTGCTTTACTTGTGAGCCTGTCAGACCTCAGGCTTGTTCCTGAAACAAAACAAAAGCCTCTAGAGTTTATTTAACTCTGACACTGCCCTTGTCTTGAACTGATTCAGTGCTAGCAGAACTTAAAATACTCCAGAGAGCATCTGGCATTTGTCCTGATGCTATTCGAGCCCTTTGTTTATCATTCCAGTACCCCGATTTGGGCTCTGAAACAGCCTCGGAGTCCACAAAACCTTGCTCCAGCATGCAGCTTTGCTCAGGCTCTCCCCAGCTCCTTTTGGCTTTAAATGGTGCCCACTGACATCTGCTTTCCCATCCTATTTCAGTGCTGCATGGTAGTGAGGACAGCGTGGATTTGCACAGGACAAACACATCCCTGGCTATGTTTTTGCAAGGAAACGACACTTTTCCTTAATTCTAGAGCATCGCCACATACTGAAGAAGAAGGGAAAGGAAGCACAGACTGCTTGAACTTGAGCTGATCCCTGCCAGACACCCTGACTTGAACTCTCACCGATCCCTGGGCACTCAGGACTGCACCCAGAACCACACACACTCAGGGAAGGGAGAGAAGCCACACACACCCACATGATAAATTTGATCTACTTACCATGAACCTGTTTTTTTATTTCTTTGGCAGGATCCAGCCATGTCTGTAAGAGGATAAAAACATTCACAGTTTAACAGACGTTACAGAAACACCACAGCAAACTGCAACTCGCTAAAAATACAGCAAGGCGACAACGTTTGACATAAAGGCAGCCATGGAAACGGAAGATATACAGCATTTTCTAAAACTTTTACTCCAGTCTGCAGTCCCTGTGTGTATTTCCAATCCCTCACATACGAAGTACTCATAGGAGAGGAACAAGAAACATGGGTCCAATCTGAAGCTGTCCTCTCCATCGAGGTGACTCTGTTAATTCAGAGGCTCAGCACACGCAGCTGATGAGCATCCCACACCACACGGATGCTCTTTACAGAAAAGGATTTAAGTGAAGGAATTTATGGCGGCTCCTAACAACAAAGCAACAGCATCCAAGGGAACTCTGCCCAGCATATTCTGCACTGGCAGACCCTACTTTTACTAATATTGCAGCATAAAACATACCAGCAGGCAAGGTCTCAGCCACATCCAGCCAAGAGGGGCACTTGTGCAACACATTTTTTCTCAGAGACCTTTAAAACCAGACAAATTGGACACATGCATTCATTTTAGGCACCCTATCCGCATACTTGCCCTACTCAGAACAAAGGTCGCCAAGACTTTCCATTATTAGCTATGTTCTTTAACAACCTAATTGCTGAAACAGGAGTGAAAACATCCAGCAGCTGGGGAGCGTGACATAAACTTAGTCTCTTTTAAGTATGACTCAAGTTGCTAGTAATTATCTCAGCTACAAATTTAGAAATACATCCTTTTTTTCCCCCTCTGTAATTTGGGGTTTTGTGGGATGCTGGTGCAACATCAGCCTCAGAAAACCACTCCTGTTTTTGCCAGCACGGTCAGAGCAACACCTGGCATGCCAAAGCTGAGCCTGTCCTTTGCAGAGGCCACAATTTGCCCCTCGGAGGGGCTGGCATGATGCTCCCAGCCCCCTGGAGAGGCTACAGGCAACCACCACGGTCGTTTTTGTGAGGTCTGAACAGGATTTGGACGTCCAGGTCTCCTGAGGTGAAAGAACTGACTCACTGAATCCTCCCAGCTAATCTTTCCTGACTAGAAGGACATTCAGCTTGATGGCAGGGAGACAGAGATACTTAGATGTAATCTTATCTTTTTATGTGCTTGCTCCTCTAACCTATAAAGCCAGTGATAGGAGCTCCAGCGGAAAGGCAGACGTATCAGGCCCGCTTGCTTTCCAGTCACAGCCACTCTTTTAAGCAGAGAATCTCCATGCACGTACCGGTACCACGACTGCTTCAGCGCCAAGCAGCTGCTCCTTCCACTTTCACCCTCTGTAATTCCTGCTTGGACTGCCTGTCCGCAGGAAGGTTTATTGCCTAAGTACAGGAAAACCTGCACAGCACCTCTCCCTGCCCATGAATACAGACGTGCATCTCCCTGCCTGCTCAGCGCAGCTGCACAAGCTCCTCTGTTGACTTCCTATCACGATCATTTCTACCAGCCAAGCAGTAACTCAGTGTCAGGGTTTTGAAGTTACAGAGAGAGATGGAGCTTGAGGTTTTCAAGTTCAATGACATGTAACCACAAAGATTAAAAAAAGGAAAAAAAAACACAACAGAAAACCCCACAGTGTTTTCCCCCATCACAACAGAACAGTCTCAGCTTGCTCTGCACTGGAGCTAACCTCATGCACAGCTCTTTTCCTTCCTCCTCTGCCGGCTCTGACACACAAACCTGACAGAACTGTCTGTTTTCAGTCTCTACGGTTAAAAAGCTGCACAGCCTCTCAGCTCACGTCAAGCGGGGGCGAAGGAAGTGCACGTGGCTGCCTTCAGAAGAATCGTGGCGCTCCTGTGAGCGATCGGCGGCACGCGGCTCCGGGAGATGTGGCAGCACGCTGCCCCCAGCACAAACAGGACAAATCGAGCCATGTTTCGCCTGGATTAAAAATCCATACTTCCAATTATTGAGCCTTTTAACAACTAATATATATTGCAGCCACTGTAACCTTGCCCATAAGCAAAGCTATAGGTGAGCAGTCAGAGCGTGGATCAACATAGCTGGTCTAGAGGACGTGAAGGTGGCCCCTTGTTTGCAATTTCACACACTTTTGGCTAGCTTCATTAAACAGAGCTTGAGTAATTGCTCGAGTTAAAGCATAACCAGGGGTTTAAAAGATAAGACACTGCTCAGGTCTAACCAAACAAAGCCCTTAAACTAAAACCATATGAGTCAGAGTTTTGGTATGAAAAGCTGCACGTGTTCTGTTTTGCAGGGCAAAGCCTCGGTTCAGAACCAAACCCTCTGAACGCTGACACCCGGTGCTGGGGCAGGCAGCTGGCACTCAGCGCTCCTCCTGCCATGCTCTCCCTTTTCAAGGGAGAAACAGTCATAGAAAAGGGATGTGCACTTTGCTGCTGGAACTCATCACTGTCCTTACACATTCATGTTTTCCAATTGAGAATCCTCTGTATAAAACAAAAACAAAATAACAAAAAAGAACAACCCAAGGCCCAAATCTCAGCCCAGAAATCCTCCCAGTGCCTCCCTTTGGCTGGCACGCAGGCAGCAGGAGCTGAATCCATGCTGGGAGCCAGCAGTTGCTGCGAGCTCACTCGCTGCACATTTTAAGCCTTGATTCACTCCCACTCCCCTGCCTGTGTTCCCATTACGAAGGTGCTAAAGCTACCAGTGCAGTGCAGTATTACCACCCAGAGAATCCCCCGAACCAGTCATTATTAAGAATGGCAACATTAGCTGGCTCTGTATCGGAGGAGGAGGCACCCAGGGTAAAATAAATACAGCATGAATTCATCCAACTCCCGGATTTGTTACCGAAGCAGGAGGAAGGCAGTTGCAAGTCAGAGAAGGAAGAGAAAGCAAACCCAAAGCCTCTTTGGGGACCATACTCCAAGCCTGCAAAGACTTTAAACGAACACCTAAGGCACGTGCAATGACTGCTCCATGCCCAAACCACCGCAGTTTTACTGCTGCTGCCTGCTCAGCCGCATGCTTTCAGTGAACACAGGCTCCAGGTCTGAAGTCCCCCTGCAGCGTGTCAACATTTAGGTCCACCTTCTGCCATCTAAGCAGCGCTAATCTATTCTTAAAGTCCTCTTAGTCCTTTCCTGGGGAGGGGATCAAAGTAGTTTGAAGAAGAGCATCAGCAGCTTATGCTCCAACTCGTCCATGGAGCCTTGCACAGAGCTGAATCCATCCAGGTGCAGACCATAAACCAGCAACTTCTTACCCTGGAGGTCGGCGTGTCCCATATGGCCAAACCAAAGTAGTCTTCTTCCAGGAGATTGAGGTGGTCACAGACTTTCTTGAGTAGATCCTGCCCCTTGGCATGTTTCTGCAAATAGACAAGAAGCATTTTATAGCACAGGCTGCTTTTTGCCTGCAAAAAGGGAACATAAAACCACACTGGATGCTACCATGAAGGGAAAAAGTCCTGACTAGCTCAAAATCCCATCTCCTGGCTGCTTCTGGCTGCTCTTTCCTATCAGGCTTTCTTCCCTAAAAAATCCAAACTGAGAGGTAATGAGAACAGCAGCAGGTCTCCCTGCTCCCACCAGCTCCACGCCCAAAGCCCCTCCAGAGCCGTGCTTCTCCAATATCCCAATAAACAGAGGATTTGTGTGGTTTTCCCCTCCCAAAGCACACCTAAGGCACGGGCAGCTCCCAGCCCCAGGCTCTCAGACAATCAGGCACTGATCAAAGGATGATCAGTGTGAGGGATGAAGCTGCTGCTCCAAGCCACACTGACAGCCCCCATTTGGGGCATTGTTTTTTTTGGGCAACCTGGCAAAGCAGGATCACAAAAGAATTATGGGCTCAGAACAAAAGGCCCTCGTTTCCACCCTTTCCTCAACCCAAGCTGCTGCTGGCAACCCAGCTTCCCCAGCTTTGCCCGCTTAGCACACAACTTCTTGCCTCCAGAAACACTCTTTGAGCATTTCTCATCTCCTCTTTTTTTTCAGAATCCTGCAGAAGTGAAGTGAAGGAGCTGGCCCTAGGAGCAGATACCCTTTTAGTCCACAGCATGCAGGAAAACGTCCCTGAGGCGCAAAAACTATGGTAACCACAAGCAGCTAATTCTATTGGTGGCTTTGCTACAAGGAAAGTGCAGCTCCAGTGACGCAAAATAAGCTTTACTAATGCATCGCTTGTGCAGGCAGCTCTCCTTTTAGCCGTGTTTGCATGGCTACTGATCAAAGCCCACGGCCGTGTCTTCCTGTGGTCCTTCGGCTGTACGGCTGTCAGCGCACACGCTGCAGCTCCCCCGTTAACACGCTGCATGCGTCAGCCTGGGAGCTTTCTCGGTGAACTGGCACTTAAAGACATGTAGGAATTAAAAGCCTCCTATGGCTGTCAATGGGAAAGGAGGTTTGAAAGCACTCATTCTTTTCGGATAAAGGCATTTGTGCTGGTCTTTGCCTACACCTTTGCAATTCCTTCCCAATTACATCTTCATAAATTACTTCTCCAAATGCTACAGCGGGATTACGTTGGCATTAAAGCCAAGGGTACTCGACAAGTCAAGAGCTTCTCGCTGCGTAGCAGCCCCTGCCCATCTGCTCCTCGGTGCCTCACGGGATGCTCCAGACCCACAGCAGCGCACCAGGGACACCGCATGCGATGTGACAGCACCCAGAACACAGCAGAGCTGGATCAGTGCCGTAGGGGAGCTGCCAAACACACTCCCAACACCACGACAAACCAACTGGGGCCGCAGGGCCCAGAGCCACCACTGCCGCACCAGCCTTTTGGAAGAAAATTTGCCTTTTGGGGGGCTGAGCCTGATATCTCCAGTAAACATCCTGGGCTTTGGTAGCACTGGGCGCCGATCCCGCGCAGCGACAATAGCCGCGCTGTTACACAAACTGCTGACCTACTTGCCCAGGATCACCCAAGGTAACCGCTTCCACAGGGAGCCCCACGCCCCGATACCCTCCCGCGGCCCGCAGAGCTAGCAGGATGGAGAAAAACAAGCTGGAAGCAGGCTCGAGTGGTAAATACCGGATTATTAATATTCCGGGCAAGTGCTTCGATACTGAAATAGGGATTTCTGCGAGCTTTTTTATTGCCCTGACAGCAAGACAGCCCCGCGAGAGAATGCACAAAATAAAGCAAAATAAAAGCTCTCAGATGAAGGGTTTTGCGGTGCTGTAAGTCAACATAATGATTTTAAATTGTTTACTCCAAATATATTCAGCTCCAAGCTAAATGCAGCCTGTTTGTCTTTACATCCACCTGCAGGAGATGTGTTAGCCAGCAGCCTGATCGGCAAAGGTGCTCTGGGTGAACAGAAGGAACAAATCAACATGACAACAGGTTTTATTCAAATGAAAGGGGCAGAAAATATTTAGACAATCCCAACCTAACGCAATAAACTAAACTCTGGGATAAAAATGAGCAAAAAGATGAACAACAAGTGCAGTAACTTTTTTTTTAAACTTCCACCTTTACAAAGCAACGTACCCTGCAAGTTCCAGAGCTATAAACAAAAAAGGCTCCTAGGCACACAGAGATTTTTACAGCACACTAAATAAGTTATTATAGCTTACAGCAAGATTGTTCTGCAGTAAAGCCTGTCATGTAATTCACTGGCAGCAAATTAGACCCCTATTAAATAGTGTTTGTGGTGGTTTTCAAGCAGAAGAGAGGGAAAAGAGAAGAAACAACCCCTGAATGTACTTACATCCACAGCACACTCAAAAATGGTGTCATCCAGCAAGACAACTTTGCAGTACATGTTTCTGTGTCTCTTTACAGCTCTCTGGGCAGCTTTCAAATCCTTGTCGGCTTTGGTCTCTGGAGTCTCCTGTTTGGGCTCCTGCTTGGTGCACTCCTCCTTCGCTTCTCCTCCTTCCTTGCCCTCCAGGTCTCTGCTGTCCGGCTCCTGGTCTTCCCTCCTCTCCTCCTGCGCAGGCTGAAAACCCCAGCACATCCAAGTCACCAATTAGATGTGTCAAACAAAAAGCCATCACAAGAAACGAGCACTGCACCCCGGAATTAGTTATCTGGCCTAAATGTGTAGCCCAGGACCTGGCAGCAGCTTGGGTGGGCAGGGTAACAAGTGCACTGAGTGGTGGCAATTTTTAAAGCCCTTCAACTCATTCTCAACTCTTCATTTAATAAAAGACGTAAAAAAACAACAAAGGGCTGATTAGAGAAATTAGGGCAGGTTAGATCATGCAAATCTTCATGGCCTTAATGACTGTGCCTTTTGGATTAGCAAGTGTTTTCTGTCCTAGGCTAGAGACCTCATGCCTCCACTGCCAGAAGAGCCAACAGCCACAGGGTGCCCCTCTGCTCCCGCTGTCACCCAGGAAGATTTGCTTTGCTCCAGCACACAGTGCTCAGCAGAGTAACAGAGGTACAAGGGACACTGGCTCTGACATTTCATGGCCCTCTGAGCTGACCCAACAGTTCATGGCCACCGAAAGGGGAAGGCAGCCTTCACACCCCTGACGGCCTCCCCCTTTGCCCACCGAAGCACTTTGTGAGCCAGCTGAATTCACTAAACTTGCAGAAAAACACGCAGTTTGGGGACAGAAGGAGGAAGGAAGCTTTTTTTTTTTTTTACTGCCATTTCAGCGGGTTAAATAAGTTCATAGCAGGATTTGACAAGTGCTGGAAGTGGCTCAATGCAGCCGAAGCACGCAGCCATGGCAAAGGAAGGGAGAGCAAAACCCTGGCTTTTCAGCCTGTGGTGAGCCGTTAATTCAGCCCATCGCATCTCATGAAATCACACCCAGGCACAACTGCACACAGCCAGCACCGGCTCCAGTGTTTGAAACCTAAATAATGTCCACAAGCTGCTGACTTCTGTTCCAGCAGGGCCAGGATAATCGGGAGCAGAGAATCAGTCAAAGCTCGTAATGCCTGCTGGTCAGCATTTATCAAAGAGGCAGCACCTCGCAAATGCTTTCACGGCAGAAATATCTGCCGAGTGTCACAGTTCAAAAAGCCACTAACGTCAATCTAAAATAAGAACTAACAAAAACAAGTGCTTCGTCTGAAACAGACGGCGCTTGCTGAAGGAAGGTGGTGGGTTTTCTCTCTGTGCACGCTCACTTGTGCATAGAGCAAAAGCAAATCAAAGCTAAAAAGAGAAAGAAATCATGCATCCCCTCTTGAAGAGGCCCCTTCAGGGCTGAAATTGCCTGCAAATTTCCAGCTTCCCACCATGTCCCAATTCTGAAAGGTACAAAGCACTAGCAAAGATCAGCCTGTATTTTTCAAAGGCTCAGAAATCAGGGAAAACAGAAATACGTTACCTACAGCCTTCTCTACAACAAAGTTGTAGAGAATTTTAAGGCAGTGGATTCACAGCTGCCTACAGTTGACAATACCAACCTGTAAAGTATTTCTCAAAAAGTTAGTAAAAACCTAGAGTTTGCAGTTCAAATCTAACACCCCACTGGAGACCATCCAAAACCTAAGGGCAGCAGGGAAAAAAATGCAGATGTTACCATAAACTTGCTGTCAACTCTGGGACTCCAACAATACACACAGGTTGGTTGGGTTTTAGGAAATCCCTGTCTCACAAGAAGTAGCAATCACCTCCTCTAGCTCCATGCAGCCACACTGGTGATGGCAGGGCTGCAGCTAACCAAGATACCCACCAAGGAGTAAGAGAGGCCAGCCAAATCAATAACCAGAGGCCCCCAGATCAATAACCAGCTGCTGCCTTGTGCATGTCTCACCACGGGTGTCTCTGCCTCACTTTCTACCCAGCTTTAAAAACTTTAAATCTTGCATGAAAAACAACCCTGGCTTTAAAGAGCAGAAATCAGAAAGCTACTAAGAGCTGGGCTCAGCACACGTGCTATGCAAAAATCCCTGTCTACATGATGCATAAGCAGAAAATATTTGTATTTGGCAGGCTCAGCAACAGCCCAGACTGAGCAGATGACCAAGTCCTGAAATGCCCCGCTTACACTCCTCGAAGCTCACGAAACCCTTTCCTGGGTTCACTTTCTCTTGCAGTCCTCACCTCACAACACTGACCTGCCTTCTGGACACACCAAGCACATCCAAATGAGAAAAGGCTCTGTCATGAATAACAAATTCAAATCCAAGTCCTTGGGGGAATTTCCATGTTCAGCAGGGTAAGGAGTCAGTACGGGGTACTTTAATGTATGCTTTGAAGTGTTGTTACAATTTCAGGAATAGGAATATTGTACCATGCTCTGATACAGGAGCATGCTATGCAGCACGAGGAGATGATGAGCCCTTTCAGCATCTCATGGGATTTTCTAATCTAGCTTACTATCAGAGAATAAGAATTTTGTATGGTTTTGTCTAAAAAGACAGATTCACAAGAACAGAAGGAAGCATGCCACACCGAGCAGGGTGTGTTACCTGTGTTTCGGCGCTGCTTAAGGAATGGAGGTCGAGCGATGGGTCAGTTTTCAGCTCAGGCTCGGGAGCTGCAATCGGGGCCTTCACCAGGATCTCTTCATCAGGGCTGGCTCCTAATCCCGCGTCCTTCTGGTCACCTCCGCCCTCTGTGGGCGCATCGGGGTCTTTGTCCTCTTCGGACACCTGAGACTTGGGCCTCCTGAGAAAGGAGGAGAAGAGGCGGGAGAGGCCGCGGCCCTCGGCAGCACGGCGCTCCTTCTTGCCCGGCTCCTCCTGCGTATCGCCGCCAGAGGCCTTCTGCTTCTGCCCCTCGGCGGCCTGCTGAGCCCCTTCCTCCGGAGAGGCCTCTCCCTTGGGTGTTTCGGTGGCTCCTTCCTCCTCCTCCTTCGCTTGCTGCTGCTCCGAACTCTCGGCGTCTGCCGCTGGGCCCTTCTCTGTTGTCATGGTGGCGCTGTGGGAGAGGCACCAAAGGTGTCAAGCAGCAGGACATTGGAGCGGGCATAAAGCCAGTCAAACCGAGCAGCACAGACACACCACACTCTCCAGGCACACCACCCCGTCCTGCCGACCCCAGCCCTAACAATTAGGAACAAACAAACCCCTCATTCCGCTCAGGTTTGTTTTGACAGAAGCATCTCCACCACACACAGTGGTTGCCCACACATCTTCCACCCTTTGGCTGTCCCAAGGCCCTCTCCCACTCCAGGTCCTTCACCCCATTGCAGCACCACCTGTGAGAGCAGAGCAGATGAGAACACACACGAGACCCCACAATTTTCCTCCTACCAAGCCCTGCAAAAATCCCACACAGCCCGCAGGGGCTTGCAGGGTTACAGCAACCTTCTCCACAACTGCAACAGGAAGGGAAAAGCTGCCGCTTGAGACAAACCCCACACAGCCAAGAAGAGTCATTATTAGGTCAAAAATCCTAGAATCATTAATATTGGAAAGGACCTCCAAGATCATCTGGTCCAACCATCCCCCTTACCACCACCACCCCCTGCCCCTGTCCCCAAGCACCACGTCCAACCTCTCCCTGAACACCCCCAGGGACGGGGACTCCACCACCTCCCTGGGCAACCCGTCCCAACGCCTGAGCGCTCTTGCTGAGGAGAAATGTCTCCTCATTTCCAGCCTGAACCTCCCCTGGCACAACTCGAGGCCGTTCCCTCTGCTCCTGGCACAGTTCCCTGTGAGCAGAGGCCGACCCCAGCTCCCCACCCCTTCCTTCCAGGCAGTTGCAGAGAGCAATGAGGTCTCCCTGAGCCTCCTCTGCTCCAGACCAAATACCCCAAGTTCCCTCAGTCGCTCCTCACAGGACTTGTGCTCCAGACCCCTCACCAGCTCTGTAGCCCTTCTCAACCAACAAAAGCCATTGCTCTCTTCCAAATGTCCCTAAAACAGGCCGCAGAACCTCACGAGGAACCAAGAAGAGGGACACAAAACGGAAAAGGCTCTGCTCAGAACCACTGCAACTCCGCTTGTCTACGCGGGACAGATCCAGCGAAGCCAAGCGGGCTTCGGGATTCACAAGACCTTTGTGCCGCACCATCAAGCATCTGAAAAATTTCAGATTAAAAGGCTTCCAAACAATCCCCATAATGGAGAGCAGATTTCTTCAGAGGCCGCGCCGTTAAGCTGGTGCAATGTTTATTTCAACTTTAGCCTGGGCTGTTGACACAAAAAGATGGAAATCACATGAGAGGAGTATCTATTTAAGGTATAAAGAGGACCCAAAATAATCATGCTTTAGAGGGGATAGAACTAATCTTTGCGCGTTGCATCACATGTATCTGCAGCAATAAATTGCCACTGCTTACGCAGAGCAAATAGCATATAATCCAATACGCCTCCCAATCCCCCAGCCCAGCCCTCAGCGCACAAACATTTGCTCAAAACACGCACTTAAGAAACGTTTTGAGATGTCACCCTCCTACATAATTATTGCATTCGACAATTTTAAATTAATTCGTACTAATTGCCAAAATAACCGGAGTGCTTGGAAGACAAAAGCCTTCCCAGCTTTCCAAAGCACTCTTCCCCTGCATTTAATGCAGAAGCTTAATACTATTTCTAAAGCTGTGGTTTATAAAGAAAGCAGCATTAGGGACCTGCTCTGGCTGTACTTCTCCAGACATGTAAATTCCCGGAGTTTAGCAGGGATTCTTTTTTTACAAGGAAAAAAAAGGATTTTTTTCTTTGGAAAGCCTGCTGGGGCCCAAGAGGCAGCAGTGATGGATCTGTGCACCCAGCAGTGTGCTTTGGAGCCACGTCAGATTTGGGACAGGGGCTCTGAAACCTACGCATGATCCTCCCCTCAGTGAGCTTTCCTGGGAGAAAGATTTTTTTTCCAAGCACAGAGAGGTGGAAGGCACTGAAGCAGCAGCTTTCTACACGCAGAGAGAAAACGGCACGAGAGGAGCCAGCCTGCACGTGGCCCCAGTCGAGCGCATCCGCGTGCACCTGATGCACCCAGGATGCTGCAAGGGAAAAGGTGCTGCCAAACCCCAGGCATGCCACGGCTCTGAGCTGAACGAAGACAGATTTGTGGAAAGCCACACTTCAGCATTTCTCATACTCCAGAGCTTTACACGGTGGAAAACAGGGCGGCACAGTGTAGTGACAGCACGGGCAGGTCATTCTCCAAAATGCGGTGAGTTGGACGTTAGGTCACCCTTCGCGGAAGTCTTGCAGGAGTTTGTTTTTGCAAGATTATTGCAGAACAGGCTCTCCGAGAAAGCCGTGAAATCCAAATCAAACAAAAAGCTACGGCAGACGCAGCACCCAGCCCGGCTCCCACCGCCGCCCTCGGAGCGGCTGCGTCACGCCTGCTGCTCACTGCCTGGGGAAGGCAAAGCCCCGCAGAGCTGGGCTGCCTCGTCCCCTGGGGGAAGCAGCACACACTGACCCAGAAACATCAGCAAGAAGGAAAAGCAATTTCATCCAAATCACACACGAGACTTGAGGGCGTTCAGGCCCTTGGCTCGTGCAGCTCTCGGTGCCGTAGGATACCTGGCGAGCACGCTGCTCACCGCCAGCTCAGCAATAGCCTGGGGAGTCACACTGCCATCACACCACCAGGAATTCAATTCACACCCTCAACAGCTCTCCAAAAACAACTGGGTAGACGTCACAAGGCAGTGCAAGGGATAACAGACTATGTTTGTCACCCTGAGCCCATGGGACAACACACTCGATTGACATGGCCAATGGAGAGGGCAAAGCTGCCGCGGCACCAGCGCATACGGCCGTGTTACTGCCCCAGCACGAGCATGCAATAAACCGTGAGCTCCCTCGTGCACCAGCTGCCCAGACAGGCTGCTTTGTAGTTACTTCCCACTGTGTTTATTTTGAATAAATGCATTTGTAAGAATCGTTATCCAAACACACACTCGAAGCGCGCTGCTCTCTTAAAAACAAAAAGGCAAAATGCGGAGCGAAGGGAGGGGGCCTGGCAGAGCAGGTTTCAGCAACTGAGGCAAACAGAAGGGACAGCCCACAAACAAACACTTCCTCTGGACATAGTTTGCTCCCTTTAAATGCTAACATTCCTGGAACAAGCCTGTTTACTCGCTTGGATTTCAAAGCAGTGACCGCGGCACACTGCGGATGGCGCTCATCCCGGCGCTGGAAGGTGGGACACGCTGGGGACCAACAAACATCCCCACGTCTTTCCTCTGCCCCCCAGGAATCGCGTCAGAGCTCGGCTTCCTTCAGCCAAATCCCCTTCCCTGGGCTGGGGATGCGGTAACGGGCACGTAGGAGCATTTCCCTTCCCAATAAACATTTCATGCGGCAGTGAGATGCCAGCACCGAGAACTCACCGGGTGCAGCCGAACGTCCTGCGGCATGACCTGAGCGCGCTGCCCGCTGCTTCTCTCCCTTTGAAGCTTTACATTCAGAAAGGGTTTCTTGAGCTTTCGAATGAAAGCAATGGAATTTGTAAGCAGGGCACACAACCGAGGGGCCGTACCACTTAAAAAAACTGTTCCTTCAACCTCTGTGGTACGGAGATGTTCACTACGTAGCAGGACACCCACAGCAGAGCTGGCCTGAAGAGCCAGGTTCCTGCTCTGCTGCTTTTCTGCTCACTGTTTGGACAAAGCATGCCCACTCAAACCACAAGCAGGTTTTAAAATCCATTTTCTTCCATCGCTGTTCCACCAGGCAGTTGTGCAGACCCCGCAGGAGCCCCAGGAGCTCTGCGATACCGGCGGCACAGGGACCTGGTCCTCCTGCTCACTGCACATCGCCGTGCTGCTCACCTCCTGCTCTGCCCCATCACATCTCTCACTGCTGGGTTTTGGGGGAGGGTTTGGGGAGAGGATGAGGGTTTGAAGCCAGACAGACTGAATAGCGGGATCATCACAAGTCTAACGGAGAGACAGCGCTTAATGCTACGGAAATGAGCAAAGCACAGCGAAACGGACACGTTGCCTTTGGAGATTTCTGAGTAAATATCTGCTCGCTTCAGAAAAGAGTTCAAGTACGTATTCTATGTAAGCATTTTGATGTTTAAGAACATCCTGCTTCAGACAGGAAGTCTTCAGCAACAGGAAGCAATCTGAAGAAAACGTAATTAAAGGCACTCGGAGCAGGTTTTATGAACCTCCTGTCCCCTGCACAGCAGACCCTCCAACCCCCCAGACACTCTCTGACCTCCCCAGCCTCCCAGCTCACCTTTTTTCTACCCAAGGCCCTGCAGCATCGCTGGGGGGAGCACACGGTGCCTCTGCAAGCTTGCTTTCACCTGCAGAGTCACTTCTCTCCTTTAAGCAAAATAAACTTGAGGCTTGAAGTGAGTAAAAAGCCTACCTGCTGATCCTGTTCCTAATATCTGTGGTTTGAGCCCATGCTCAGCAGCATTTGAGGAGCAGAGGATATCAGAGCTCAGGTCCAGCCCCACACCGTGCTCTTGCAGACATCAGAAGAAAACTCCCAGCAGAGCAAAGGCGGTGCTCGGGTCCATCCCACCCACGGGCACACTCCCTCATACCTCTCCTTTCTTCCTCTTCCCCTCACCTCCAGCCCAGAAAAAGCCGAGGCAGCTTCTGCATTAGTCACGTAAGCGTTTGCTGCCTTCCAACGACCCGAAACACGTGGGATTGCAATTGTGGCCACACGTGTGAGGCTGCGGCCGGGGCCACCAGCCTAAGGCAGCACAGCACAGCACAATTTGTTGGCATCTCCTGGGAGCAGAGTCTCACACCTGCTTTAGGTCTTTGTAGCGGGACAGAGAGCACCCTGCACACGTGCTGGAGGCGACAGGCTGACAATTTATCTGAAATGCACATTTTGGAGTTGCTCAACAGATCCCTGCCGAGAAAGCCTTCCAGCCCCAGGGATACAAAACCACTCGCTTCGCTCCCAGGAAGCCGTCATTAGGTGACGGCGTGTTAGCTCTCTGGAAATAACCGTGCTGCTCATTTGGGTCCTTGGCTGACAAATTTCAGTGGCTCAGAGAAACAGCTGTGGTCAGACACACATCCCTCAGCGTCCTTACCTGACAGCGTGCTCCAGCCTCCTGCATCCAGGCACATGGATAAGCTACAGCACGCTCGCTGCTCCAACCAGGAGTAACACCTAAGTCCTGCTCCCGAGCCCAGAAGAAAACAGCTCCCACCGTTCCTGTGACCCAATCCTGGGTGGTTTTGCCTTTCAAAGAGAGAGGAAGGGCTGCCCCCAGGCACCCTCCCTTCTCAGAAGGCGAACGTTTCGCAGCGGTGCGCACCAGATAACCGCACCCGCGCTGCCTGAGCGCACTGCCTCCGCCTCCCTGCCCCGAAACGTGCGGCTCCACCGAACGCTCCTGCTCCGGCGAGAACTGGAGACAGCGAGAAATTGTCCGCGAGAAATTTCTGCTAAAAATAGACCCAAAAAAATCCCAGAGTTGCAGCAACAGCAGGCTCTTTTTGAAGCGCGTTCTTTCCCGTTTCACAAGAGGTGCAACTGCGCGCTGGGAGACACGGGGCTCGGGCTGAGCACGCGGCTCCTGGGGACCTGGTGCACATGCAGCGAGGCACACACGTACAAAAGGTGTTTTCAGGTGGGAGAGGGGCACTGAAACTGCACTCACCTCGAGCAGAACACGTGTTTGAGCAACGCATCCTGTAGATGATTTGTAATACGATTAAGAAAACACAGCAGAGGACTCAGTGTGCTTTTCTTTCCAAATAAAATAAGAAATTCGGATGCCTCCCGGTAAACACCTCTAGAGATTTGAAGCTGAACCTCCACAGAGCTGCCACTGAAGGCTATGGGACAAATAGGTCTGGCAAAGCCAAGCTATAAAAAACTGCCTGCAAAATTCTTTTTATCATACTTGATGAGGAGAATAATTAGCACGGGCACTGTACAGAGCCAACGCGCATCACCTCCTTGTGCCGATACGCTGGGTGCTAACAAAGGGATGCTGTGGCCTGGCTGGCCGTACTCCCACCCCAGCAGTAGGACGAGGTGCCGCGGGCTCTACGAGCAGGGGAAGAAGGCAGAGGCACACCGCAGATGGTCCATTATAACCGCCCGGATTTAATTCTCACCAGCCCAGCCCTTGTAATCTACTGCACGGCGGCAGCACCGTGCCCCTCTTTCATCTTCTGGTGCCGTACAGCTTTCCTATTTAAATGAGGGCAAAAAATAGTAGCTTACCATCTGCTGGAAGCAAATCATTTCTGTCAAGCTGAATAGCGGGCTTACGGAATGACCGGACTAAACGGCGCATTAGAGGCGTGCATTACAAGCGAGCGGAGCCGCAGCCCCGACCCCAGATCCCCAAACTCCCTCTGGGATGCCACAGACCTGGATGTCACATGAGATTCAGGGGACTGGCTCATCAGCAAACCCCTAAATTTAAATGAAGACATGTGCTTGAGGTCAACGGCAGTGGGTTTGGCAGGGTATGCCCATTTGGGATGCGTTAAAACTGGCTCAAACTTGGAACAGTCGGACCCAAAGCAGAGGGACCTGGGAACAGGCACCGCACGCATTGCTTCCCATCATGTAGGAGCAACTCTCAGGGCTCTCCCACCCCTACACAGAGGGTAAAGCAGAACCAACCCGCCTTTGCCTCGAACACGAGGCAGAAACCCCACGCAGAAACAATTCTGCAAGCCGCCCAGGCGCACTAAACCCTACAAAGGAAGCGGCCAGCTCAGCTCGGGGCGGTCGCTGAACTGAAACCAGGCTCTGCGGCAGCCTCCGGTATCTGCCCGGCCTCGGGGAGGAAGGGAGGGACCCAAGCACCCGTCCCCACCCAAGGCAGCTCCAGCACCCGCCGCCTGCACCCTGCCGATAGCGCCCCGGCTGCTGCGTCCCATGGGGGGGGACCCGGCACGCACAGCACGGGGCTGGCACCAGAAATCTCAGCAAAAAAAGAAAGCACCGAGGCGCACAGCAGCAGGACCTGTGCTTGGGAGAGTGCTCCAAGCAAGCAAAGCTGAGGATCCCCTGGCTTTGCTACACTGGAGTCAGGAGCTGGGTTTAGGATGTTCTCGTTCCCACTCCCACCCCATCCCAGACCCACTTTGCACTGGAGAAACGGCACGGCCAAACCGCGGCGGCTCCACGCGTGGCAGCAGCCCTCCTCCTTCTCCTCCTCCTCCTCCTCCAGCAGCACGATACTTCCTAAGGCACCAGTTAAACAGAAATAAGCCACACATCTCAATCGAGCCAATAGAAGGGGTTTTGCATGCATTATTCATGAGGGTTTTTTTTTTTTTCCCCTGCCTTAACACAGATGTGTTTACTCACACTGTGCCTCATTTACACTCGAGGTTTAACATAACAGGGCTCGTTTTCCTTCCTTGCAGCTTCCAGCACAGGGTGCAAACACTTTCCGCTTGTGCCGGTTTGCCTTTGGTTGTTTCTATAATTGGAACCGGGGAGGGACCCGCACGCTGCTCCGACAGCCCCACGAGTGCCTGCAGGCACCGAGCAGCAGGGGCAGGACGGACGCAGCCCCAGCTCGTGCACACCGTGGATGTTACGGAGAGCTGCCCGAGCTGTGGTCATCCTTCTGCAGCACAATGCATCTTCCTCCAAAGCCTCGCCCTCGTGGAACGCCCGAAATTTTTTAAAAGGGACAATAACTGGTCACGGTGAGAGTAAAAAGAAGAAATGTCAGGTATGAAAGCAGGGCTGGCACGTCCTGAGTCACTCCGGGCTCGCCTCCTGCCCAGCCCCGGTAAAGCAACCCGAAAGCATCCTCAGCACGGGCTTCACGCCGCTGCTGTTCCACGCCTGCCACGGGGCGTGCAGGTATTTCAACGAGGCAGCGCGACGTGACCCGAAGCTGGTTCTCAGACCTCCTCCCTTGTAAAGCAGCTTCTGCTTCTCCTCCTTCCAACATCACAGAGCCGAGACATTTGGTGCAGGGGCTGCTCCTTACCCCAGCGAGATCCTGCGCTGCGAGCCAGGTCCAGGCTTTCCAGGGCTGCTCAGAGGCACCAGCAGCAGCAGCAGGGCAGCTTTGTTGCTGTTCGGAGCAATTTGGCAGCTCACACCAGCACCCAAGCCACCAGGCTCAACTTATTTCTGTGTTTTGCCCTGCTGTGTTCACCACAACCATGGAGCAGCCAAGAATTTGTTTCGCTGCAATCGTGAGCAAGCCCCAAACGTCGTACCTGTAAGGCTTAACGCAGGGACCGGGGACGCTCGGGGGCACGGAGGGGATGTGCTGGCCTGGAGGAAGGCTGGAGGGAGGAAGACCTTCGCTCTGGAGCCAGAGGCTGGGGAGAGACCCGGCCCTGGGGACAAGAACACGGCTATAAAAGCTTGGTCAAACCCCAAGGGAGTGAGTCAGCGCCCAGGGAGATTCACCCGGCTGAGTTTCGCTGGGTGGGTGCACAGCACCGCAGGAACCGTGCTGCTGCAAGAGGCTTTGAGTCAGGCAGCCACCACCCTTCAGCCTTTTACCTCTTCTGAGGGCTTCTCCCTGCAGGGCTCAGCCCCGCACACAGCAGCACGGGGCAGGAAAACCTCACCGGGGAGGAGAGAGCCGTTCCCATCACACCCCCTGAGCTGCAGAGCATCGCAGAAAGAGCCTCAAACTTGCCACCTGAAAACTTCCATGACCGTGGTAGCTTAGCTTTAAAAACACCAAAAAGCTCCTTGGAGTTCCCCAACAAAACCCCAAGCAGCTCCCCCACTGCTGCAGTGCCACAAGCACAGGGAACGCAGGAGGGACAGACCCAGGGACGCACCTTTGGGCACCAGGTGGGGGAATTCGGGAGCCAGAAGCTGTCTGTAAAGCCTCGAGGTGTGGATTTGGTTTGATCGAGACAAATTCAGGTTGTCCCCACTCCGAGGGCTGGTGATGGGTTTTGGGGCTGGGGAAGGCAGCAGGACACTCACCCACCCCGAGGCTGCACCGCGGTGTTCGGGTTCAACTTTGCACAAAGAAAATATCGCTCCCCAAACCTCCCCGATACCCAAAAGGAATAGAAATGGAAATAAAAGTGCTCCAGAACGAGTCAGGCACTGGGCACCGAGGTGTTTCTGTAGCACAAGGAACAGCAAGAGCCCTCGAGGTGCCCGGAGCCTCCCCGATCCCAAAACCACAACCGCCCCCCTCCACGCACAGCTGGTGCTGCCTGAACCCCCCCTGGGAACAGAACCCCACCGGGAGGGCTGCAGAGCAGTGAGTAACTGCATCCTCCTGTGCTCGAGAGCCAATTAGACCCAAATCAGCGCAGCCCCGTCCTGCCCCTCTCCCCACAGCCTCTCCTTTTGGCACTCGGTGGCTGCAGCAGCCCCGTGCGGAGCCCTGGCCTCGCAGCCATCCCCACCAGTGTTTGTTTGTTGTTGTGTTTTTTTTTTTTTTTTTTTTTCCCAGCCGGCAGTGAAATCAGGCAGCTTTCGCTTTTAATCCCCTTAATTAGGGGGTGTGCGGCAGTTTTCATTCCTTAATTACCTCCAGTGCCACAGCTGATGCAAGGCGTTTGCAAACAGCCGCTTCCAGCCTCTGGATCGCAGCCGGGTTCCCACGCGGCGCCGCCAGCAGCTCTCGGGGTGCTGTCCCCGGACACCCCCACAGCACCCCAGGGGCAGCTGTCCCTACACACTCACCTCTTTTAGGGCAGGATCGAAGTCCTAAAACAGCACTAAAAAAGCCCCCGCAGCCTGCCCCAAGCAGCACAGCGGGGGTGCGGCTGCTGGAAGCTGGCAGGGGAAAAGCTGCAATTTCAGGCAGCGCCCTCAATATTGGCTCCCGGGACGGAGGGGCAACGTTTTGGGGTCTAACTCCGTTATTTTGGTGCATTGCCTTTTGGTAGCCGGTCTGTAGGTTCACAATGGTGCTTCCATTGCAGTTGCTCATCCCTTTGATCCCCTGGGAGGGCGAGTGCCTGTGAGCACTCAATTACCCCGCTCCTGCTGCCGAACCCAAAATAATTACGCCGCCACCTCCTGCCTGCCCACGGGGCCATCGGGCCGTTATTCCATGGGGGTCCTGCTTTGAATTACTGCGCCCAAACGCGTGCCCTAATGCATTCATCGCTCCAGGGACACGGCAGCTGGGCTCCAGCAGGCAGCCTGTCCTACCAGCCATGGGAAATAGGACATTAGACATCACCTGGGGAAGAGGGGGAGCGCTGATTAAAGACACGCAGAGGAAGGTAACGGGATCCTGCAGGTGTTTGCCACTGCTGGGGACCCCAGTGAGCAGCCCCACGCCCCCGCACAGCGCCCACTTTGCTCGTCTCTGGCCCCGGTCCCCCAGCCCGCAGGTGCTGCAGTTGTTTGCAGGGAGGAAACGTGCCCCAGAGCTGCCTTCCTGAGACTGCAGGAAGGAAAAGGAAGCTCTGCTTGCTCCGAGTGACTGCAGGGAGAGTCCCAGACACGTTTTGAGCCCGCATTACAAGGGCTGCTTGTCGGCTGCTGCCTTCCCTTCTGAGCTCGCTGGGTGTGCACGGGAAGGAGCGAGCCTCACAGAGGTTTTGAGACCAGGGCAGCACCGAACAAACACCGGCCCTGCGATGTCTGAGGTTCTGGAGCAGCCTTTTTGCTTCTCCAATTCCCCTCCTCGCAGTGCAGGGCACCAGGAGGACAGCGCCAGCACTGAGCATCGTGCTCCTGGCCCCTCGTTCCCGTATAACACATCGCAGCATCTTCCTCTCCAGCCATGCCCAATTCTGCTGCTGATCCCAACAGCACCCGACCAGGAGCCCGTGGGCTGCCCTATAGACAAGAAGGGCTAAAACTCACCTCCCACCCTGGCAGTCAGCAGCCCTCGACCTGCTCTGCCTCCTGCACCGCTCTTCTCTCGGGAAATTGTTCCCTGCTTTGTTCTCCCCGCCCTCATTTCGCATTAAACACTGAACCAGGAGAACCTTGAGGTCCCCAAACACACCAAAGAGAGCCCCGGGGCAAGCTCAGAGGCTCGCAGGCAGACCACGGGTGTGTGCTGGAGAAACCCAAGCTCAGCTTTGGGGATCGAAGCAGCTTTCCCTGCTCCACTGGTGTGGGGATGCTCCCGGCCAGGCTCAGGCTGAGGAGACAGCAGCAAATGGCACGAGACTTCTTAAAGACGGCAGCATCAAATTAATAATAATGACGAGACGTGCCGGACAAAAATACTCCTTTAGCAGGGGAAAGCAGATGGAGAAAAGAGAACACAACAGGTTAAATATCTCCTCATTAAAACAAATCGCTGTGAGTGCTGTCAACTGACACTAACGCTGCTTTCTGGCCAAGCCGCCCATCTTGGGTACGCAACTCCGTGTCCTACTGCTACTTGTTTTACAAGTTAGGTCCCCAATAATCCTTACCCTACTCAAAGTGTGCGTGCTTGCGTGCACACGTATGCACCCAGCAATGCAAATTCAGTATTAACAGCCGCCTGTGGCTTTTTGGAGCAGCTCTGCTCATTTTTTCCCTTTTTCATATTTAAATCCCAGTTGTGCAATTGCCTCACGCCCGGCTGAAGCCTTTCTGAGCCTGACACATCTTCATCCAGCTGAGAGCCACGGATCCATGGAGGGCTCAGACATGCAGCAAGCACCAAAACGCCCAGCAAATTAAGAATATCACCAGGATTTTGGACTCGCTGGTCTTGTCCCGTTTGCAGAGGGAAGGCACCGAGCGGAGGAGCCGCAGCTCAAATTGTGCTGGGGAAGGGCTGCGGGCGCCCGCCAGACACGCGAGCTGCTGACGGCAGGAGCCGCACAACAATATCACTGAAAGCCGCATTCAGGGAGCACAAGGGAAGCAAATGCCACCCAAATCCTCTTTTCTGCAAGCTCCGTGGATAGCATTGTCAGGGCTAAAACCGCGCTCAGGAGACCCTTCAAACGTAGCCAGGGCGAAAAAGTGGAGAGAGCAAAACGCGACCGTGAGCTCACCCGGCTGCCACCAGGCAGCCAGCTCGTGCCAGCCAGCTTTTTGCTTTTAAACGCCTTCTGAAGCCTCCTCTTTTGCATTTCCTCGCCGGCGACAGCTTCAGGTTCTCTTTATAAGCTGCAGGAGCTGAAGGCGGGCGGTACTCGTTCCTCGGCAGCGGTTCCACAAGACGAAAATAACGAAGAGGCAAATGAGGTCTGGGCGCCGGGCACGTCCCCACCTCCAGGAGGCCGGCTGCTCTGTGTGGCTGGCACAGCAGCTAGGAGGGTGGCTTCGTAACAGGAGGAAAAAGATGAGACACACAAACGTAGAACCGAGCTCCCCTCGATGTGCTGCGTAGCACTGAGCATCCCTCGCCGTGCCCATGGCTTGTTTCGGAGCTGCGACTTCAGCTCGTGCACGCACAGCCCCGGCTTGTTTCCATCACTCACACTACAGAGATCACAGAAACCGCTCTGATGAATTAAAGCTCCCCGTTAAGAATATCCCATTACCTTATTCCTAAGCAAAGGGGATTCCTAAAGGCCTCACCTCCCCGGTGCTGTCCGGCCGGGGTGGCAGAGCCGGGCCCCAGGGCTGCGCGTCGCGGCATCGCTGCGCTCGCTGGCAAAGCGCACGGCGAGTGCCAGGCTGGGAGCAGCAGCACCAGGCCAGGATTGGCCGTTTTTTACCATTTCCTGGCCATTTTACCTGCTGACATTCCCCTCCTGAGCCTGTTTGTTTCATTTAACCTCCCGCTCTTAAGCTACCATCCAATTACTGCTCCCAATTACTCAGCACTAAAGAGCCTGTGGTAATTACAGAGCGCTCCCCGCACGCGGGGTTGGTGGCACCGCTTCAAAGGAGCCCACATCGGGACAAAGCCCGGGGGCTCGCAGGCCACCAGGCGAGCACAGAGCCCTCCTGGCCACCAAGGACCGAGCCTGGACTGCCAGCACAGACCAGCAGCAGCCGGGGGTGCTCGGAGCCAGAGCGGGCTTGGGAAGGAGCACGGGGACCGCACGGCACGTGGCTGTGTCACCAGCACAGGGAGAGATTTTGCAACTTGCCTTACTCAGACTTAACACCCACCCAGGCATAAGATGTTCTTTTGCAGGACCTTGAGAAAACAAAGCATTTTTAAGGCAGATGTCAAGATTTCATCAACTTTGCTCTCTTTTCCTGCAGCTCCGCAGGCAGCCGCCCATTGCGCAGCGCCGAGGCAGTGCCACCCGTGCCAAAGAGCTGCAAGCCACTGCCACAGCCACCTTCTAATTTTTGTGCTGATAATCCTACAAAATGTATGTTTCACTTTGTGTGGTGCTTTTTTGTATTTTCAGTGCTAAATTCACTCCCAATGACGTCAGGCCAGGGCAGCGCCAGCCTTCTAGGAAAGGGGAAAAAGATGGAGAACATCAAGGGCTCCTGTCCGCGCTTCAATTCTGCTGCCAGCCCACATTTGGGATGGTTCAGCTGAGTACTTAGGACAGCACAAGGTGTCTTTCTAACCCTGAATATATTTAATATGAAGAGTCTGCCTGCACCCCTTCTCCTTCCAGGAAGGCAACCTGCATACAGGACAGAGCCAGGAGGCACCACGCAAGGTGCCACACGGGCTCATCGCGCGCACGACAAAGTAGCCACTCAGAAGCCAAATGTCTGCACTGCTCTGAGTCAGAGTTATTTCCTATTTGCATTAAAAAAAAATAAAATAATTCACTGCTTGGAGCAGCAGAGACCGATTTTCCTTTAAAAGAGAGCACCAACTTACAAGCCCTGCTTCCCAAAGCAGCACCAAAAGCTCCCAGACCCCACACAGGAGGACGCACGGCTGCGGGGTCGCTCTGCGTCCTCTCCACCCCAGCAGGACGCTCACCGAGTTCCTGACAGGTGGTTTTGGTGCCGGGAGGGCTCCCCGCCTGCCCCTTGATGTTTTTCTAGCGGTGAAGTCGCAGTGCTGCTGGAGCTACGACTGATCAGCCTTCGGTTTCACTCTCACCGACCGCCACTTGTTTGTTTTTTTTTGCTAGAGTCACAAGTTTCAGAAGGTGAAACCGCTTCCAAAGCAACGACCTACCCGTGTTTTTTAGCTGATCTCATGGGTAACGCACCAAAGGGGCACAGCTCCGTGGTTGCGCTCCTGCTCGCCGTGCCCAGGACAAAGCCCTGGTTGGAAGGGTGACAGCGCGGGGCAGAATCGGGGCCGCGGGGTTTTTGCAATTCTCAGCTATGTATGATGAGACCTCACCAAAAAACAACTCCCAGCCGCTCCCAGCAGCAGCCTTAGAGGAGAAATCGAGCTGCAGAAAAAGCCAAATATTAAATCTCACTTTAACTGCAAGCCTCCCTGCCTTGCCAGAGCCTTCCCCCCGTTCAATAACCCACAGGAGGAGGATCACCACGTGTCATCAGCGGGTCAGGTGAAGTCAAGCACCGTTTTCTGGCAGGAAGGGACAGGCACTGAGCCCCAACTGTCCCACCTGAGATGCTAAACGAGACAGAAAAAGCTTGGTCCAGCACGCAGCTGGGGAGAAACGTCGGTCCTTGGATGAGCAGGAGAGCAAAGTGCCCGGCAGCCCCCACCCCCTCGGCCAAGGAGGGGATTTCAGCCAATTCCTGGGGAAGGGACGAGGAAGAGGAAGGGAAGGGGAAGGAGACACAGACAGGCGGGAGCTCGGAGCTGATAGCACCGCACGTAAATAAACAGAGGAAGCGTTTGTTGCAGCGAGCATCCCGGCGGCCGGGAGGGAAGCAGCCGCACACGAGACAAAACAAAAAGCTGCACAACAACCCGGCTCCAGAGGAGCTTCTTCCTCCAGCACGGCACACACGCCAGGAAGGCGATCGGGGAGCTCAGCACCCAGCCCTCCCGGGACTCCTCCTGGCTTCATTTCCCACTGAATTATTTTTCAGGACCCCCCCAGGGCTGAAGGTACCCGGTCTGTGTGATCAGCTCCGCACCCCGAGCACCGGCAGGAGCCCCCTCCACCACACCTGCACACAGAAACCCAGGGAAAAGCAACAAATACCGAATCAATATTTTTATCTCCCAAATTATCTGCTCCTCCTGGCTGTTTCTCCTCCCCAGGAAAGCACAGAAGCCCTTAAATCCTCCTTAAAGCCAGGTATCCGAAGTCTTGCCGAAAACAGTCGCTTTCCCCGCAGCCGGGCACCTCCTCAAACCCCAAAAGCTCCTGATCTGCACCCAGAGGAGTTATTTCAGCGGCTGTAGCATAACTTGGGCGTTCTGCTGTCATCTTCCACGTGTTTATTCCCCATCTCCTTCCTGGTTTCTGACTTCACGTGCTCATTTTCAAGTGGGCAGCTGGAGCTAAAAGCAGCAGCAGGGCAGGGGATGGGGACGATGCCCCCACCTCTGCTCCAGCCCTTGCTCCTGAGCACCCCCAAAACGCCGTTTCCTTGCCAGCAATCCTTGTCCTGCCTCCTACGAGAAGCTTGGGAGCACGTCCTCTGCCTTCAGCCTGTGCTGAGGCACCTTTAGGGTGTGAATATGGGATTTATCGCCCCAAATTCACCCATCCCGAGTCCCTCTCCAACAAGCTCCGTGCCCAGCAGCGCGAGCAGGACTGGACAGCCACGTGCGAGCACAATTCGGTGTTTAAAACATTTCCTGGCTCAGGCTGCTGAACGTGGACCCGACCATTTGATGTCACCCTCCCACGAGCCCTGCCAGCGACAAACGAGGCTGCCGGGAGCGGGCGCTGCCCGCACGCTTCCCATTTTCTGGGTGAAAAGAAGCAGAAAACTGGGGCACGAATATAAAATATTCCATCACGTCAAAGGGATAAAAGCCAACCACGGCCCTCGAAATTTGTGCTGTGGCCTCTCCCTAAACACCCCCACCGTCTCTCGAGCAAACCCCAAATATCCCCGCTCGGTTTTGCTGCCCGTGCGCGCCGGCATCGCAGAGGAACGCGGGCAGGAATAATCAG